>NC_080675.1:54369186-54684145 GCF_030445035.2 Dasypus novemcinctus
AGATACTTAATGTCATCATCAGTGTTTTCACATGGGAGATTTTAAAAATTCCACAGTTTGACATTGACACCATAACTCCATATTTTTTCATCTCCATTTTTTTTTTAGAGCAAAAGTTTCCCTAAGAATAAGGTTAAAACTGTTATGTGCTCAATATTTACTTAAAACTTCGTAAAACAAATTCATACAAGAAGCCCATTAAATATTCACACTTTAATATATGTTCCTCAGAAACAAATGTACAGTTAGATAACACATAAAGAATTATGAATGGCTAATTATATTTTGCATATTTACAGCAAAGACAATTAGCAAATAGCTTTTATATGCAAAATAAATGAAAAAGTAATTAAGATGCACTAACCAGAGCAGCAATATCAAGTCTGTTGTCTTGTGATTCATTTCTAACAAACATAATAATTATGCATTCATTGTCATATAATTAAAACAGCTCTGTCCTTTAGAAAAATGGTTATTTACTGTATAATAACCTGAAGAGTGGCAGAAGTTCCTCATAATGGCGAGCAGGATAATTAAATATTTCTTCTTAGCAAATGCTCACCCAGTTTAGTTTTTTATCATAAACTTCTACCAGCACGCAGCTGCTCCTCAGGAATGCCAAGTGTATTCCCTTCCGCCTGGGCAAGTTCTCTTCCGTTTTGTTTGTAAGCTCTTGCTTTTTCCTTGACGTTGAATTGAGCAGCGATGCTCCCGAGTTACCTATCACCTTCTCAGGCAGGTTCCCTGGAGGCTGTCCCTGCTCCAGAGGGCTTTGGGAAACAACTTCAAGGCCTGTATATTTCCATGCCTGGGTCGGTGTTTGGTGCTCCAAATGAATCAGGAGGAATTATGTCTGCTTTTGTGCCAGACTATATTCTTTTTTTTGAAGGTGTTTAGGACTTTTCTTCTTTAAGCACCAGGGATAGACCCAAATGTTGGCACGCGCCTGCAGGCAATGTGGGGCTGGGCGTGGAATGGCATCCAGGATAAACCACCTGCATTTCAGAAATACAGCACCAAATTTCAAAATGCTTGGTGGGTTTGGTATTTAGCTTGATGAATGTGATATAGATGATCCTCTGCATCTCCCACAAATAGCTCGTGGGAGTCGTTTTTTCCCCCAAGCCGAGAACGTCTTTATGCCTGTGCTCATTGATTACGTTATTGCCTACTTTCGACTGTGATATGAACGCAGTACCAACAGAAGGACATGATTTAATGTGATCAGAAATTATTTAAGCAAGGGATGTAAATTATTTCATTTGGTGGGTCTTTTTTATTTATTTTTTAGAGACATTGTAGGGTTACAGAAAAATCGCGCGCATAAAATAGAGTTCCCATAAACAACCCTATTATTAACCCCTTACATTAGTATGGTACATTTGTTTTAATTTGTGAAAGACTATTTTTATAATTGTACTATTAACCATCGTCCAGGATTACACTAGGGTTTTCCATGTTGTTCAGTCCTATGGGTTTGTTTGGTTTTTTTTAGTGTATTCTAGTAACATATATACAACCTAAAATTTCCTTTATAGGCACATTAAAATATATAATTCAATGCTGTTAATGGATGGTGGTGGTGGTAGCACAACATTTCCATTAACCCATATGGAATATAGTATATATTCATACTATTCATGTTGACATATCCATATATATCAACAAAATTTATTTATTTTGTATAAGTAAAAATTAGCATAACACCTTAGATTTTAGAGAAGGATAAATCTTAAGTAGAAAAAAAATATTAATTATTAACTAAAATTTCCCTTATTATTGAAAATGTTCATATGTATTTTTATTGTGCTTATTACATCAATGTAAAGCTCAACTTCAGAGAGCAAGAAAATAAATGTGTTAGATTAGGTTTCATGATGTGACTTTATTAAATACTTGCAACTAATTATTTCAGCAATTGCTGGGCTATCATTCATTATTTTATTAAGTCCAAGAGACAAATAAGAAGACAAATCTTGTTTTGTTCAATATAAATAAAGAGCCATGGTCTTATTTTAAACAGTTTACCCTGAACTATTTAGACATTTTCTAAATATTTTGCACTACAAACTCCTTTCACCATGTGATAAACAAGATGTGGAACAAGGAGAACCTAGAAAGAAAATATATGTTCCTTGTCCTCATTTATATTTGGGAGTGTTTAACCATAGCTTATAGTGCTAAAAGAAATGATTGCACTTAATAACCCTGAAGTAAAACTATTTAAGTACGTTTTTGGAGATTCTGTATACTACCAATATAATTTGAGAAAATAGAAATTGAATTCATAGCAGGACACTCTGAGAGCTAATTTATCACTAAAAGTTAAAAAAAATTATTGTAGTCACATCATAAACTTTGATGCAAAAAACAGTGCAGGATTATCAATTACCAGCACACCAGTGGCACTGAGGGGAAAAGTAAGAAAAATATTTTAAATTCTATATAGGATTGATATTTTAAGGAATCCCAAAAATCCAAAATAATTTTAAGTAATCATCATGGAAAGAATATCTTTACTCCTCCTTGCATTTATTTGTGGCTTAATATTACTTTCATTTTTAGTTACTTGGGCAGGGAAGGAGGCAAAGAGCACCATAATTAATTTTTTTCAGTTCTTAGTGTTTATTAAGGTTCTTCATCTAACCATATATATATATATATATCATCTCATTTAACTTCCTATTAAGTATATCAGTAATCTTACACCTTGCTTGGTTAAAAAAAAATAGCGGGGTTATATAACTTTAGAGCAAGATTAAAGTTTTATGTATGTGTTTAAAAGGATAGTAAAAATTGTCAAACACTATATGAATTTTTTTACTTTTTAAAGCAGCTACTAGATTTTTTTTTAAAAGATTTATTTATTTACTTACTTTTATTTATTCCTCCCCTCCCCCAGATGGTTCTCTCATCTGTCTCTCATTGTTTACTTCCCTTCTCCAGGAGGCACTGGGAACTGAACTGGGACCTCCCACATGGGAGGGTAGTCCCCAATGGCCTGATCCACATCCACTTCCCATGGACTGCAGCATCTGCTGTCTTGTGGCACCTGCTCATTGTGGCAGATGTGGTGTCTAGCTCGTTGCAGTGGGTGCTGCATTTGCTTGTCTTCTTTAGAAGGCACCAGAAACCTAGATCCTGCCATGTGGTAGGCAGGTGACCAACTAGTTGAGCCACATCCACTCCCCTGAACTTTTAATAATGAGTTTATTTCTCCCTTCAAGGAACAGAGTTCATAATGGTGGGTGAGAAAGGCCGAAAGCTAAATACATGCACCTGCTTGTGTGCCATTTGTCATCCTTCCTTGTCAGATATACATTTTTCAGCAAAATGTTAGATAAGAAAGCCAAGCCCCAACTTTCAGAAAATCCCTTTACCACATTATAAAAATCGTAATTGTTCAAAATTTACAAAGAATCTTAGAGTTACCCATATCTTTCAATTTGGAGCCCAGTCATCCAGCCTTGTGATTTCTCTTTTATGTGTATAGATCATGTTTTCCCCACCAGGCTATTGAATGGAAGACCCTGCAAGGTCGGTGTTGCCCATACCGCATGGGTTGTGGCAGTTGCTTGATAGGTACTTGCTGAATGAATAGTTCCATCATACATTCAAGCTTCCCTCTAACAGACATGCATCAAAGCACATTTGTCCCTATTCAAAACAGCACTGAAGAAGGAGTATGTTTCTCTCTCCGTATCATCCATCCCACACCCCACTCTCTTGCTTCCTTCTCTTACATGTAGTCACCATTCTCACATATCTTACAAAAATATATACAAGCTCAGCCATATTTGCTATCATGATTATGGCATGTACATAGTAAAGACTCAATAAATAGTCATTGACTAACTAGTTAAAGGTTAAATAAATGAAGGAAAAAATGAATGAATGGATAAAATAAATAATAGTTAAGTGTGCTTTGGAAATGTAGAAATATATCTTTGCAGTGGACGTAATGTCTTTGTCCGTCCCAGCTTTGGTGTGAAACTTGTGCCTTGGCCGTCAATGTCATGGCAGTTTCAACACTCACACACCAAGCCTACGAACCCTTCCTACTTGTTTTTGTTGTTGTTGTTTTTCTGATAATGCTAGAATCTGGTCCATCTGTGGATCTCTCTTATTGAATTTTTGATTTCTTATTATTTGGCCCCATATTCAGGAGGCTGGTTAATTTTTATTTAACTTCAGACATTGTTATGATGTTATCCTTTGTTTAATAATTTTTTTCTTCATTTCTAAAGCAGTTTTAGATTACATACATGTTACATCGAAAATATAGGGGATTCCTGTATACCCCATGCTCTATGCTTAGAGTGGAGGTCAACCAAAAGGGAAAATAGGAAAAATAATTGTTTCTGATGCAGATTCCTACCATCTGACGCCTTCGTCTGACCCTTAGGCCAGTTCATGCCATGGTGGTAGATTTAGAGGGTTCTGTGTTCTTCCAAGGGGCTCATGATTAACTGACTACATACTTTGAATCACCATCACTCCCCTTGTGTGCAGCCCCAATTGCAGAAATCTCTACTGAGTAAAGGTCAAATTAAATGGAAGTATTTTAAAGGTCTAGGCTTATTCTAAAAATTTCTTTATGAAGATTTTCATCTCCCTTTCCTTGGCTAAAATTTAGTATTAAAATACTCATAAATCTAATATATACTCATAACATAGAGCAAAAGAAAGACTTTCATAAGGCTGGTCTCCAAAAGCAAACCAGAAAGATTCTGGAGAGAAATCATGAAAATCATCTCAAAATACACTCTCCATCTCACAGGAAGGCTTATTTATTTATTTACTTATTTTTTATTTTACTCCTTGGTTGGTTTTATTTATTTATTTATTTATTTATTTATTGTCTTTTTTTTTTCAAATTCTACTCAATTTATTCATTTTTTAAAAAATATTACATTAAAAAAATATGAGGTCCCCATTCACCCCCACCACCCCCATCCCACCACTCCCCCCACAGTAACACTCTCCCCCATCATCATGACACATCCATTGCATTTGGTAAGTATATCTCTGGGCATCGCTGCACCCCATGTCCTGTGGTCCACACCATAGCCCACACTCTCCCACATTCCATCCAGTGGGCCATGGGAGGACATACAATGTCCGGCAATTGTCCCTGCAGCACCACCCAGGACAACTCCAAGTCCCGAAAATGCCTCCACATCACATCTCTTCCTCCCACTCCCTATCCCCAGCAGCCACCCTGGACACTTTCTCCATACCAATGCCACATTTTCTTTGATTACTAATCACAATAGTTCATGAATAGAATATCAGTAAGTCTACTCTAATCCATACTCTATTCCTCCATCTTGTGGACCTTAGAGTGGTTGTGTCCACTCCACATCTATATCAAGAGGGGGCTTAGATTCCACATGGATACTGGATGCAATTCTCCTGCTTTCAGTTGCAGGTACTCTTGGCTCCCTGGTGTGGTGGTTGACCTTCTTCACCTCCAAGTTAGCTGAGAGGGGTAAGTCCAATAAACCAGAATGTAGGAGCTGAAGATTGTTGAGGCTCAGGGCCTGGCTATCACATGGTCAGTCCAGAGAATCAGGTCCCCTGGATATACATTAAACCCCAGCACAAACTACAGTTCCAGTAAAAGTAACAGGAAAGACTTGTGGACAAAGATCACATCTAAGTCCAGCTCCATCACACAGAAACACAAACTCCAAAGTAGGGCCAACTGACATGGCACTGAACCCCATCTGACATGATCATAGAAAGGAAGGCTTATTTAGATGACATTCAAGAACATAGAAAATGAGCACTTACATTGTGTGTACTCTTTCTTTTGGCCTATTGGTTTTCATTGGCTTAGCAAATCTACACCTAAAGAATAAATACAAGCAGGTTCAAAGTGAAAGAAGGTACGTTTATAGATCCTAACTGATGTCATGTGATAGAAAATTGAGCCTAGAATCTAGCTGGCCTAGAATGTTTGGGGGCAAGACATGTGAGTCCTAGGATTACATATAAAATCTTCATGTCCCTCTTTGCCCAATAAATCAAGTATTTTCTGAACTCTCCCCATTCCCCCGATTTCTGTGTCTTAAGAACCTCCTGGAAATGTGATTTAATTTGAAAAATGGCATAATCAAGTCCCTGAAAAGTTGGTGTACAATATAAATAAAAATAGATCAAGCTAGGGTTGTATGGTGAAATCTGAGGTTAATATGTAGAAATTAAGCCCAGGCCCATTTATTTTATTTTTATTTACATGTTTATTAGTTCGATGGAGGGTAGCTCATGGTGAACACTGCCAAACGCAGCTCGTGGACAACCCAGAGGAAGGCTGGGTGTGTTTGCCTTTTCTCATCTCTAGATACAGATGCAATGGGCCTATCAGGACTGAGCTTTGGGCCCCAAGTCGGGCACGCGCAAGTTCCTTAAACTTCTGGCTTCTGGGAGTGGATCCTCCCTGTTCCTCATTTGTATCCTAGATGCAGAAGGCATGTCAAAAAAAAAAAAAAATTCCTGAGTCTTACCAAATCACCCAAAAATGAAGCAAGTTCTTTCATAATGAGGAAGCAACCCATCAGGACTGTTTCAGGCAAGAGAAAGGGTAGTGACAAGGCAAGAGGTATTTGTGGTGAGCACTGCAAACCTATTCAAGAAAACACCTTTCCTGCACGCTCAAGGTACCCTAATGCAGGAAGTATCAAATGCCCCCAGCTTCAAACTGGCTATGGTATATCAGTAGAACAACCCTGACACGCACATTGATGCTGAAGAATTCACTTCGTCAAAACTTTAAGGCAACAATTAAGTATTCCATTGTCATGGCTCAATTAAATGGTTTGGCCTGAGAAAATTGGGGATTGTAAAGTGAGGATGGAATGTGCTTTGATCCTCTTTCCAGGGTTATTGTTTCATTAATAAATGAACATGTCATTTGTCTCACCAGAGGGAGCTCATGCCCTCCAGGCTTTTTTCCCTTTTTTGTTCAGGTTTTATAAAGATGAATTTCCAGTGCTCTGAAATACCATGGATTAGTAGTTAAGCCTGACAGCACTTCGGGGAGTAGCGAGCTTAAAGTGCCTCACACAGGTCTCCAAAGCACTTGTTTACTAATAGAGGAAATCAGCGACCGTCTGCAGCTGCTGATATCGCATTACCATTTGGAAAGACAGTAGCTGAGATAACAAATCACACAGTTTTAATAATTACTCCTGCATTCCCGTTTTTTGTTTCCTGCATAACTGTAAAGGCTGGATTTCTTCCAAATAAACAGATAAAAACAGTATGGAACTTTTATCTTTTAATGATAATGACAACACATCATGTTTCACTAAAAGTTTCCTGCTGAATTTTTTCTGATTTCTGGAGTTTCAATAAAATGTAATTATACTTTATAATTCCACTCTTTTAATCTTCACTTCAAAAACTCTTCACAGTGAGCAAGTTTGCTAGGCACCAAGGGTAGGGCACAGCCGCTTGGGTTTACTCATGTTGACTTGGTCCTGCATTCTGTCTTAGGGTAAACCTGATATTGAAACTGTACCTCGTACATCCAGCTGCTTTGCATTCAAATTAATGGCAAGTTTAATTTGAATGTAAAATAGCTCTATTTATGCTATCGTTTAAAAAAAAAGGCATTTGGCAATGAATGGATGTTTAAGATATGATACATTTGCAACATATTTTTAATCCTAAATTGAACCTATATTAGGAAGGGGACATTTTAATATCAATAGATAAGTCATAAAAGAAGCCTTTTAAAATCTGCATAGTAAATATGTGCTTTGGGGTCAAAACTATGCCATTGTGCAGATACAGTACAGGGTTTAGTTCATATGGTTGGCGCTAGGCATTTTCCGGCAAATCTGTGCATTGTTACATTTCTATAGCCCAAGAATGGCAATTGATTTTTAAAACACATGCTGAACTTTATTTGCTCAGTAATTACATGGACTTTATTTGGAGGTCAGGGAAGGAACAACTAAATAGGAAAATGAAGTCTTCCTCCCTTGTGCCATGAAACCGTAAAAGTTGGCAGACAGAAAGAAATGCTAAACTTTTTCCCAGAGCTCTGAGTTTGGTTTCCACTGGTCCATGTTCCATTGGGTGATTAGGGAAAGCTTTTTTAAAGGCTTGCTTCAGAATGATCTTAATTGGTGCAAGGTTGAGCCCTTTCTAGGAGGGGATGGAAAAGGTTGAATAGCCTTTTCAAGTCACATGAAAGTTTCTAGGATGAATGTACGATAATTAGATTAATAAGTAGCTTAATTTATCACAGCTGAGGATTTCAACAGCCACACATTAGAGGAAGAAAAAAAGATTAGTGTGATTCTAGTTTGTAAAAAAAAAAAAAAAATGTACTGAAACTTGATTAACCTTAAACACAACGTGCCTTTCTTTCTCAGTCTAAATGTAGGGGATGGAGGGAGGGGGGATGGAGGGGGGGGAAAGTGGAGAAAGGACTTGAAATAATCAGAAAAGTCCTATTTTATTCCTTTCTGTCTCTCAGTTAATGAGTGGTGTCAGGATTGCTTGAACCAACTTTTTCCTTTACCATTTCTTATCCATAAAATAATGGGTGGGCCATAAGACTATAGAATGTTAAATTACGTTGCTTACCCACCTTATAGAAATACATCTTTTCTCATAGGCAATTTGTCATATATACAACT
This sequence comes from Dasypus novemcinctus, assembly GCF_030445035.2. Taxonomy (NCBI): domain Eukaryota; kingdom Metazoa; phylum Chordata; class Mammalia; order Cingulata; family Dasypodidae; genus Dasypus; species Dasypus novemcinctus. The sequence goes on from NC_080675.1 coordinate 54,377,841, forward strand.
TGCATATGCAGATTCTCTCATCTCTATTTTGAAAAAGAAAGAAGCAATGTGATTGGGAGGAGAATGGATTTGGAGGGAACCGTAATTTCCGTTAGTGGTGGGAACACTGAGGCTTAGTTTGTTGGATGGTATTTCAAAAAGTTATCTTAGGACTAGAAAGTTTGGATTTAAACCTTTGTCTTTAAAATGTCATAGTTTTTCCAAGTAAGGGGCAGGCATGAGTTGAGATGAGCAGTATTCCCTGATAAAACATGCCAAGTCCAGACAATTATAAAACAACAAGAATAATTTATTTAACCTAGGTTAAAAATCAGGCAGAAACGGGCACTCAAAAAATTATGCAGCTCTTCACAAAGTATTGTCCATTGGGAGCCTTTTCTCCACGTTCTCCACAAATGTACAGTAAAATATATTGAGAAAAAGCAGAATTTCCTGGAGCATAATCTGCATCAGGGATGGGCTAATGTGAGATTTGATTCATTTTCAACTCCCTGGTTCTGAATGGCGACAAACAAAAACTGCAGCATGGCATTTACCAAAGGTGATGGTTTCCCAATGGAAGAATCTGGGGTGCGAATGTATGGTACTAGTCAACACTCAGTAGGCATCATCACTAGACCCAGCTAACACGAGCCCAGAGGTCAAGCAATATATAGGGTGTCACTGGTGAGGGCTCCTCTTTGAGGCTGCATGAGGAATGTGTGTGAGTGGCTAGATGTGAGTAGAGAGGTGTTATACCCTCCAGATGGAAGAGAGAAATATAAAAACTGAAATACCTCCAGCACAACAAAAATTGCAGTGCATTTCTCTTCAGTCTCCAAAACTTACATAGAACAGTTCTGAAGGAGGGGCAGGCATGCACCAAGCATATGGTCCATGTTGCAATCATAAGAAGTTACCTGTGGTCCAGTCAGATCAACAACAGCAGTATCAAGGGCTCTCCTGCCCTGGCTTGTGTGATAAATTCAGTAACCAGAGCCAGTGTCCAAGGTGAATTCATTTCCCCTGCAGGAATCTTCTCTCAGAGCACAAATCTTTTCTTCTGCTGGGTGAAAGATAAGTTTAAACTCTTTTATTCTTCTTTTATTATATAACGAATAATGATACTGATTTAAAAATGAAATATAGTTTAAAGTAGTGAAATCTTAAAACATTAATGTACTTAAAGGCCATGAATAAACTTGGAAAGCCATCAGCTGAACCTGAAAGTATGCTTCTTATAATCTAAAACGGATATCTCATTACTGGTTAGCATTATTTATTTAGGAGGAGTTATAACCTCTAATTTGCCTTTAAATGATTAATTTGGTGTTTAAATAAATGCCTTTTATTTAATAATGTTTTCTTCAGCCAATTCACTTATGTCAATAAACTCTTTGTTTAACCTTCTTAAAGGAAACATTTTCTCTGCTCTGAGGCAATTAGTGAGTTATCACATAAATACAGGAAAATCAACTAAAATGAAGGACTGCTCCATACAGCAAATGTGCTTTAATCGTGGAATGGGTGCTGTATGTTACTGTCAACTAGGAGCTAGGAAGGCTATACTCTGGTGAGTCTTCTTTCTATCCTAATTCATGTGGGAGGCAACTTTTTGCCTGTGCATATCTTATCTGCCATGATATAATAAAAAGAGAAAGGGCTTTGCAGTACATGGGGACCTGATTGAAAGTCATGCTTAGTCACTCCTGGGTCCCCCTGTTTTTATGCTCACATGACATTCTCTAACATTTTCTTCCACAGTGTTTTCTCCCAGCTTGCTATTGCACGTTTGATTACTATATGCTTCCTCCACTAACAGAGATGATGTCTAGTTGGCTCACCATTTTATCTCCAGTGATAAAGTGTCTGGCACTCAGTAGCCAGGTAAGAAGTATTTGTTGAGTGAATGAATAAACATCTCTGAACCTGTTTTCTCATTTGCTAAATGAGGTTAAATGATATATAACTCCCAGGGTTGTCACAAGAAATAAATGAGCAAATGAAATGAGATCATGTGTATCAATAGTCCATGCTCAGTAAATGGGAGGCAATATTGTACAGTGATTCACAGCACAAACATTGAAGTTTGACCTTCTTGGGTATGGGTTCAGCTATGAATTTGTGGTATGACATTGGGCAAGTTATTCAATTTTTCCAGGCATCCATTTCTTCTCTATATAACATATAATACAACGCATATGGCATTGTTGAATTTATAAAATTTGCTCATCTTAGTGCTTAGCTCAGTGTGTTTCCCAGTAGGCATTCCACAAATGATTTCTATTGCTATCCATCACTCATCTGATCATTTATTTGTTCATTCAAAAGATTTGTACTGACTCCATGGTATGTGCCAGGCACTGGTCTATGTGCTGGGATTACAGTGGAGAATAAATCAGAGACACCATATTGCATACTTCATGGAATCTATAGCCTAGTGAGATAGAACATTAAGTAAATAAACATGCAAGTAAATATACAAATACTGTGAGTAGCAGCTAAGAAAGAAAAGGACAGTGTATTGTGAGAAGGAATAACAAGGGATAGGGATTTGAAAATGTAGCTATTTTTCATGATGCAGTTCAAATGCCAACAGCTCCACAAAACTTTGCTTTCTCCCTTCTCATTCTCTTCCAATTATGTGGTCTTTCTCCTTCATTCAATCTCTATAGTACATTGTACTTTTATTACTGTGTTTGTCTCACTCTGTCATATTGGCAGCTATTACTAGCTATTCTTCCTAATCTCATTTAAGCCCTTGTCTAATCCTTCTATCTGGACATCTGGACTATAAACTTTTTGAAGGCAAGTGCTCTGTCTTATCTGCCTCTGTTGTCCTTGTAGGATCTAACAGGATGCCTGGCAGAATCTAAGGGCTCCAGGAATGTCTGGAAATAAATTTTACCTTCTTCATTGATTTATGAACATGAAAAATTTACCCTAGTTCAAATTAACCTCTCTAATCATCATACTAGGACATTGCTTTATTTCATGGATTTTTATACATCAATTTTTTACACCTTATAAATGATGGATAAATCAAAAGCAGGTTAGAAGTTTTTAATATCCTATGGCAAGAAAGAGATACTTCGAAGAATCCCAGAATGAAATCCCTAAACCCACATTTGAAGAAAGTCTGTTTTCTGTAATATTTGAAAGTACCTTCTCAACATAAAGTCCTGCTGCTGATTGTCCCATGACCTTGTCAAAAGGAATAGTCACCATTACAACAGAAAGCATCCCAAAGGCTATTTCTGGCAGTACAATCCATTTACAAAAAGGAAATCATTTAAGTTTTACCCAAACAGTGACCAAATAATACAGCAAAGAAAATTTATCAGCTCACACAACTGAAAAATCCAAGACGGGGGTGTCTTTAGATGAGGGCTGAGCCATCTAAAGATATCCAACTTTGAGTTTGAGCCTCAAAGATATCCAAAAGACCTGGGTTCTTTCCATTTCTAAATATCAGTTTCATCCTAAAGCTGGCTCCATTCTTAGTCCCAAGATAGATGTTTACAGCTTCTGAGCCTATATGCTTTTTTTAGTGTGTCGGAGAGTGCAACTTTTTTCCAGTTCTAAAAACAAAACAAACAAACAAAAACCCTAATAATCACTGCGTGGTCTGCTCAATTCACATGCCTACCTTGATTCAATCCCTGCAGTCAAGGGAATGGAATGTGATGATTGCCTTGGTCTGGGTCACTAATTCTATCCCTGAATGGGGAGCAGAGAGGTCAGCCTTCAAAAAATCACATGTGTCCCCAAAGGAAAATGGGAACTGTTGGGAAGAGGGAAGGAGGAAATGGATACTGGCAAGGCATCTAACAAATTTTGACTATATATTGTCTTGGGCAACATTGGTCTATGAAGTCTGCCCATTCAAGAGTATAAAATCATTCATGCTGATCGGGAAGAGGAAAAGGAAGAGTCATAGATTTCTTCCTTCTCTTTTGAAAATGGCAACATACTCTGGACATAAAATGAACTTTGCGCTTGGAGTTGTTCTGCTTAGGGGAAATTATGGTTTAATATGATAAGCATTTTTAAATAAAGTTATTCCCGTTCTAAATTTTAGAAATCATTCTAAATGAGTGAAGCTCAAATAACAATACGTACGTTATATTAATTATTAAATTTCCTAATAGAAATTTTGACATTTTACCTCATTTTCAAATGAAAAAGAAAAAAACATGGGAGAATTTTAGGGGAAATCTTTCATTTGTCTTCACTTATTTTGAGCAAGTGAAAGCTACTGGAAAATCCACTGGATATTTCTTATTATTTTTCTCCCTCTTTTCTTCTTATTCAGTCTATTCCCTCATCCCTCATCCCCCCACCCATCTCTTTTTCACTCTCTCTCTTTTACACACACACATTCCTTTTCTTTTCTTTTTTTTTTTCCTTCTCTGTCCAACCTTTTTCTCTTTCCATTTCCTGTTCCTTCCTTCCCTGGGATTCTCTTTACTTTCCTCTATTCTTATTCTTCTCTCTCTTTTCTATCCTGTTTTTCACTCTTTCTCTCTCTCTGAATAGGTCCCAGAAAGAGCTTGAAAGTATAGGTGGATTCATTCAGTAGAAGAAAATCAGTTTTGTTTTCTTCACCAATGTCATGAAAACAAGTGTGATGTCTGTGACAATGATTAAGCTCTGTTTTGGGTAGAACTATTTCTTCGTGGCCTCCAAGTTGCACTAGAGGACAAAGTCTCATCTGCTTGGTTAGAAATATGCTGGTTTTGCCAAAATGTTCTGAAGTAGCCATCAAAGAAGAGAAACTCCAATCTGTGTATATGTGAATTCAATAGTCTAACTCTTATCTCTCTATCCTTACTTTACCCTTGAAAGCTAAGTAGGCAGCTTAGCTTCTCACCCTCATTTCAGAATCTTGAAGGACCAATAAGTACACGTACTAACAATGTGATAGGAAGACCAGATTTTTAGGTTTAGGGTCTTGTCTTTACTTTTGGTTGATATTTCAATTCTGACATTTCTGCAGAGTAGCATGAAATCTTTCTGAAATAACATTATACATTAACAATTAGTGTTATCAAGAAGGGTCATTCACAAACAAATGACTATGACTTTCAAGTCAAATAAAATGCAGTAACTGTTGCTCATAAAATGAAGGAATTATGCTGTGGGGTCAGCCTAGCCAAACACAGTCCTCAAATAAATACAGGAAAATCATTGCATGTTTCTTTAGGGAATGCTTTACCATAAAAAGATTTTGATTTGCAGTTTTGATGTGGCTATTTCTATTTAACAATATGCCCTAGTTTAGGGGAAAACACTAAGAAGATTAATATGAAGATTCTTGTAGGATATACAGCATGAATGTTTCAAGCAACATTTTCTATACAGAGATACAATTGCTAATAGTCAAGGGGAAAAAGTATGCCCCTGGAGAAGTCATTTAATACCTAGAACTTGCTTACAAAAGATGGAAGACTAATGAAGCTTTACTTTGCTTTTATATCTAGTTTTAGGGGATGTTCTCATGATGACAGACAAATATGCTGTTTTCTGATAGTGAGAAATTTGCATATAACCATCAGTTAATTTTCTTCAAGGTTTTTTTTTGTGTGATTCTGCCAAACTACTAGTTTATTGCCATCTGTACTAATAGAAGGACAAACATTGGAGTTTGGTCAACCTTCAACAAACATTTATTGAGTCTCTGTTCACTTGATAAGGGGACATTTTTGGCTTGAGATCCATGGGAAATTTCCAAGTTGAAATGTTTGTTAGACCGGACACTTTTTAGACTCAAAAAGAAATCTGAGCTAGAAATATCATTGAAGATATGAATGTGAAGGCTAGGGGAAATGTTTAGAGTAAGAAAAGAAGAGAGGTGGGCTTAGAAACTCGGAGAGCTTACCATTTAAAGGACAGAGGAACAAGAACTTGTCAAGGAACCAGAAACAGCCTGATCAGAGAGGAAGGAAGAAAAACAAAAGTGCTATCATGGAAATGCAGAGAGGGGAAATCTTTTCTTTAATCATTGTATTGCTTCATGTTTCTAACAAGCATGTGTTTCTTTTGTAATTTGAGAAATATTAGATAAAAATATAGATAAAAAAGAACGAGAATGACATCTCATTGGTGTCTGGTTAGGTGAGAACTATAAAGTGGAGGTCCCTAATGACAACTGAGAGTAATGTCAGGAAAATGGGAACAGCATCCAGACTGCAGTGAGATTGGGTATGAAGACAGTAGGACTTCTATCATCTCTTTCTTGAAGTTGAACTATGAACTGAAGGCAAGGTATTGAGGAATAGTGCATTAGTCAGCCAAAAGTTGCTGATGCAAAATACCAGAACTCTGTTGACTTTTATAAAGGGTATTTATTTGGGGTAGAAGCTTACAGTCACAATGTCATGAAGTATAAGTTATTTCCCTCACCAAAGTCTGTTGCAATGGGTTGGAGCAAGATGGCTGCCAGTTTCTGCGAGGGTTCAGCCTTCCTCTTTCTCCTAAGGCTTGATGGTCCCAGCTGCTACAGGTTTTGTCTCTTTCCCTGGGCTCAGCTGCTCTGTTCTTTCCACAAGGTCAGTTGTAGACTTTCAGGCTCTCTCTTTTCCTAGGGTCTTTGCCATGTCTATGGGGTCATCTCTATTCCTCTGTGTTCTTCTCCTGTGAGTTTACTTCCCGGGGCTCCAGCATCAAAACTCCAACTCCCTGCTCTGCCTTGTCATTTTCTCTGTGAGTCCCTGTCCACCAAAGAGGTGGGGACTCAACATCCTATTGATGTGTCCCATCAAAGTCCTATTCATAATTTAATCAAGTAAAAGTGAAACCTCTGAAGTTAGTACAATCTAATATGCCCAGAGGAACAGACCATTTTACAAATATAATCCAATATCTATTTTTGGAATTCACAAAACAATATCAAACTGCTACAAAAAATAGGGAGACACATATTCACTAAAAGATCTTTTATTGTTTTGGTTCGGTTTAGGGGTGTGTGTGTGTGTGTGTGTGTGTGTGTGTGTGCGCACGCGCGTAACATGCCAGAGTTTGAATAAAGTTATTTGCTGGGAGGAAGAAGCCCTAGGAGGAAGAAAGGAGGAAGAAGTAGGAAGAGAGATAATTGATGGAAGTTCGTCCTCAAGGAGGCAGGACACGTGTGGGTGGGAGCCTTTGGATTTGTAAAGAAAAAGACACCTCACCTTCTGGAAAGGGAGATGGCTGCAAATGAAAGGATATTTGTAGGTAGGAGGCCAGGGGTTGAAGGAGTTTATACCTGAGGGCTTTTATCAGAGACCTTGGGCATTGGAAGTAAACTTCAACATCAGCAGTCAAATCGTTCTCAACACTCACTACATAGGTAAATCATTTGGGAGTCTTTTATTAAAAACAAAAAGCAGTCAATGCTGGACCCTATATTCAGTGATTCTGATTTAACTGGAGATTATTTTTTCGGAAGCTCTTCAGATGATTCTAACGAGCAGCCATGGCTGAGAACCTTTGGTGTAGTCCATTAGCTTAGTTTATACTACTAACTTCTGCAAAACCCCTGCCTTTGTGGAAACCCTTGTTGGTGCTCCCTTCCTTGGATAGATGCAATCTAAATGATACCTTTTTTAACTATGGAGGGGAGACCTCCTGGAGCTAATAAAAATTGCTCTCAGGGGTCCCTGAGAGCAAAAAATCCCCCTTGACTCTGACCAACCATCTGGAAATGCATCCAATTGCAAAGAATTTTATAAAGTAATAATGATCATTGACTAATTAATACATAAATTACAAATTAATAATAATAAAGCTTTATTAAAGGCACATTTACTATAAACCAAGTATTATGCTAAGCACTTTGTTTGCATTATATCATTTTAATCTTCACAACCGTCCAATGTATAAATATCACTTTTATTCCCATTTTACAGATAAAGCATTAAACAGATGTAGATGTGTGCTCAAGATGATTATTCTATAATATGCACTGTCCAATATGGTGGTAACTTAGTCACATGTAGCTAATGAGTACTTGAAATTTGGTTAGTGTGACTTAATAACCACATTCTTAATTTTATTTAATTTTAATTAAATGTAGATAGCCACGTGGCTAGTGGCTACCTTACTGGACAATGATGCAAAGCTGTCGGACCATAGCTGAGCTGAAGTTAAAGTTCAAAGGAATGGATTCACCAGAGTTTTGTATAGTCATTAGTGACAACAAATATCCTATTGGGGTTATAATCTTGGTTAGAAATTCACTTTCCAGAGATTGTCAGGATCATGCAGAGTTAGGGAATAGCATGCAATTGTCCTAGGTAACCAGGATATTGGAGTTAATCTAGTACCCATGGGTGCACTGTATTATGGCATTCTTGGATTTTAGGACAGACACATTTTTTTGGAATTCAAGGACAGCTATCTAATGAAAATATGGAGAAATCCACTTGGATTCTTATTGATTAGGTTCTTTCTAAATGGGAAGAAGTCTAATGGGAAAAAGACCACCTGTGATAATATTTTGAAATCTGATTTTAATAAAATAGAGTCAGAATCTGTTTTTTAAAAAAAGAGAGAGAGAGACAAAGAGACTTTTAAACATCCAAAAACAACTTTCAATATATAGGGTAGTGATAAGGATGGGGGGAAAAAGGCTAGCAGAGGCAGAGAGCATGGGCACTCCATTAGCTAGATGATTTTGTGAGCAGAGGCAGATAAAATGTGCATGCTTGACAAGAAGAGTAGCATGAAGACACTCCCTATTGAATCATGGACATAAACAGAAAGCCTCAAAGTGGATGTGTGGCTAGATCACAACAGTACAGTTGTGAAGAGACAAAATAAAATCTATGGAAGAGATACAAGCAGTGGAAAGATTTACACAAAGTAAATCTATAATTTTGACAGAGAAAGTTAAAGAGAATTATGGAAGACAACTAGAAAAATTTTTACTAGGTTTCAATCATATGATTCAAAAGTAAAATAAAAATAACAAAAAGTAAGTGAATTCTAATGTATATTCAGTCTTTAGTGGGACAGAAGTAACTGATTAAAAATAATTATAAACTCTTTATAGCAATCATAGTGTGAATAATAGCTTTCATGCCATTATTTCTGTGTTATTTAAAGAAAATAAGAAATTATCTGATAATTTAACTCTATCATCTATGATGTTATTGAGAACTGGAATTCTCTGTGAGAGACAAAGAAGATACAGATGGAAGATGGAAGAGTTTGAATAACAAAACCTAGGGTCCTGAATTTAAATTAGAAAATCAACATTAACTCAGTGTATTTTATCTTTTTAAAAATATTTTTTCTAACTGCATCCACTTATGATGATAATAAGCATCCTTAGTACCCAGACTGAAAATCCCATTTCCCTCTAAAGAAAGGAAGGTTTCACAGGAAGATGGCTGTTTATAAGTATGGGGGAAAATATACATAATTAGCCTGGAATATCTTGTCATATTACCAGACAGCAAGGAAAATATCAAAGACCATTAAACTTCTGTCAAAAGAACCCAGGAACTATCCTCGTGCCAATGATGGAATAATTTGAGTATCAAAAAGATATGATTTTAACCCATCAAATGTGTTTAAATTCATGAATTCATAATGGTACTAAGACAAACTAATTGGTCACTATTAGAAAATGATGATAAACCAATTATCTTTTAATAACTGGTAAATAAAGGAAAGAAACATGCATTTAGCTTCCCTTTTCTACACAAATGATACCACTGGTTAGCTTAATAGTATATGAAGGGAATTTCTTTTTTTTAGAAGTGTTCCAGCTAATAAATGAAGAAGAATAATAGAATTGAATATCATCATTTTGCAGTCTCCTAATGAATTCTCTATCTAGAAATTGAACATCAATTATTGGTAATATCACAAAAACAATCAGACCTGATGAAAGAACATAACTATTTAAAATTTTTTATTTTTTATTTTTAAAGAAGCTTTAGGGAAGTGGATGTGGCTCAAGCACTTGGGCTCCCATCTACCATATACGAGGCCCAGGGTTTGATGCCCAGGGCCTCCTGGTGAAGGCAAGCTGGCCCATGTGGAGTGCCGGCCCATGCGGAGTGCTGGCCCATATGGAATGCTGCCCCATGCAGGCATGCTGCCCTGTACAGGAATGCTGCCCCGCACAGGAGTGCTGGCCCATGTGGAGAGCTGGCACAGCAAGATGACGCAACGAAAGGAGACACAGAGGAGAGACAATAACAGACAGAGCAGATTAGGGAGCTGAGGTGGCACAAGAGAGTGTTTGCCTCTCTCCCATTCCAGAAGGTCCCAGAATCGGTTCCCTGGGGCTGCCTGATGAGAATACAAGCAGACACAGAGGAGTACACAGTGAATGGACAGAGAGCCGACAATGGAGGGAGGGGCAGAAATAAATAAAATAAATCATTAAAAATAAATAAGTAAAATAGAGACATTCTATATCAAGTGCACATTTTTTTAAAAAAACTTTAGATTACATAAATACTACATCAAAGATATAGAGGGAAAGCAGATGTGGCTCAACCATTTGGGTACCCACCCACCTCATGGGAGGTCCAAGATTCCAACCTGGTGCCTCCTAAAGAAGACAAGCAGATGCCACACCTGCCACAACCCACCACAACAAGGCAGACACTGCACCTGCCCAAACAAGCTAGACACCACAGCCTGGGGGAAGTGGATGTGGCTCAGGCCATTGGGCACTCGCCTCCCATGTGGAAGGTCCCGGGTTTGGTTCCCAGTGCCTCTTGGAGAAGAGGAACAAACACAGCAAAAACAACAAGCAGACAGGTGAGAGAACCATGTGGGGAGGGGAGAGCAAAAAAATAACAAATAAATCTTTAAAAAATATATATATGTATATATACAAGGGATTCCCATGTATCCCACCTTCTTACCTTCCCACACTTTCACAACTACAATTACTTTTTAAGCCACCTGGCCAAAAAATTCAAACCTGAATCTGATCAAGCCTTTAAATTCATAGGAAAAATCAAAGACATAAGCACATTAAACTATACCATGAAGATGCATGCAGGAAAAAAATTGTTCAATGAACCCGGCCTCAACAATAAATGGCAAGAAGGAAAAAGAAGGAGTGAGATGCTGGGGAAATCTATAGTTTGAAAGAGACGGAAAGGACACATCATCTAGTCTCAATGTGTGGTCCTAACTTACGTCTTAATTCAAATAAGCAAACTCTTGGAAAGTTCATACAGACTAGCTAGCTGTTTTATATTAAGAAATCATTAATTGTAGGTGTGATAATGATATTGTGGTTATATTTTTGAAACCTGTATATTTTACAGAAACAAACTGATAAATTGAAGATGAAATGATCTTGGATTTACTTCCAAATAATATATGAAGTGGGTGCCCTCTCCCAAGACTGGCCATTAATTGATCATAGTTTAAGCTGGATGATGGGTACATGGGGGTTCATTACACTATTCTGTCCAGTTTGGGATATGTTTGATATTTCCTGTAATAAAATAGTTTTAAATTTTGTTTTATATCATTTATAAGTTTATCTAGTTCAAAAATAAAAATTATGCAAAACCATATTCATTTACAGTCTTACTCCCATCCTGTCTCCATATGTCCTCCCCCTTAGGGTGACCAAAGGTCCTGGTTTGCTCCAGACACAGGACTTTGTGTTAAAACTGGGACAGTCTCATGCAGACTGGGATAACTGATCCCACTACCACTGTTTCCTTTAGGAACCATTATTGTTAGCTCTTTTGTTAACCTTCCAGGATTTCTTTATACAGATAAAGCAAATGCAAGTAGGTATTATTTTTACCTTCTCTCATAAAAAATGTCACACTATGTACATTGTCCTTTCCTTATTTTTTTACCTCAATAATATGAATTAAAGTTCTTTCCACATTTGTACATAGAGAGCTTCTTCATTCTTTTTTACAATTGCAATGTATTCTGTTTTATAGATGCACCATAGTTAATATAAGTAGCTACCTGTTGATGAAGATAAGACTTTTCCAATATTCTACTATTATATTATAAACAATACTGCAACAGATAACCTTAAATATATGTCACTTCTGTCTGAAGTCATGACTTTTGGATTTACAGAGTTGGGATTGTGGGATCAAAGGGTAAGTTGATTTATAATTTTGATGGTTTAGCCAAATCCCCTTCATAATAGTTGTACCATTTTGAATTCCTACCAGCCATAAATGAGAGTACCTGTTTGCCTATGATTTATAAAACAAAGCTATCTCATGCCTTTTAAAGTGTTCTGTTTTTTATTTTTGATAGACTATTTTACACATTTTATTGATGCTCACATCGTAAGTATATAGCTTGTTGGATGTTTTTTACCACTGAACACAGCCAGGTCAGGAAACACAACATTCCCAGCACCCCAGAAGCCCTTCCTATCAGTACTCCGCTCCCCACAAGGGTTAACCACTACTCTGACTTGTAACACCAGAGATTAGTTTTGCGTATTTCATAGAAATGAAATCGTACCACTGGAAAAAGCAAACTAATAAATGTATGAAAGAGTATGTATGGAAATTAAAAATCTGGATGCTGGTTCTGGAAAACTGTGCCTGGCTGGGCACCCCTTGGAGCATCTTCCACAGACCCGAGGGTTACATGTGCAGCAGTTTGAAGACACTGATTTAATGTATAGGCAATCCACTTAGGATATCTCTCTAATTTTCACAAATGTTTTCTAAGTGATGGCTGAGAAGAAATAAAATATTTGGGTTCTAGAATAAGTTGAGAAGAAATCCATAAATATAAATATTTATAATTTTTCAATATAAGCATGCTATTTGTCAAGATTGAAGGTAAAAGAAATCAAGTTAAGATCCAACCTAGGGAAGCAGATGTGGCTTAAGTGGTAGGACTTGTGCCTACCATATGGGAGGACCTGGGTTAAATCCCTGGAGCCTCCTGGTGAAAAAATAAGAAGACAAAGTGTGCCTGTGCAGCAAGCCAGTGCCTGCATGGTGAGCCAGTGCCCATGCGGTGAGCCAGTGCCTGTGCCGCGAGCCAGTGCCCATGCTGCGAACCAGTGCCCACGCAAGTGAGTCACGGAGCAACGAAAGAAAGATGAAAGGGAGAGTCAAGGTAAAATGCAGCAGAAACCAGGAACTAAAGTGGCACAATTAACAGGGAACCTCTCTCTACGTCAGAGATCCCCAGGATGTAGGACACTCAAAACAAAAATAAATTAAGGAAAGAATTTCTCAAACATGTTTTAAAACCAGAAAACTTTGAAGAGCAATTTGGCCTTTTCTGGACATATGTGTTTTGGGGTTTTTTTAGGTACCAGGGGCCAGGGATTCTACCGGGGACCTAATATGTGGGAAGCTGGCACTCAAACACAGAGCCATGCCAGATTCCCTGAGTTGGCATTTTTTTTCCATTAGTTTTGCTTATTGTTTGTTTTTGTTTTGTTTTTTCAGGAGTCACTGGGAACCAAACCCCAGACCTCTCATGTGGGAAGCTGGTACTCAACCATTTGAGCCACATCTGCTCCCCTGGACATATTTTTTAAGGATGTTTCCTATAACCTAGCTATTCAAACTCTAGGTAAGCACTCTTGATAAAAATCTCAAACTCAAGTACAAAGAGACATGTACAAGGATATTCCACAATAGTTCAGAATAAACAGCGTGGCAATGTCAAACACCCTAAATTGTCAACCAGTAGGAGAGTGAATAAATAAAACATGAAATGTGTTATATTCATATAGTGATAGCAGTTAAAATGAAATACATTAATTCGTTAAGGAAATACATAGTGAATACCTACTATATGCTATTTACTGCTATTTAGGTGCTGGGGATTCAGCAATGAGACTGACAAAGTCCCTACAATATACCAGCATGAATAGAGAGCTGAAACATCATGTTGAGAGATAAAAGTAAACTATGGAATATTAACATACATATATTCTTAAATTATCCACTAACTATCTAATATTAATTATGGGTTATTATGTATATAGACATAAATGTTCTATTTAATGATCCTAAAGAATGCATGCAAAAAACAAGAGGGTTGCCTCTGGGAAGAGAAAAAGGTGATAGGACTGAAAATTTGTGTCAAAGGTAACGTCAACTTTATCTAACTTTATTTTTTATTAGAAAAAAGAAGCCAATGTATCCTAATAGCAACAATGGTCATTTCTGGTATTGGAAATACTGTGTCTTTTAATATTAAGTTCTGTACTTGATCATTTTCTCAAAAACTAAAGATTCTGTGACAATGGAGTTTAGAGTTTCAAGGAAAGTCCGGAAGAGTTGAGTTCATCTGAGAAATAAGAAAGATGTCTCTTCCTCTGTGACAGAAGAGCAGATGAAATGAGGGATAAAGGAAAATAGAAATGATTCTCATCTTCTGAGAGCAAGGGAAAGGGACAATCAAGTAGTGGGTTTCAAAAATATGAAAAAGTTTGTAAACAACCAATTAGGAAACTCAATAGCAAGTCAACAAGATTAGTAAAAGGATTGCCGAACAACAATAAGAGCCAACTGAGATTTGATAGTATGAATTTGCAAATGGATTGAATCAGATAGTTTCATGTATTTCTCCAGCAAACCCTGGTAGCCTGGTGGGGGGTGGGGATTAATTGGTAGTGGTGACCATGATTTAGTCTTGACTTAGGGGGACCTTGGTGGAAATGGAAGGGGTGAGTTATTCTAGAATGATAATTAAAGCATCCCTTAAATCGCTCAACTTGTTGGTCAAACTAGACAGAAACTGATAAAAGCTTTAGCTGTCTTGGGCTAGAGGCTGACAAAGGTACAGCATATATGCCAACCATTCTGTCTCTATGCCATTGGCAGATATCACTAATCAATCTTGGCAACCTTTCTTAACTAAATCTAAACATGAGCTTAGAACCCTCTTCAATTCAGTAGTCCAATGACCTAGTATCAATTCATTAGAGTGAACACAATGTGAAACCTACTGGACATACAGGTACCAGACAGTGAGCTCCTCCAAGGTAGTAAACATGTCATATTAATCTTTGAAATTTCAAGTGTCATCTCTGACATATAATATGCCTTCTCTCAATAAACAATTACAAAAAGAAGAAAGGGAGGTGGGAAAGGAGAAAAGGAGGGAGAGAACAGAGACCAGGCTTAAAAACAAAGAACCAGTTCAGGAAAAATAGGAGAAAAGGGAAGATTAAAAACAATAAGAATAGCATCAGAAAGCAGGGTTCAAACTGGTGATCTTTGAGTTGGAACTCTTTCAACTAAAAAGAAAAATAAAGTTATAGCTTTGCCTTTTCTAATGAATGGAAACAACACTAAAGAGTTGTTAAGCCCTACTCCAAATTTTCTTTCGTGAATACTTCCCAATCCTCTCCTGCAAAGTGTTTCTCTAATTAGGTCACTTATGAAAGATAATAAGCTATAGCTGAACTTTAATCTTAGGCAGAATGTTCTTAAATAAATTGTCATCCAAAGATTTAAAACTCAAGAGTTCTATTATGTTTATTTTGTTTATATGACACAGATTTTCTGTCATACTGACAAGAACTATAGTGTTTTAAATTGATGAAAGTATGAATATTTTCTGGTGATGTTTTCGGTAAGAAGCATGGAGAACTTTAGCTAAAATCTGGTTAATATGGAGTACAGGGGAAATATTTCTGGTTCTTCTGTTCCCTTATTTAAAGAGAAAATTTAGGATATCTAGTTGCAGAATTCTTCAACCATTGAGAATTCTGTAATGAATTATAACTGGAAATGTTTGTAGTAATACTATCTTAACATTTATCCGAAAATAAAATAATTAACTGCTTTTCTTCCCATGTCATGACTCAAATTAGTCTAACATGGTTGCTCTCTAACTGGGCCTTTTATGGAAAGATTAGATGTTTTCCTTTGTCTGTACATCCAAACTACCTATGGTGAACTTGTCATGAGGCAAAACATAGCAACCCTTCTTATCATCCACATCATCTGGGGCAGGACCAGTGAAGCTTTGTTAAAAGATATCAACACGTTGATGGTAGAACAAATAAGACTTAAGTGTGAAGGTAAACCTTTAGAATATATGTGTAAAATATTTAAAACAAAGGTTATATTTTCAAAAACAAAAGAACCTATGGCTCATTTTGACTCATTTTAATTTAAAGTCACAAAGACATTTTCCGCATAAAAACATTGTTAACCCCAAAATAAATAAATTTATTTTAAATTGCCATTAACACTCCAGCAAAAAATAATTTTATAAAAAGAAAACTGGTTCGGACATTTAACAAGGAAATTCCTTTTGATTGTGAGATAAAAAAGCAAAAAGATGAAGTATGTCCCACATCTACAACATCTTTCCAGATGCTTTACTGGAAAGAAGAATTAGGTTTCAGCGGCGGACGTGGTCCAGTGGTTAGGGCATCCATCTACCGCATGGGAGGTCCACGGTTCAAACCCTGGGCCTCCTTGACCCGTGTAGCGCTGGCCCATGCGCAGTGCTGATGCGCGCAAGGAGTGCCCTGCCACGCAGGGGTGTCCCCGCATAGGGGAGCCCCACTCACAAGGAGTGCACCCCGTAAGGAGAGCTGCCCAGCGTGAAAGAAAGTGCAGCCTGCCCAGGAATGATGCTGCACACATGGAGAGCTGACACAACAAGATGACACAATGAAAAGAAACACAGATTCCCATTCCGCTGACGACAACAGAAGTGGACAAAGAAGACACAGCAAATATACACACAGAGAACAGACAACCAGGGTGTGGGGGAGTGTGGGTGGGGGTGGGGAGATAAATAAATAAATAAATCTTTAAAAAAAAAAGAAAGAAAGAATTAGATTTGAGCTATGTTATCTTTACTTTGAGAAGACTTTTTTTTTAGAAACAAAAACTTGAAATTTCCAGTTGGTCACTGGAAAAAACAGTAGTAAAAACACTGAAACAAGAAACTTTTTAATCTGAATGATTATTGAAAAGTGTCAATTCAAGGTATTAGATGAGAATAGAAAAGAAAATTATATTAATGGGCTTGTGTTCCCAAACGACTTTCCTGGCCTAAAATTATTCAATCACTAAAAAAATTCCTGATAATGTCAATGACTATGTAGGAAATTGATAACTGTTCAACCTCCCACCCCTCTTCCCACCCCTACAAAAATAAAATAAAATCTGAGTCACTGGGCTGTACAGTGCTCTCAGCTGCTTTGTTAGCCTGAGAAATGCAGAGGGTCGGTAGAAATTATCCTGTAATGAGCAATCCATCTGGCTGCACCTAAAAATGGAATAAAAATGCCACCCTTGGCTTTTCCATGGTAGTAAATTAAAGCCTAATGTATAGTTCTAATTGCTAACATTTTCTCTCTAATTATGGTTCAGTTTGGCTAGGATTTCCGACAATCCCCTTGTTCCCCTAAAGCAAACACTGGAGAATGTTCTAACCCCACCGGTGGCATTTATTAATAACCCCCTTGACAGATTGAAAAAAATCATTATTCTATATTACACAGGAAAAGATTTTCCCAGCAAAAGCTAATTGATAAAAAAACCATTCAGACACTATAGTGGAATAATTCTCGAAAGGGTAGAAAATAAAATAATGTCAAATAAAAACAGTCTCATGCATAGTATATTGCTGCCTGGGCACTGTTTGGGGTACCAGTTAGGAAAAAACTATGCAGATAAATGTATGAAAAAATATTCATGCATATTTATTTATTGGGATGAACCATGAGAAGAAAAGAGCTCTGTGCCTCCATGAAAGAGATAGTATGTGGTAAGTTGGTTTCAATGGATGGCAAATCAAATACATACAAAAAAAATTGTTGGGATTGTTGCCACATTCTTGAACTTAATTGTATTCATTCTTATTTTTTAAAGGCATTATTTTTTCTAAATAATGTACAAATACATGCTACATACAAATTGGTATTGATCCATAGGTCTCGTTCTCATCAAACAGTTTACAGCTTTCTGGGCAGCATTGAATAATGTGGAAATACTAAACAGAAATGAGGTTTCTGATAAATGCAGAGGAGGCGTGGTAGAGAAAAGAAATGAGCTGGAAAAAAAATATTTCTGAAAGCTACACTCCAGAATACACCAGTAGGAAATAGAAATGCAATTTTATGAAGCAAAGTGTGGTGGACCAAAACTGGGATAGTGGAAAAGTTCACCCTGGAGCAAGCACTAGGGTGGTGAATGCCTACACAGTTGAAAGGCATTATTAAAACCAACTAAAAGCCAATCCACTTTTTTAGTATCACCATGCACTGGTCATTCTAAATAACGCCAGGAATAAAATACTCCTCCGCAAAATACTGTTTGTGTAAGTTCTAAATAATTTCTTTGGTTATTGTTAAGTTTTAATAATATAGATATATACTTCAAGGTAGACATTTTTATTACTTAGGCTTTATAAATGTTGCATTCCACATGAAAGTTAATTGCAAAAACTGCCAGGTACACTGTTCCTGACATTGACTCAGCTACCCACGGTGATTTTGAGAGGCAGATCATAATAACTGAGAAATATTAAGGTGCTTTAGGTGCAGATGGTATCTCCTCTCTCTTGCACACAAATAGTAGATGTGAAATAAACAATGATGGCACAATTTTTGTAAAGATGAAATAGAACTTGACCTGCTTCTATTCTACCATCCTGCATCCCTTGGAATTTTTATTTATGATTAAATGTTTTCACTGCAGAAACTTTTGAAAGCCAGTAGGATCAATCCTGAAGAAACAAAGACATGAAATTTATTATAGAATGGGACTTTTTAAATGAATTGCTCCTGAGCTTATCCTTAGGTTTAAGACTTTTTCTATTTGTGTATATTGCTTCATGTAAAAGGATCATTTCAAAATTAAAATTAATTGAAAGTGTTCTTTGATCAACAAAGGGAAAAGATAGATAGACAAATCTGGCTATATATCTATGGAATGTTAATGTGCAAAGATCAATTTTGACCAAATCATTGACAAATTTGCAGAAGTTAAAGTTCAAAAACAGAAACAGTACTGTTATTATTATTACTACTACAGATCTATATGAAGCAGGCTAGTAAGATAGGGAATCAATAGATGGATCTGGAACCTGGCAAGAAGTCCACATGGACACTGATACACCCAAGATGACTGCTGGAAGACCCCATACGATTCTGCCATTCAGAACAAGACTTCCTCTGGAAGCCAGGAGAAACCCTGGATATTCCCCAAGGACTTAATCATTGGACCCTCCTGGGGGATTGATGGGTGGGGTAGTCAGTCAAGAGAGCAAACAGCTGGGACTCCTCCTATGCCATTAGCAAAGGGGTAGAATACTTAATGGTTTAAAAAGCAAGCGCAAAGGCTGAACTTGCTCACTTGCCTTTGGACCCCTATTTTGACCACCTTCTCCCCTGCTTGGATTACTATACAAGTAAACCTGGGGATTTATAATCTATAATGGGAATTGTAGTGTGTAAATCAGCCCACTTTATCACTTTTCAGCCCCTACTTCTCCACCTGGGACCCATGCTCAATTATTTTCTCACATTTCTCTTCCCTCCCTACCTGAATAAATTACTGGTCTAACTAACCCCTAACCTGACGTGCTCTTCAAATTCATTTCTGCAGGATAGTCAAGAACCTAGACAAAATCTGGTAGCATATATGTAGGTATAAGTTTTTTGCCTTTTTTTCCCCAAAAAATACATTAGTGTATTTAAACACTATATTCATTCAGTTGGGTTTTTTTTTTTTCCATTTTGGTACTCATCTCTATTTTATTTATTTATATATATATTTTTCTTCCATGTATAATTATAAACACAAAGTTCAAAAGAAGAAAATGTTCAGTGTCTTTATTTCTTTTCTGGACATTATTATTATTACTTTCATTTTCTGATTTTTATGGAAAGTAGTTTTGTTGTACAAGACAAAGCAAGTATATTTTTTTTAATGATCTGCTCCAGGTATCAAATGCACTAGGTGCTGTACTGAAGTAAAGAAAACAAATTATGTATTATGTATTATGTATACATACATCCAGATAATACAAATTATGTATTATCTGGAGTCTTCTGCTTAATCAAATAATCTAGCTATGGTTTTCTAGCTAATGGTTTATTGGAACAATTTCCAATAAAAATGAATACCTTAAAAGCAAAAATTAAATAAAATTAGATGGTATAAAACTAAATCTTTCTTTGGTGATTAAAAACTTCTTTCAGCATCTTGCAATGACTCAAAATCATCACTGTGATAAATTATAACATCAATTTTCATTGCAGTACACATTTGTGGAAGCATTACGTATTAGAACATGAAGAAGTTAAAAAAAATAGCTAACAGCGAATGCTGTTTATTTCATACTTCCATCTCTCAAAGAATACAAAAACCTGAAAAGCCATGTGAAGTTTACTGTGTTCAATCTCAAATAAAATTCCCATGGCCCTGAAATATAACTTTAATGGGTACTTTTAAACAAAGACTTGTCATATTTGCCATTGTACCCACAGAGATTTATATCTTTCAATGAGCTAAATAATATTTGAGTTCCTTTGTAACACAAAAGACTTGGGCCCTCCAAATCAGCTGATCAGATTAGTTCTTTGCTACTCAACTCTTCCTTGATCCAAGCAGATGAAGATGCCTCATGGTGAGTCTATAATCAAAACGACTGCAATAGGGCATCACACACCATTCAGTGAAAAGATACCAGTGCTCTGCTGTTCATAACTCTTTGAATCTACCTCTCAGTTGTTGCTGAAAACCAGTCATTGCTGGTCAATCGTGGATTTGGGACCTTGGTCAGGTTTTCTCATTTGACCCAGTGGCCCACACCACAGGAAGGGCTTCTATTTTCTACTCCAATAGCCTCAGGCACAAATAGTCACCTACAGGCTCATTTGGGCATCAATGGAATGGCATAAAGCTCAATATTCATGCTGAAGCTCCATTATCTACACAAATCTGACATCCTGACAACACATCAACCCAAATTTGTATATGCAAAGGTTTGCCTTAGCAGCCTTGGCAGCTATCTAAGGGGAGATCTCCTCTGAAAGGAAGCCTAGTCCTTGGGGGAGGAGATGCTTCCTCAGAAGTCAGTATCTATCAAATGCCCCACTTTAAGTGATACTCCTTGCAATTTCATCAAGAAGTAAAAATGTAAGTAAATGAATTATAACTCATTGCACCACATGGTTTTCACTGCACCACATGGTTTTTACCGCAGATTTTGCTGAGAAGAAAACAACAGTTTAAACTAAAGCAACAATGATTACTCAGTATCCCAGTTTGCCAGGGCTGCTATGACAAATACCATACACTGGTTGGCTTAATCTATAGGAATTTATTGACTTCTGGTATTGGAGGTTAGAAGTCCATCATTGAGGATTGGTATGGCTTGCTTTCTCTCGGAGTCTATAGCTTTCCAACAATCCTACATCACCTAGAAATCTCTCTCTCCTAGGTCTGCTCCTCTGGGTTCTGCTGACACCTGGCTTCTACTGGCTTCTTCCTTCTACTCTGGGCCCAATTTCCTTTCCTTTCCTCTGAACTCCAGTCATATGGATTAAAGCCACTGTGATTCAATTTGGCCTCATCTAAATAGAAACTCTGAAGATGTATTCATAAATGAGTCCACACTGACTAATAATAGTGTCTCTGGGAAAGTAGATGTGGCTCAAGCGATTGAGCTCCTGCCTACCACATGGGAGGTCCCTAGTTCAGTTCCCAGTGCCTCCTAAAGAAGACTGCAAACTGACACGACAGGCAGGCATGGCAAGCTGACACAACAAGATGACATAACAAGAGACACAAGAAGAAAAACATAATGAGAGACACAACAAAGCAGGGAACAGAGGTTCCCAGTTCCTCCTAAAGAAAAACAAGCAAGACAGTGAGAAGACACAATGGGTAGGGAGAAACTTGAACAAAGTGCTGACGCAACAAGAGACACAAGAAGAAAAACATAATGAAAGACACGACAAAAGCAGGGAACGGAGGTGTCCCAAGCGATGAGGCACATCCTTCCCATATCTGAGTTCCCAGGTTTGGTTCCGGTGCCTCTTAAAGGAACAAGGAAGACAAACAGACACAGTAAGTACAATGACGGGGTGGGGAGAAATAAATAAAATAAATCTTGAAAAAAAAATAGCATGTTCAAAGTCCTATTTACAAATGGGGTAACACCCAAAGGACCAGGGGTTAGGAGAATTGAGCATGTCTTTTGTGAGGGATGTGACTCGATCCCCTACACTCAGCAGTTAATAACTGAGTATCAACCAAGTATTGTGGCTTTAGGAAAAAACAAATGGTAGGTACACATGAAGACAAGTTTCTGCCAATAAACATGTATACCTACCTGGTGAGATTGCAGGTATGTGTGCATGTGCATAAATGAAACTATCATTAAAAGTCTAAGTGTGGTAAATACCAACTGAGTGTTCTAGAAAATAGGTGCTAGCCCTGTCCAGACAGGAAGAAATCTCTGTACATTGGCAAGCAGGAGGGTAGGTCAGCATTTGCAAGGATGAGTCTTGAGTTGATCAGAATATCAAATTCATCAGTGCAAGCTTATGAAATGTCCAGTAAAAGCTTTTGAATGGATAATAGCAATATCTCCCTACAATGCCACAGTAGACTTTAAATGATAATACTTCTATGCTAATTCATATTCAGTTCATGGTCACCTAAGATTCCCAAGTCATCTTCAGTTATTCTTTGGATCTCCTAATATAGAGCTAATTACCCTCCAGTTGCCACCCTAATTATGAACAGTTACTCCACCATTTTTCTCAACATAAAATGAAAATCTTCCTTATTTGCCTTCCACAAGTAGAGGAGGATGCTTCTTCATCCATCACCCAGAGGATAAGGTTGTCATATTCCTTAGTCCACTTCTTACTCAACCCCCACCATTATACTTCTGAGGACTGTGCTTTCTTTGATGCCACCCTTTCCCCTGTTGTCACTGCCTTTTACCAACCAGCACTTCGTTCGAGTTTCTCTCTACCCCATGCCTTGCATTCCTGAATGACTTCTGCAGCTTCTTGGTCTCCTTAATCTCAGTGACTTTTATTGCTACTCCCTTCTTTTATTTATATTCACGCATCCTAATTGTTATAATCATGCTTATGATTTTCATTAGCTTGTCTATAGAAAATACACCTTGCAGATAGCTGCTATTATTAAACATTAGAGAGGAAAGTAGGAGATAAGTGAGTGTCACAACCTTAAGTATTATCTCTAAGTAAATCTCTTTCTATGTATAAAATAAAAACACACTTCTGAAAAAATTATTGTGTAATCTTTGTGAAAGCTACCAGTAAAAATGTTGTTTCCATCATATCCCTCCAAGGACAATGCTTGGGACAGTCCTCCAAAATTTAAAACTCAAGTATAATTCTCTATTAGTAACAATTTAGTAACCTCTAAAATAGAATTAGTGATGACTAAACCAGAATGCTTTATGGCTACTAAATAACAAATGTTTTATTAGTGACCACTTAAATAGAATTTCTTTTCATGTATTAATATGTCTAAAACCATAAATTGAGGTATCTGGCCATATTTAAGCTACAGCATGATGCAAGGCAAGATGGGGTGGTGGAGGGGATAGAGGCTGGAGTCTGAACACCTGAGTTTAATTCTCAAGCCTTCCACTTAATGGCTGTGACTTCTGACAAACCACTTCATTTCTTAATTTTCCCATCTGTAAAATAGGGATGATGGCAATCCAGGATTGTTGAGTAGTATTACAGGAAGAAATGCGTGAGAAAATAGTTCATACATTTTAGAAGCATTTGGAAAATGCTAGTTATTTCCAATATTTAACTGACTAAAATAAGCTTAATGATTATTAGCAAAATGGTTTTGCTGTGGTCTCTATAGTCAGACTGCCTGAATTTAAGTCTCACTTTCCACATTCCTAGATATACAACCTAGAAAGTTCTTTAACTTCTCTGTAAAAAGTTTCTTCATCAGTAAAAAGGGAAGGGATAGTATCTATTTTTGGGGGTGTTTTGAGGCCTAAATAAGATATACAAAGCACTATATATAGCATTGTGGCTGGAACATTGTAAAATACTAATAAATTTTTGTTCATTCATTCAACAAATATTTATTGAGTGCCTTTTCTATGCCTGATCTACTCTAGGCAGAGGGGATATAGTATTATCAAGACAGAAAAAGGAAAAGGAAAGGACATCACCAGTGATAGCAGGTGAAAATAAACACCAAGGACCCCTTACGATTGCAGGCAGCCAACAACAGAATGCTACAGATGTCAGGAAGAAAGCAAGTCTTGCTGATATCTTTTTTTTCCACCCCCTGAGATGCCTCCCTTTGCTGTTTGTTCATTGTCTGTTTTTTCTTTAGGAGGCACTGGGAACCGAACCTGGGGACTCCCATGTGGGAGGTGGACACTCAACTTCTTGAGCCACATCCAGTCCCTTGCTGATATCTTTATTCTGGACTTCTACTAGCCTCAAAACAATGAGCCAATAAATTCCTGTTGTTTAAATCTCCGTGTGTGCGATACCATTCTTGGACAAGCTGCACTTTCTTTCATGCTGGGCAGCTCTCCTTATGGGGTGCACTCCTTGCAGGGCACACTCCTTGTGCGTGGGGCTCCCCTATGTGGGGGACACTCCTGCACGGCACGGCACTCCTTGTGCACATCAGCGCTGCGCATGGGCCAGCTCCACATGGGTCAAGGAGGCCCAGGGTTTGAACTGTAGCCCTCCCATGTGGTAGGCAGATGCCCTATCCATTGGGCCAAGTCCGCTTCCCTCTACCTAGTAATTTGAAAGTCAGCCTTTTACATATGGTACTCTAACATTTTTCCAATCAACACATGATTATTGAGCAATTACTACATGAATGTCCCTACAGGAGACATAAAATGATGTAAGAAAAAAAAATCCCTATTGTCAAAAAATGAATAATCTAGGGAAACAGATGCAACTCAAACAGTTGGGCTCCTGTTTACCATATAGGAGGTCCAGGGTCCAATGCCCAGGGCCTCCTAGTGAAGGCGAGCTGGCCCGCATGCCAAGTTGACCCATGCGGAGTACTGGCCCATGCAGGAGAGCCACCCCACACAGGAATGCCATCCCACGCGGGAGTGCCACCCTATGCAGGAATGCTGCCCTGTGCAGGAGTGCTGGCCGACATGGAGACCTGGCGCAGTAAGATAATGCAACAAGAGACACAGAGGAGAGACAATAAGAAGATGCAGCAGAACAGGGAGCTGAGTTGGCTCAAGAGAATAATTACCTCTCTCCTACTTAGAAGGTCCCAGGATCAGTTCCCAGAGCTGCCTAGTGAGAATACAAGCAGACACAGAAATAACACACAGCAAATGGACATGGAGAACAGATAACGGGGGGTGATAAAAATAAATAAATATTTTTTTTTAAATGAATAATCTAGTTGGGTGAGAAAAGGTAATAAGATACTTAAAGTTAAATAACCAAAATATTTAAATATTTCAAAATAATAAAAATCACTAATTACCAAATAAATTATTTGAATAGGTAATTTTGAAAGAACATTCAAAAATGGAAGTAACATATCTAACTCGGGTAGTCTGAGAACTTGATGTTTGAAAATCTAAAAGAGAGTATTTCAAGTGGGAAGAATAGTTTAAACCAGGGGTTCTTAACCAGGGATCCACGAAAAGGGGATCCGTGAGCTTGAACTGAAAAAGATCACCTTTTTATCTTTATTTCCTCTGACCTCTAACTGAAATCCATCATTTCCTTCACTTATGAATGTATGCAATAAATGAATTGCAGTAGTATTCATTTCACCTGACTGGCAAAGGGGTCCGTGAAACAAAAAAAGGTTAAGAACCCCTGGTTTAAACAAATGTCTATGAATATAAATACATTTAAAGTATATTTAATAAAACCATTTGCCCACAGAATAATTCAGGGAAAGGAATAGAATTGAGGCTGTAAGAGAGGTATACCAGAATCTATAGAAAAAGAACATGAGTGCAATAAAAATCTATATGCAGTGAAAATCTGCACCTGATGGTTGTATATTTTCTTTGTCTATAATGGGAAAGAGAAAATGTAAAAGAAAAAGAAGGAAAGGAAGGAAAGGAAGGTAAAATATTATAGGAAATTAATGTACATCATAAGGTAGAATATTGAATTGCCATGAAACGGTCATAGTGCAGGCTTTATGGAAACCTTAGGAAACGTTTGTGTTATCACGTTAAATGAACAAATCAGAATCTGTTATGGTTCCCTACCAGCAATTAAAATTAGGTCTGTGTACATGTTAATGGAGAAACTTATTTACAAAGGCTATTTACAAGGGAAACTAAACTAGCAAACAGTGAAGAAACAAAACCACCCAAGGCCTGAAAGGGCAAGAGGAGAGAGTGGTCATGAGAAGCTAGAGAGAGCTGTGGTGTAGGCCAGTTCACCAGGAACTAAGGCTCTGGATAGAATCATGCAGCGGCTGGACCAGCAGGGAGGATGCTGGGAGAGTAAACACCCTCTCCTCTGGGCCTCTGATCTGCTGCTGATACCTTCTGTCGACTGTCCCCAGTGAGAAGACAGCTGGCAAGGAAGCCTGGATGATGCAGTCCAGAGAGGTCAACCTCAGCCTCCCGGGCACAGAATGGAGAAAGTGGAGAAAAGTGGAAGTGAATCTGAAGGACGTGTATGTATATGTGTGTGTATGTGTGTGTAATATTTTGTGAGTGGAAGGGAGAAGTTGGGGATGGGGGTAGATAATATTAAGGAGAAGAAAATCAATAAGCTAGAGACAGCAACAGGGCTGCATAATGATTTTCATAGGTCCTCGGCACTTGTCCCTTTGTGGGCCCCTTCCTCCATTAACAAATGCTAAAAATTCTATTTTACAACTGCATTTATATAAAGATAAATATAATCCAGGCTGAATTATATGCATTTTTTCCTTCTGATTTTTAATGCAAGTAAGATGTTTCAAAAGTATCATGACCAAGGCACTGTGCCTCCCACACGTCGTGGAGGCATCGACTCCGGACAGCAGGAGACCAGGTGTGAGATGGTAAAATCTAAGCTGAAAAATGAAATTAAATAGTGTATCAGTTGTGGTTCTGACAAGAAACAGAAAAGGCACTCAGGGTACTTCATGGAGAAAGGAACTTTCTGTAACCTGTGGGGGATGTGTACAGGTATCTCAGCCATGGTGCAGTACCCCAGGGCTGGAAACAGCAGAGATTGTTAGCAGCCCCGGCCTGAAGTGAGGAGGCGAGGGAGCAATTACCAGAGCCCAGAAACAGGGTGAGGAGATGGCCTCCTTAGGTGGCAGAGTGGCCTTGTGCTGATGGACAGTCAGCCAGAGACAACCCTACAGGGAGGAATCCAGGGGAATAAATACCCTGGCCTCACTCTCCTATTGCCTTCCTCATTGCCTGAGGCCAATCAGAAGCCAAAGACAGGAGAACACAGGTTGTGTTTCCCAGTACTGAGAACTAGGTGGAGCTGGATCTGGAGGACCCTTCAGAAGCTGCCCAACACACAGGGCAATGGTTCTCAAATTAGAATCACCTGGAGGGCTCGTTAAACTAGATGGCGGGTTCCACCTCAGACTTCCGATTTCAGTAGGTCTGGGTGGAGCCCAACAAGTCATGGCTTCTAACAAGTACCCAGGTGATGATGATGATGATGATGATGATGCAGGTCTGGGATCTTGCTTTGAGAACCACTATCCTAGAGTGTTCTCCATGGACACTTTTGCTCTCAATGTTGTGATTTGGTCACCATCTCTGCAGCATCTAGAACAGTGCTCAGTAACATTGTATGGACTGAGTAATTAGCTATTGAATTAATAAATGAGCAATTAACCTAAATAAAACCTTAACTAAACAAAGTATCTCTGACTTAATCTATGAAGCACTTAACCCATGACATGCACTGAGGTGGTAGCCACACTTAAACAACAAACCTGAGATTCTGGCAAGTATCTTTGAAGTATGTATTGTCTCTGTCCTGGACCACTTCAGATCTCCTTGCACGTCACAGATGCCTATTTGCTGTGTTAACGTGATGCTTCAAATGTTTTATTCAGTGTGAAGAGCAGAATGAGTGACTCCATCATCAGTGTTGTCATTGTGTATTCTATGTAGTCATTCATCCATCAAATATTAAGTTTTCACTTAGGGACCATCCACAATGCTAGTCCCTGAGCAAACAAAGATGAATGACTTCCGCCCTAGTTGCTCACTAGCTAATGGGGAAAACAGAGGTGAACACAGAAAAATGTATTGTGGTAAATGCTATCTTAGAAGTACAAAGTGTGGGCTGGGAGAAGGAAAAAGGAAGGAGGTAACTGCCTAAAATCTCAGGGAATTAAAGGAAGAATCAAGGTTTTTCAGATCTGTAAGTGGAAGAAGAACATCCAGACTGAAAGTCTAATTTATGCAAACATGCAGTGTTTGGAAATTAGCAAGGAGTTGAATGTGAGTTATTGCATAGGAAATTGAGACAAGTCAGATGGGGACTGACAAGGGATAAGGTTAGAGAGGTAGTTTACATTTAGAGCCAAGTTAAATATAGTCCTTGTCACAGATTCAGAAGAGCCAGCTCAGGGATCTTCTCCTCCAGCAAGTCTTCCACAACCCTCAGGCAGTTAAATGCCCCTGCCTCATGCTCTCACAGCACACTCCGCATACCTTTATTGTAGCATTTACTTCATTTCACAATGAAATTATCTGTTCATGTTTTCATCTTTCATACTAGATCATAAGCTCTTCAAGGGAAGACACCATCTTATTCACCTTTGCTGTAGTTTGTGGTCTGGCATGTGGTAAGCAATGAATAAACATTTGCTGCACTGAAGAAGCCCAAGGAGGTCTTCCTGTTACAGAACATACAGTGAGGGGATCTCCAGCTCGTCTGTCCAGCTGCACCTAAGTATGGGACTTGGACATTCCCTTCTCCCCCTCACCTCCTTCCTTCTAGGTATCTGGGGTCCCAGTTGCTATCTTGAGAGCTAATGAGTATCCTGAGATTTTTGAGAGGGAGGTCGTACACATCAGATAAATTGAAAAGGAAACAGTTGTTCTTCCACTTCTTTTAGATTTTGATGTTTCTAAAATTTTGAAGCACAAAAGTTAAGTTCTTTTGTGTGTGCAGTAGGGCGTTCAGTGGTAAGAGAATACTGGAGACATGATTAGGGTAGAGCTTGAACTGGGTTTGAGTGATAGGTCAGATTTGAGTAGCCGAAGATAAGGGGAAAAGATATCCCTAGTCCTAGATAAACACAATCATCCTTTTTCTCTGTTCCTTATCCTGGGCTATTGGTTAATGATAGAAACAAATGCATAATTGTACTGGTTTCTTATTTTTAATCCATATATAGTATGATGCTTGGAACAAAGGCTGTAAGCTAAGGCTTTATTGGGAAGTATAATTCCAGGGTATGAAGAGTGAGAGAAAAGGAGAAGTGGAGCAGAGAAGAAAAGCTGATTCAGTGTGGTACATTATGAGTTGACCACAGCTTTATACAAAAACTCAGCCAGTCATTTAGTCATGAGGGACATCTTCCAGGCAAGCCATATGGAACCCTCCACTATTTCCTATTTCTCATCGGTGCAAGGTGACCCTCAGGCATCACCACACTCCTGGAATGTGTTACCCAGCCCCTCTGGGTATCTGTTGGAAAAGCCAAATCCCATACTCCTAGCTATGGGGATCTATCTGGGTCCAAAAGTAATGGGAGGAGTCAGAGGCCCTGTGAGTGCAGGCATGGGAGAGGTGGGAACTTTTACAAGCTTTGTCTGGTTTAGAAGATGAGGCAATGTCAGTGACTATGATAGTATCTAGATTCCAGATTGAGCAGGCAGGGAAAGGCCCAGCAGGCACACAAGCCAAGTGAATCTGGTAAGGCCCATAATTTGGGTCTGAAACATCTGGTGTCAATAACTATTTCTACAAAATAAATAAATAAAATTATAAAATAAAATAAAATCTTACTCCTCTTCAATGCTTGTTAACATGAAAATATAATAAAATTCTTGTTTTTGATGACTCATTTCTACAAGAAAAGTAATCAAGCTAGGAATTTTCATAGGTTTACATGGACAAGGTATTAATGATATAAGGAAAAAAAGGTACTGATATACCATAGTATGTACATATACAATAAAAGTGTCTTATTATGGTCATCCATTGAAACATGGAAATAGCTTGGTTTTCTAGAATGAAAATCATCTCAATGTATTGGGATTTACATGTGGCTGAAATTCACTTGATCACTGAGAACCAGTTTATGCCTAAAATATTATGTCATGAAAACTTGTCACACTATCTAAGAACTTGAAAAATAATGGTTCTGTGACTTGACTGTGTAGGTGTCATGGGAGTCTACAGAGAATTAAATGCACATACAAATGAGTACATGGAAACTTGGTGAAATCTAAATAAGGTTGGTAGGTTGTATTAATGTCAATTTCCTTTTTGTTACATTATACAATAATTTTATAAGATGATTCTATCAGGGGAAACTGGGTAAAAGATATATGGGATCTCTCTGGTTAATTTTTATAACTGCTTGTGACTACAGTTATGTCAGGAAAAAGACATGCAGTTCTGAAAATTATTTGTGGATCTGAATAGTAAAGGAAGATAATCTAAATATTCTGAGCATATATATTCCTCATCCCTTCATTAACATCATTATTAGTTAAAAGAACCCAAATAAGTAATGTCCATCTAGCAATCCTGGTAGCCTTAAGCCTAAAATTTGAGGAAATGCAATTTTATTATTTTCTATAAAGATGAATAGTTTGTTAAACATGAAGTAATGTTTGGAATGTAAAATTGTGTAGCCACTTTGGAAAAGTCTGGCAGTTCCTCAAAATGTTAAGCCTAGAGTTACCATCCTATCTAGCAATTCTACTACTATGTATATACCCAAAAGAAATGAAAGCATATGTCCACACAAAACTCATACACAAATGTTCATAGCAGCATTATTCATAAGAGCCCAAACATTGGAAACAACCCAATAGCCATCAACCAATGAATGGATAAAGTGTGGTATACCCATAATATAAAGTATTTGGCATAAAAATAAATGAAATACTGATATATGCTACAATATGGATGAACCTTGAAAGGTTCCACATATTAAATGATTCCATTCATACAAAAGGTCCAGAAGAGGGAAATCTACAGAGACAAAAAGCAGTTTAGTGGCTGTTTAGGGCCAAGAGAGGGAGGCAGAAGGTTAGGCGAATGATAGTTAAAGGGTACAGAGTTTCTTTTTGAGGTGATAAAAATGTTATAAAGTTGATTGTGGTAGCCCCACTCCAATACAGATGGCAGAGGAGTGGGGGGTACCTGACTCAGTCTGTCCTTCCCGCCAGTCCCCAAGGACACAGTGATGGGTTTTGGGGAGACACAGAAAGTAGGCAGGGTCAATCAGAGTACTCCCTTTAGGAATGTGAGTGACAATGAGAGAAAGAAAACGTCTGTCCTCCTGATATTGAAGGCAGTACACCCCCTGAAAGCTGGAGCTAATGTGAGGAAAAGTTTGCCTGATAATGAAACCATCTAAAAGAAAAAGAAAAATTGAAGTGATAAAGAAAAAGAAGCAGATTCCTGAGGGCATTTTTTGTACCCTGGCATCCAGCCATGTCTACAGCTTGTGTTTTTGTCTGGACTTTTCAGTCATGTAAGCCAATATATCTATATCTATGTTTTGCTTAAATTAATTTGATTGTGTTTCTATCACTTGCAATAAAGTGTCCTGCCTAATCCATATACTAAAGCAACTTTTATTTTATTTTATGGTTTATCCAGCTCTTTCCATTATCCCAAATCACAAAGGTGGGTGGAGCCATTCTTGCTCCTCCCAAAACATCTTCACCTGCCTCCTGAGGACAAGCTGCCCAAGGCCACACGAAGCTCATTGTATCACAGCACGCCAGAGGCTCATTATTTCCAACAGATGCTCTTGGAGAATTCTGTGAGTGCAACTCTAATTTCTCATACTTGATGTGAATCCACAGTCTAGCTGGCAGCCAGGTAGAGCAGGTAAAGCATTGGCTTTGGGCTAAACAACTTGCGATTGATTTTGAAGATTTGCCTTCCTGCGTAATGTCATCACAATATAGGACCTTGAGGAAACTATCTCCTAGGGAAGAGGAGACATTCATATGGGTGCATATGAGAGAATACCCAGGGCCTCATCTGCATGTCCAAGAAAAGATGCATGTGAGAAAAGATCAGAGCTTCCTCTAAGCTTTGGCCATAAGCTATTCTCTACATGTGTTGTATGGTTAAGTCCTGTTGGCTCAGGTCAATCTGCAAAGACTAGAAAAGGTGTTTTCTTTTTCTCCTTTTTTAAATTGACTCCTGGCATTTGAAGAAAGCTTTGTTTTAACACTAGCTGGATACAACTTTAAGGAAAAGATGCCTCAGAGTCTAAAGTCCTGTGATAATATATTAAAATATCAAAATGTCCAGGTTTCAAAAATATTATAAAACATACAAAGAAACAGGAAGTGATGGCCCAGGCAAAGGAGAAAATTAAGGCATTAGAAACCATCAATGAGGAGGACCATACTTATGACATACCAGATGAAGACCTTTAAAAACTGATCCAAAAATATGCTCAAATAGCTAAAGGAAAGCTAGCACAAAGAACTATGGAAATCAGAGAAATGACAAATGAACAGAAAGAGAATAACAATAGAGGGACGGAAATTATGAAAAGAGACCAAACAGAGCTGAAGACCACAGTAACAGAAATTTAAAATTTCCAAATGGGCTCAACAGCTGACTGGAGCTGGCAGAAGAAAGAATCAGTGTATTCAAAGATGAGACCATTGAAATCATGCAGTCTTAGGGGCAGAAGGAAGAAAGAATGAAGAAAAGTGAACAGAGTCTGAGGAACAAGTGGGACACCATCAAGTTACCATTATATACATGTGGGAGTCCCCAAAAGAGAAAAAAGAGAGAAAGGAGCAGAGGGAATATTAAAGAAATAATGGCTGAAAACTTCCCAAATCTAACAAAAGACATGCATATACACATCCAAGATGCTCAACAAATTCCAAACAGGATAAACCCTAACAGGCACACACTGTACCATGTTATAATCAAACAGTAAAATGCAAAAGGTAGCAAATTCTTTCTGTTATTTTGCTTTTTAATTAACAATATTAATTTTCATATCATTAAATTCACTCTTCTAAGGAATATAATTCCATGCGTATTTTTATATTCATGAAGTTATACAAGCATCTCCAGAATTTTTTCCAGAATATTTTCATCACTCCAAAAAGATACCCCATACTCATTAGCAGTCACTCCCCCATTATCCCCTCCCCCAGCCCTGGGGCAACCACTGATGAATCTACTTTTTGTCTTATGGGTTTGTCTATTCTGGACATTTTATAAAAATGGAATCTATAATATATGATCTTTTGTGCCTGGCTTTTTAGCATATTTTTAAGGTTCATGCATGTTATAGCATGTATCAGTACTTCATTCCTTTTTGGGGCTGAACAATACTCCATTGCATGGATTTGCCACATTTAGCTTATCCATTCACTAGTTGATAGACACTGGGATGTTTGAGTTTATTTTTAAAGAAACATGTCACGTACAAAGGAGTCTCAATAAGATTAAGTGCAAAGACAATTTTTTAAAAAAAGATTAAATACAGATGTCTCATTGGAACCATGGATGCCAGAAGGCAGTGGAATGACATATTTAAAGTGCTGAAAGCAAAAAACTGTCCACCAAGAATTCTATATCCCGGAAGCATATGTGGCTCAAGCAACTGAGCCCCCACTTATCACATGGGAGGTCCTGGGTTTGGTTCCCAGTGCCCCCTGGAGAAGATGAGCAAGACAGCAACCTGGTGCAACAAGCAGGCATGGCAAGCTGACACAACAAGTTGATGTGACAAGATGACACAAGATAATGCAATAAGATGATGCAACAAGGAAACACAAAAAGGAAAGACAATGAGAGACACAACAAAACAGGGAGCTGAGGTAGCTCCAGTGATTGAGTGCCTCTCTCCTACATGGAAAGTCCCCGTTTCAGTTTCTGGTACCTCTTAAAGAAAAGATGAGCAGACACAGAGGGCACATGGCAAATGGACACAGAGAGCAGACAGCAAGTGCAAACAACCAAGTGGAGGAGAATAAGTAAAATGTTTTTTTTAAAAAAAGAGAGGAATACTTGCCACTAAAAAAAAAAAAAAGAATTCTATATCCAGCAAAACTGTCTTTCAAAAAGTAAGGAAGGGATTAAGACATTCCCGGATACACAAAAGATGAAAGACTTTATCACAACTAGACTGGCACTATAAGAAATGCTAAAGAGAGTTAGTTCTTCAGGTTGAAAGGAAAAGAAAATAGACAATAGATCAAAGCTGCATGAAGAAATAAAGCCCTCCAATAAGGATAATGACAGGGGTAAATATAAATGTATTATTATATTTTTGGTTTGTAAATCTACTTTTTAATTCCTACGGGACATAAAATGCAATTCATAAAATGTAATGAGAAATCAGTGGTTTGGACTCATAACATATCAGCTTATGCACTGTCCCACAGTCACCCACAATATCTGTCATCATCCCCTTGCTTCCAAAGGCCCAGTTTCTTTTATTACTGAAGTTTACTATATTACTTCGACATTGCTGAAATGCAAAGTAGAGTTGATTCCAAAAACTAGTCTTATGTATGCAGACTGATCGAGAGTCTTAAGGTGTTGCTAAAAACTTATGTTTATAATTTATTGTATTGTATGGGGGAAATTATATGTTTTAATGACATTTATGAAATGTTGGGTTTTATATATGTCTTGAATTGTACCACTCACTAATAAACATTTTTTAAATTAAAAAAAAACACAGATAGGATATTATCCCTGTCCTCAAGGAGTTTCCACATTAAATGGAAAGACAAGACATGAATAACTATGGAAAAATTTAATGTAGCACATATAATTTTGAAAGATGTTACAACAGTAAGGCCTGGTGAAGCAGGAAACAATTAGCTTTAAGGGCATCTGTTCTTCAACCTCATGGAACCCTCCATCCCTCTAACTCCTAGAATGCTCTTCTACCAGATCCTTGATGGCTTGGTCCTTACCATCTTTCAAAAACAGACTCAGATCACATCTTTTAAGGGAGGTGCTACCCCACCTAAAGTAGGATCCTTCCAGAAAACTTTGGAGTCCAGTAAGCCTAGAATAGAGCCTGGCACATGCAAGCACTCATTAATAGTTGCTGAATGATTTAATAAATACATGAATAAAGCTGGCTCCCTAGAGAAAAGTCCAACTGCAATGCAGATGAGTGTTACCACACGGGTACTCTTTCCAATTTCAGTCTTTGAATGATAATACTTTTTATTCAACTTCAGTCAGATCCTTTGAGTCTTCTCAGTAACAATTCCAAACTATCTTTTCTCCTTGAAGACACCAGACTTTGTCTACTTAAAAAATAAATAATTAGAAGTCAGCTGTTGGGAATCTCCTCCTTATTTTCCCAGTCTGGACAAATATAGCCCTATCCTTGGCCACTTCATCTTCCTGCCTCTAATCTTAGAGATGGTCTCAGCCATCCTCTACTACTTTGCTCTGTCAGACAAAGCTTCTCTTACCTGGCTTCCTCAGTATATAAACCAGCTCAAATAAAGATGCGAACAAACAAACTGTTTGCATATCCTCCAGTTCTCAAGTCACAGCCCTCTCCATAATCCTTCCAGCCAAGCTTTTCAAAGCAGCCACATCTCTCCTTCCTCACTTCCCATTGACTCCTCTCCCAGGAGAACTGCATTCTGACTTGAGCCTCTTTTGGGGATTGAAGTATGTCCCCCACAAAAGGCGTGTTCAGGTCCCAATTCTTGGTCCTGTGGGTATGAACCCATTTATAAATAGGACTTTCGAAGTCCTAGTTAAGATGTGGCCAAACTGAGTGAGGGTGAACCTTAATCCAATATGACTGACATCCTTATAAGCAAAGGAAATTTGGACATGGAAAGAAAGAAGCCATGGGGAGCAACCAGAAACTGGAAGTCTATGGGACCTGGAAAAGAAAGATGTCACCACGGGCATTGCCCTGTGGCAGAAAGACCAAGGATTCAAGGATAGCCAGCAGCCAGCCCCAGAATGCCAGTCTTTAGGCAGAAAGCATTGCCTTGCTAATGCCTTAATTTTGGACTGCTCATAGCCTCAAAATACCCAATAAGTTCTCACTGCTTAAGCCAACCTATTGTATGATATCTGTTTTAACAGGAAGTAAAATAAAATAGCCTTCATCATGCCAACCAAACAACCGTCATTAAGGGCATCAGTATTTCCAAACTGCCAAATTAGTAACTCAGCCTTCATCTTGCTACACTTTTTGTACTAGTTATTCTCTCCTCCATTAGCTTCTGAGACCACTCTCTCCTGGACCTCCTCCTTTTCTTCTCATCTTTACTTTTCAGCCTTCTTTGCTGATGCTTCTTTCTGCCCACCCATCATCACTCTGTTGTTACCTAAGGTCTCAGCCAAGAGCTCTTCTCTTCTCTTCTTATTCTTCATGCTCTACATACGAAATCTCAGCAACTTCCTTGTCTTTAGCAACCACCTGCATTCTGACAACTCCTAAATCTCTCTAGCCCATGAGTTCCAGATTACATATATATGTGCACATATATATATGTACATATATATCAAATTGCACTTCTAACTCAACATGAGTTAAAATTAAACTCATTCTCCATTATTCCTACCCCACTCCCAACCTATGTTCCCTCTCTATTTTTTTTAAGGAAGTACCACGGATTGAACCCAGGACTTCGTGTGTGGGAAGCAGGTGCTCAACCACTGAGCTACATCTGCTCCCCAATGAGAGTTGGTTTTTTCGTTTGTTTGTTTTTAGGAGGTCCCAGGATTGAATCCAGGATGTTGACATGGGAAGCAGTCATTCAACCACTTGAGCTACATCTGCTTCCCCTTTGTCTCTATTTTTTATTTTAATGAATGACCCCACCATCTAACCTCAAATTGGAAAACTTTGTCGTTAGTATTCCTCTCCCATACCAGCTATGTTCAATAGCTCACTAAGTCCTTACTCTCTTCCTCTTAAATGCCTCTCTCCTCTTTCTGCTTCCTGACCAGCAGCCCCTCAAAATAAGATTCATTTTATTCATCTTGTGTACCCAAGAATAGTAAAGTTACCCCAAAAAGGAGTGGGGGAAATTATATGATAATTTTGAGGGTCAGGTCTTAAAGATATTCATTCATTCAAAAATAACTTATTTACACTTAATATGTCTAACAAACATTTATGATTTATTTAAATTATCACTGCTTTCATAAATGAATATTCTGTGTTTGGCCTGTAGCAGGCATGTGTAAATCCAGTAAAAATCCATACTTGCGCCTTGCAGCTTAAAATCGTTACTGTCAAGCACTATTGTTACTACTTTGCAGTGATATTGGGGACACAGTCAACAACAACCAGAACCCACTTGTGGAAATTTTCAGCAAAAATTCTGACTTTAAAATTTGTGCATTGCATTGTTTAATTAGAAAGGAAATCTTGAAATATACCTGATCCTGCAAAGTAATTCTGTCCGCAAAATGGATAAAGGGAGAGATTTGCCATTTTGCTCACCAACCTGTAATTTGGTAGGAGGGGTTTGGGCTATTTTAATTAATTATTGCAAATTAAATATTTTAACAACTTGAAGTGAGCCCTTAAAAGAATGAAAAAAATATACATAGCTCCCCTCTGCTAAAACTGCAGTTGATGATAGAATTCCTACTGTCTAATCTATAAAAATAAAACCAGAGTTTTCAGCTAATTCCGTTTTCTCAAACACAAAAAAACAGTGCCACCCTGGTAAGATGCTTTAACATGCATGTTAATTTTCACTCACAGCTGTGGCAATTAGAAAGTGTACTTAATGGAGTGTCATGTTAATTGTTTTCAGAGTTAACCAATTTCTCCATTTAATTGTCAATTGATTAACCTATTGAAATGTTAAGTGACTCAGTTTCCTTCCAGAGTAAACAGCAGCAGCATATGGGAGCTTCATCAGCTAAAGGTAGCACTCATCTACTTGGGTTGAGTGTGCCCGTGTTTTTCTACACCTCCCTGAGCTTTTAATTAGATGAGGCAATGTTACCTGTATATGTCTGCTAGGAAGGTTATCAGTGCCATAGCTGACCTGCAGAGGCAAGATTGAGCCTAGCCGCTTCAAAACAAATGGTTTTCAGCTATGACTGTTGTCCTTGATTGCATTATGATGGTAATTAACTAAGGACCACTTTCCTCAGCCTGTGTCTTTCCTGTAGCCCTAACTATACAATGAGATGCTTCCTGTCATATATATGCACTTATTAAGCACTCACTGGATTCTAATATGCATGCAAATAGTCAAGAGTTTCTTTAGGCTAATACTACACTTCCCAGATTGTGGTGCCATTAAATGAATACAAAGATTGTTGCCTGCAGCACCTTTTGGTTGAATTTTCCTCCTTTATTTTCATGGAAAATAGTACATACATACTATTCCAGGGAATCTTTACAACTATGAAGTAAAAATGATTTGATTTTATTTTTAAATTTAAGACATATCTGAGGCCATCTTGGGTTGGGGGAGAAAGACAAGCAATGAGATAGTGCCTCATTCAGGACTATTGATCAGTACTAAATTAATTAAACTCCAAGGTTTATAGCAGTTGATAAGACAACTTGCTAATTTAGTCAACGACAGTGTTTTCCCTAAAGCAGCATTTTTCCAAAGTTCCCATTAAAGATGACTATGTTTCAGTGACCAAATTAATATAAGGCCCCAGCAGTGAGCTACTCACCCAGTCTTCTCATCTCTTGTGCACCGTTTTGTGAGTCCGGGCCGTGTTGCTTGCATGTGTGTTTTTACTGTACCACACTATTGTTTAATTACAAGACAACCCGCCACAACTGAGCCAGCATTATCATCCTTGATAATGTTGGTAGCAGGCAACTGAGACAAAATGATTACAAACCTATGTTGTGTTCAATAGTTCTTTAGAGGATTTCTCTCTTAATAGTTCTGGCTCATTCATGTTTGATTCAGCACATTTGTTCTTCAAAAAAGGCATAGCTTAGGAGAGTTTCAGGGTGGGTTAATAACTCAACTGAAAATGGCTGCTCACATTGTGAAAGCTTGTTCCTGCAGTTGCTTGGGCCTTTCTTCAGTTTTGCCGCTCTGCAGCTTCGGCCCAGTTGGTAAACAGCTTAAGTCCAGACATCTTTTCATTCTCTGAGCAGCGGATTGAAATAAAAATGCATATAAGTGGCGACTGACTGGCGCTGGCCTAACAATAGCCTGTAACATTATGCAAGGGTATTTACATAGGAATAAGGCCTTACTAAAGGAGATGGGGCAATTAATGGTGAGGGCCACACATATAAGGAAAGTTTGTCCAGTCCTTTCCTCAAGAAGGCTCTTTTGTAAAGTGCTATGGAAACTCATGGAGGCCCCAAAGAGATTAAGGGTGGGACTTTTGTGGCACTTTTTTAAAATGGATTGGAAAGTTTCAAAAAGCCAAATTGTATTAAATAAATGCACAGGAAAAAAAAAATACGAATTCTGTGTTTTGTTTGTATCATTTCAGGTAATTTCTCTCACCCTGAAAAAGAAGGCAGTTGCATGTGTTTTCAGCCCTCCTCTTTCTTTATTTTTCCTCAGCAATATTTATTGAGCAGAAAATCGTTCCAAGGTAGACAGATTCCTTAGTTCTTTTCTTTCCCTGTGTGTTTGAAATTAAAGCATTATCTTTAAAATATTTGAAAAGTTTTGCTACTTTTTATTCCAAATAATGTCTAAGCAATGGGAGGAAAAACTGCTCAGTGACGGGGCCTGAGAAGAAAGTGTGGGGACCTCAGGGTTTCCAGGAGTGCGGGAGGTTGACTGGCTCAACGAAAACAAGGAGGGGCCTCAAAGAAAAGGCAGGGAGTGTGTCACAATAGATCCAAAAACATCAACTTAAATCTAGTCCTCTTTTAGGATATATGCCTCAGGAGGATAAATATCTAGTCAGTTAGGATAGACATTTTTTAAGCCAAGTGCTTAAATATTTTCATCCCAATGCTGTCCCAATACTATCGTCATCAATTTTGGGGGGAAGTGGGCTTTTTGGGGGGACCCACCCAGCCCCCACCCCTAACCCACAACCCTTGCTAAAAAAGACAAATCTGGGGTAGCTCTTTCATATATTTTCATTCTTATGATTGCTTCTGCCCTTGGCCAGATAGTGTTACTACTGTTATTACTTTGGGTAAGAATAATTTTTATAAAGTATCATCGGCATCTTTAAAGAGACAGAGAATATTACTCTTTCAATAACCCAAGCTCTCCTTGTATATTTTTACAACCAGTTAAAGCTTTCACTATCTACTTTCAGCAAAGCACTTCCGTTTCTTTTTCTTTCTTTTTTCCTTTTGTACTGTTTTATCTCACTCAATGGGCACTTTCTATAAAATCAGAACTTGGGCAGGTGTGTTCGAGCTCTGTTCCTACTTGCTAGTGAAACTGTTCCAGCTTCCGCAGTTCTTTATCCTATTTTCTCATTGATAGTTGGTTCATGAAATGTCATGCACATGTAGGATGAGTGAAATAAAATCTTAATGTGATAACACACAAGCTTTGAACGCCTGTGCATGTGTGATGGTGGGGGGAAGGGGAGACAGAGAAAGTGATTTCAGCTGCAACCCTGTCAAGCAGGCAGAAATCAATGCCTCATTCAGGACTATTGATCAGTACTAAATTAATTAGACTCTAAGGCTTATAGCAGTGATAAGACAACCTGTTAATTCAGTCAACGATAGTGTTTTCCCTAAAGCAGTAAATACCCTCTTTTTTTTTTTAGAAAAGGCATTTCTAATACTTGTTGCCAGTTCTTTTTATTGTTTTCGTCGTCCTTCTTGTTTTCTTTTGGGGGATGGGAGGCGGTGAGGGGTAGGAATAGGTGTGTTGGTGGGGAGGAGGGGTGGAGAGGAGCTCAGTAGCCAAGGGAGT
Organism: Dasypus novemcinctus; assembly: GCF_030445035.2. NCBI lineage: Eukaryota > Metazoa > Chordata > Mammalia > Cingulata > Dasypodidae > Dasypus > Dasypus novemcinctus. The sequence goes on from NC_080675.1 coordinate 54,418,767, forward strand.
GCTGTTAAAAACCTATATGCGCAGGAGTGAGCCTGGAGCATTCATAAACCCACTCCCATTGCTGTTCCCTTGCCTAAAGTAGTTTCGGGATGAAAAGAATGCAGCCAGATTATAACCCGGAACCTGGATTTCCTGCGGGTCTTTGGCCATGTCAGGCCACTCCCACGCTGCAAGGATGTTCACTTGGAAGGGGGCTACTTTCCAAACCTGCATTTAAAATTGACTGATACAGATTGCTTTTACCTTTCATTTAAACCTGCAACAGTGATGGTCATAGTCAATAACAAAGACCTGGGCCCTGACGGTTATGCAAACTGTGAATGGAATGAAGGTATCCCAGAATGCCCTGAACATGGGGCAGTACTTCCTGCTGGCTTGGAAGGACAAAAGGACAAAGCCTGGGAGTGTAGGGGTCCCACCAACAGCTCTTGGAGGCAACAGCCTGCTATCAGCAGCACTCCAACCCTCTGAGAATGCTAATAAGCTAGTGAAGAGCTCAGCTTTCTTGCCATAATTCTATAGTGTGGTTGAGGACCCCATAGTGCTCACTAAATAAAGACAACTAATTGAGAATTTTTTGCACATTTTGCCCAGGGGACTTGTTGTTCATTCGATTCTTTGGGGAGAATGTACCCCTACTGACAAGAGGAGCTGATTGTTTTGGCAGCCTCCTGTTACTCTTCCCCGGGTCTAAGGCTGACTTTCGAAGTATGACAAAAATGTTTAATTTTGATTTTTTTTAATTACATTGCTGGGAATTATTTTAGTTCGCAAAGAATAGGCGTTCCAGTGTTCATCTAAAAAAAAAAAAAAATTCCTGGCAGAGTTTGTTGAATTAAAGCCCTGGTTTTGTTTTTTTTTTCTTTCTTTCTTCTTTTTTTTTTTTTCTTCTTAAATTGTATTTTCTGTGGTGAGGCCTACATTTTTGTGTCTGCAGGTGACACGTTGATTGAAACTAAAATTAATAAATCAGCTGAAAAGCTCACACCTACAGCTCACAGCAGGGCCTGGAAAACACGTTTATAAAGGGAGCTTTATGCCCTCATATAAAGAAGGAATAAATTACAGAAGCACTTGTTGCCCTGGGACTTGATTTTGCTTTGCAATCTGGTATCTTATTTTTGGAGGCTTATTGTTAATCAACAGGTTCCTGGTTGCTTTAGCAGGTGACTTTGCTATTAATCTCTTATTTGACCATTATAGCATATTAATGAGGGAGACTTCTAGGTGTAGCTCTATCATCTGACCAAGGAATTAGTTTAAAAGGTGCACTTTTTTATTCAATGGCTTGCAGTTAGCCACATTGAGGACCAAATGCAAAGTAGCATTTTCTACAGCTTGTGTTGTATTAAGGAGCGTTTTGCTAACATATGTGTCTTACTGTGCTTTTCTTCTCTCCTACACTTATTTCTTTACCATGGAGGGCAATTATGGAACTTACCAGTCTCTGTTCATTTTTTTAACAAAATAAAGAAATTACATATAAATAGCAAAATGATATCCTTTCTTGTTAATGTGCACCCTCGTTTTAATTAATGTCAGTGTTATTTGGAGGTGTGTTTGGAATTAAAATGCATGGTTTTGGAAGGCAAAAGATTCAACATTTCTCACCAGAACTAGATTAATAAATGTCATTGCAAGTGCAGGAATTTAACCGTCCACATTTCACTTTAGAGCAGGGGTTCTTAACCTTTTTTGTTCCATGGACCCCTTCGCCAGTCAGGTGAAAACTACAGACCCCTTACTAAGTCCACACTATACTGTATATTATTTAGTAAATATATCACACCCGGACCAACATATCCCCACAAGAATAATGGGGGGTTTTTTTGGATTTGAGTTCAAGCAGACCCCTTGTTAAGAATCCCTGCTTTAGAGTCTGGGGTAATTAGAAATGTTTAAGTTTGACAAAAAAGGGGCATAAATATACCTATGAAGGTAATAGAACTATAAAGAAGAATTAAGGATTTAAGTCTGAATTTTATAATTATAAGGATCTCCAAAGCACATAATGGTATATAAAACAGCCCAGATAATCCCACATATAGGAAGAACTTCTTTGTTATAATTTGCAAATATTGCAAAGAACATCCTCTGTGCATAACATTATTACTATTGTTCATTTCCTTTCAAATCTTCAGGGCAATTCAGTTCACACCTCAAGTACTTGTGCTTTCTTTTTCCAAATCTGACACATCAAGCTTGTATTTTTCTTATTTTTGACCCTTTTAAACTAAGGGTTCGTGTCAACTGGGGAAGTTTGATATCACTGTCGACCTCACCTTTTCAGACCAAGTGCTGAAATGTCTTCCTTCTACAAGTTAAAGTCAACCCCATCCACTTCAGTATGGAATTTTCTGGTTAGGTCTCATAAGAGGAGTAGGCGAGTTAGAAGTATCAGAAAAGTCGAAAGCAAATCACAGGAACACATGGGAGTGAACGTTTAACTGAATCTTCATATTTGACATTAATTATGAACTGCTCATCCTTGAAAATGCATAGTAATGGGGAAAAAATCATCAGGGTTGTCCCGCAAGCTGTAATATTAGGCCTCTCACACAAGCAGAAACCAATTGGACATATTGCTATCCTCTTTAAAGGGCTACCCAAGTCATCAGCTTAACTGTCCATTGGATTCACACTACCGAGGAAAATTAAAAAACAAAACTAAACACTCTCAAAATCAATATCACTACCTGGAATTTGGCTCCTCATTCTAGATTTTGTGTTCAGATCATTAAACCAAGAGACCTAATGTAAGGGTTGCCCCCACCAACCTCCAAAAACAACAAAAAGCAGAGCTTGTTTATCTCTTAAAAGCAAAGAAGAAAAACATCTGTTTTTACACTGCACAGAACTAAAGTTTATGTACCAGTGACTTCTGAGTTATGGATAAGACAAACTCCACTGCTTTGAGTTTTCATGCAGCATAGAAGTGTGTGGGCTGGAAGGAAGACATAGACCTCATATTAAAAGAAATCAAGGAAGTGGCTAGTGTATTCCAGGAACTGTCAGCAAATAATTTCCATAATTGTAGTACAAATTTCTGGAAAACGAGGTTCCAAATACGTACCAAAGTTTTGCAGACTGTGGCTGCTCTAGCATGTGTTTATAAAGAAGGACAGTAACTGTTTGAAACTTTTCCCTTCCCCCAGTTCTCCCTCAAGTACTTCCAGCTAGGGAGGTTTTCAGTCCTTTTTGTCTTTTTACAATTTAGCAAGATCAGACACATTTCTGCAATGCATATGCAGATTTCACTTCTTGTTACTTTCTCTAAAGAGTGTTCACTTAATCAATCTGACAGTAGCCTTTATCCCCACCCCCTTCTCCCCCTCACATCCAGGAAGAAAGTTTTCAGGGGAAAAAAAGTGTTCACAGATTCAAGGGGGCATTAGCAACGTGAAATGGTAGCCGGCCAAAATGGGGTGAATCGCAGTGCCTTACCACGGCCCTCCTGTCCTGAAAACAGCAAGCGGCTCGGCAGGCCTTTAACAGCCAAGGGCGAATGGCTTTCCTTTTCTCTTCAAGATTTAAAAATAGTTGCTGTTCTTTTAACAAGACACTTTTAACAGCCGAGGGCAAATGGTTTTCCCTTTCTCTTCAAGAATCAAAAACGATTAGCTGTTCTTTAACAAAACACAAGTACTTTCTTGCAGCCTCACGCCCCCTTGAAAACGTCTACGCGAGAGACAGCCTTGCTGTGGGACAGGAGCAGGACCCACGTCGGGACTCTCCCACCCACTGCCCAAAAGGCCCCGAAGGCGCACGCCTCCTCCCGACCCTGCCCTGCGCCTTTCCCGCCCGCGAGTGGGGGCCGAGGGGGTGGGCGGCAGGTGGGTCTAACTCTAATGTAGTTCAGCCTTCCCAGCGAATGAGTGACGAGCATCCATGTCCTGAGTGTTCTCGGTCCTCTTAGCTCGACCTGAATCCGCTCCCGGGCGAGCGAACGTTCGACAGCGTGCGGCCCAGCGGCCGGGTTAGCGGGCCTCGGCCCCAGAGCGCCGGCCCCCGCTCGCCTCCAGCCCGCCCAAGCACCCGCCGCGTCGGCCCGCGCAGCTGTACCCTCATCCGGCGGGCGCCGCCTCCTTGCAATTCTCTCTGCCTCCCTCCATCCGGGAGGGTGTCCGTAAGCCTTAGTCAGCTTCATAACCCACACCCTTAATTCCCTGTCACTTTACCAACGCCAAAAAGTCACACTGGAGAGAAGGAAGTGGGGGCCATCACCTAGTTTGGCTTTTGACTCACGGTACCCATCTGCCCCTGTCTATCCTTTTAAGTCCTATCAACAGCCAATTGTTCTCCTTTTATGTAATTGAAATAGGAAATTTGGTTTCGAAACCATCAGGGTCTGGTCTCTATTCAGAGGTTATCACTGCAGCTTGTTAGATCACCGACAAATCTTTCTTTTCCTGTCCTTTCTGGTGAAGGGGAAGGAACCTACCTGCTTGAATTTAATTGAGTGCCTGTTCAACTTGGCCAGCTGAATCTGTTTTAACCATACAGAGTTTCCAGCTGGGATTCCTCTGAGGTCTGGGAATGAGCAATACTTGAACGTTTGTAGCTTGGCTCCAGCGAGGATACCTTGAATTCTAAGAGCTGAGTGGATATTTTCAAGTCTACCTGAGTCAATCTGCTGCTCAAGAGTTGATCTGTGTTATGTCATCTGAACTCATGGCTCCATGTTAAAAAGTGGAATGTCAGGCCTCACCAAAAGACCTTCTTAACCAGAATCTGCATTTTAACAAAATCTCCAGGCGATTCATATGCACATTTCTTTAATTACCTAGGGATCCTTGAGGAGGCAAAGATATAGAGTACTCTTTTGGATTCTTTAAGTTAATTTTCTGTCTTCTACTCATAGCCTCCAGTGAGTCAGGGAAGATATGGAGTTTGGGTTAGAGAGGAAACTGGGAGAGGAAGAACAGTGGGAATCAGCACATCAGCAACAGCTCCATGATTACCAAACCAGCTTTCTAGTACGCCAATTCATTTTAGCACGTGCACAATTAAAAATGTATGCCATTAGTCCCCTGTTCCTCCTGAAACTAATTTGGAATTTCATCTGACTCTCTTCCCCTCCTTTGCTTTACCAAAGCACCCTGAAAGGTCTTCCACAGGATTGACTTCTTTCTTTTGTGATCTAGTAGTTGCACCTTGATTTCTATTTTTAGAAAAATAGAAATGGTTTTTTTAAAAACCATTTAGGCATTTCCCAGTGCCTAAAACCATTTCCCATGCCTGTGAGCCGATGGGTCATGAGCAGGGACAGTACGCCAATGTGGAAAGAGTGTGGTCCCCGAGGGCAGAGAGATCTGGATTTACAGACCTGGTTCCACCCTAAATAACTTGTGACCTTTGGAGAGTGATTTAACACTTCTCAGGCTCTGGCCCCTGCTTGTGAAGGGTTTGGGGGTTGATTAAAGTGGTAACATTTCAAAATTGCATAGTATAAAGTGGGGACTGATAAGTGGGAGTTCCCTTCCCCTTTGTGCTTTTCTGGCAAGGTCTCTGAAGAGCTAGTCCAAAAGGAAGCTCGGCTCTCTCACCCCCAAGAGCAAAGGCCCTCCTACTTTAAATGAGTTATTTTGAGGTAGGTGAGATTCCATGCTCCTTGGTTGATCATTGTAATAGTCCCATTGATCAAACACCAACTATGTGATTGTGACATTTGGCTAGTGCTTTTAACCATCCTGAAATGCTCACTCCCGCACTGCACTGTGAAATGGAGATTAGAACGTCTAATAGGATTGTTGTGGGTGGTTAAAGAGGCTACTTTACAGCCATTAGTTCATCTAATCCTCCCAACAACCCAATGGACTAGGCTTTATCTGCTCCTGTCTTGAAGATGAGGAAACTGAGGTTCTGTGAATTCAGGTAATCCACTCTGGATCATTCAGCTGGGAAGGGACTGAACCAGGTTTTGAACTTGGGTCTCTCTAATCCAAAATTTGTACGCTCTCCGTTGTACTGCCTATGCCTTAGGGAGATTAACAAATAAAAGGAAAACCAGAAAATGGAAAATACTTCAGGATTTCTGATCCATAATACATTGCAGTTCAAATTCCAAGAAGGGCAACGATTCTCAAACGTCTTGACTTTCCTTTTATAATCTGCAACTAACCAGAGAGGAGAAATTCCCCCCTAGCTCGTATCAATTTGGGCTGATAATAAAGCAGCTCTTTCACCTCTGAAGGATTATCAAGTTAGTGGACTAGTGGACATACGGACCTGAGAAGCAGACAGACTTTGTTCTTTATTCGGCCTCTGAACAGAGTTGGAGCTTCAGGCTTCAGAGAGGAAGAATCTCTGTAAAATGGTCACATCCAGAAACAGAATGTTGGGGATGTTATTAACCAAGGGGATTTGACTTCAATGTTATACACCTTCATTAATGAGAAATTGGGTCACCTTAATTCAGAAAGAGGAGAGGTAAGGATAGGAAAACAAAGTGCATCTCTGTAAGAATGGGAGAGGTAAGGAAAATGGGTAGGGCAGGGGAGGAAAAAGGGCTGTACAAAGAAAAACCAACCCACAGTACTGCCAAAAACAGTCACAGACTATCAAAACCCAGGCTGCCTTGCTGAACCAGAATCGTGCATTTCTCCGGCTGCCAGCATCTGTGTTTGATCTGGACAGGTGGAGGATGCATTTCCTGTGCAGTCTGTTCAACTGGAGTCGGGGGTGGAGGTGGTGGTAGAGGGGTTTGCTGTGGAGGGTAAAATGCTTTTGTCTACAAATAACATGCTTACACATGGAAATATCCTCAAAAATCTAAAATGCCATTAAACTTAATCAGTGCATTGTGGGTAAAAATATGTCTCCTCTCCTTTGCGTGAGGGTTGCTCAGTGAGTAAGATGACCCTCCCTCTGTAAGCTGTCCCTTCAGAATCCGGGCCTTGATTGGCTTCCTAAATATTTTCTAGAACTCTGAGGTGGGGTGTGCCTGTGGAATGATGTCAAATTAAGGTCAGTCTCTGAAATAGATGAGAATCATTATTTGCTTTGAATTAGTGCTATCGAAGTGCCATGTTTTCATGAAGTCCAAATAATTTAATTTGATTCACCTATGCTATGGTTGACAATAAGAATGATTTACATTTTATCACTTTTACATTTTAGTGACCTTTTGATCTTTAAAGGAGTTTTTTTAATGAAAGAAAGGTGCTAAGCTAAGCAACTTCCGTCTCCTTAATATAGTACTTATTTCTTCTAGCCATTTATTTCTTGTTCAATGAAAGCAAAAGAGACTTCAGATGTCTGCTTTATTAATAAAGACAGGTATCATCTGAGTGATTGATGAAGCCAATATAGTTTCCCAATTCAAACAGTTTGAGATTTTAAAATGTCTGATATTTATAGTGCGGTATGAGTGTCCTTTTTTTAAAAAAAAAAAATGTATAGGTAAAACAAATTCAAATGTCCCTTCCTAATAAAATTCTAAGCATAGCCATCTCTCTGCTTGGATTTGATTGGCAAAATATTTGCTATGTTGAGATCACCCACATCTTTTTTTTTCGGAGGTACCAAGGATTGAACCCTGGAACTCGTGCTTTGGGACGCAGGTGCTCCACCACTGTGCTACACCTGCCCCTGAGGTCACCCTACTCTTAAGGAACAATTTTCAGTCAAGTCTAATCTTGTGAGCCGAAATCTGACAATAAGAACACCAAAAAAATTTGTCTGGGTTTTGTGGGCTTCCCCACCCCCCCATTTCCCCTTTCTTTTCTTCTTCCCTTCCTCCCTTCCTCCCTCCTTCCCTCCCTTCCTTTCTTTTTTGCCATCTGATTGTTTTCTTTCTTCGAGCCTGTGCCCATGTCCCATGAAGCCCACTGGACTGGTGAGTCCCTAATCTGTCTTCAGATGTGAACTGCATCCTTGTTTTATAAGGTGGAGGGCATCAAGTGATCATGTACAACTTCTTTTTTTTTCCTTTTTTCTTTTTTTAAGCATGGTCAGGTTTGTTTTTGTAACTGTCAGCAATGTTTTGGCTATTTTGAGAATGTAGGACAGGGTTAAGGATTAGTACCAGCATTCTCTTTTCTGTGTATCAGAGCTGCTTAGCAGTAATTAATCAGGACATTAGGTTTTGTACTCTTGGTTCAGGTCATTTGCCTATGAGCTGCTCAAGCCTCTTACAAAGGCATACTGCATATGTTTCTGGGTACCTTTTTGAGAGAAGATTTAAATTGGCCAGATGAATAATACTTTGTTACAAGTGTTTTGCCCTAGGCAAAAAGGTTTTCTTCGTATTATCATAGCCTGAAGCTGCAATCCTCAAGCTTGATGTGACTGGTGTTATACTGTCACATGGCAATGATGTAAGAACAGGCCTCTCTGTGTCAGACAAATCTGGATTTAGGGGAATTATAGCAGATGTTGCAAAATGGCAACAGTTTAGCAAGTTCCTTTTATCCCACTGTTGGGAGGCAGGACTACTAAGTGTACCAGACAGAAAAGAATGTTTTCTTTGATCCGTTACACTCTCGGGTAGGGACTTCCCCAGTTAGAGAACATCCTTAATGATACAGTTATACAGTCACTGATGGATCAGAATACAGAATTAAGGCTTGGCTTCTTTTTCTTATTGGTTTTGATTGAGCTCAGTATTTGCGGTCATTTACACGATAAGTTTCAGAAACCCTCTAAGGTTTTAGTCTTTGTAAAGAAAGCTTAATTCTGTGGAAGGAATACAATAAAAAAGCTTAATTCTGTGGAAGGTAACAATAAAAAAAACTAACCTGCACAAAAAAATATTTTCACTTTGGCAACCCCATTCATTTAAACCTATTACATACACCTAAACTACATGAATAGATAATAGAAAATATAGTAGCTATTTTAATTTTCACATTCTAATATGTTTTGAGTATATTCAGCTATGTTTAATAACAAGGTATACCAAATTATCAGTGTTCATGCCAACCTTATTTTCTTAAAATAAAAAGCTGTTTTCAAAGGTTTGGACTCCTCTGATGTAGATTCCCCTCCCCGCCCCCATTCCATTCTGATAAAATTAATTCAAACACATGATTAAGGTGAGTAGGTAGATGACAGTGATGTGGGGACAAAAACAAACACAGACCCATTCTGTTAGTAGAAGAAATGACAGGTTTGATTTATGGAACTGTATTTAGCTGTGGTTTAGGTACATTTCTAGGATTATCTCTGAGTCTTTAGAACCTTACTTTGGAAACATAATATTAAATATTGCTACAGCATGTTGTCTATAGGACTTCATAACCTACCTGCAAAAGACAGCATGTGCAGGCAGGATAATAAGAAATAATTTTCCACTAGGTAAAGATTTCCAATTATTATTAAAACACACACACATAATGAATTTGCTCTTTTTTATGCAAATATTTATTGATCATTTCCATTGAAGCATTAGACAGTGAAATGCGTACAAACATTTAGACAGTTTCTCTAAAAGGTTTCTATCTTTGTGAAGTCTTTTTAAAAATTTTAAGTATTTATTTTTATTTGCAAATTGTGACCACTGTTGACAACCCCTAAAATAATTATTGTATCTTAATTTTTCAGACAGTTTTCAATTAAAATGAAGAAATAAGAATCAATGTAAGGTGTATTTAAAGAGTATAAATATAAGTAGCTATATTTAGTGTATTTTTCTTAAGATATGAAAGGTGAAAACAAAAAGAGGCTGAGAGAAGACTATCAGTAGTGCTGCATGGGTTTTTTATAAAATACTATCAGTAGTTGAATTTAATTATCTTTGTGCAATTCATCTATTTTACTACTTTTTGGACCTGGAAAAAGAACTCACTTATGCACTATAAGGACAGACATTGCTGAGGAAGATATTGGATTTTGTCATTTGAATAATTGGTATTATATAGAAATAGACTATAATTACATATATTGCTGCTTCTTTAACAACATAAACATGTGTCCAAAATAAATGTGGTAGAAATCAATGCTAAACTGACATTTTAAAAATTCCAAGTCATATATTATTTAAATACAAAACTCAGCACATCTGTCCTGCTGAGGGCTTTAAAAGTGGGAGCTTCCTTTAAAATGGCTCGGTGCTCGTGAAAAGGAAGGAAGTTCTGATGCATGCAAAAACTTGGAAGATATTGTGTTGAGTGAAATAAACCAGACACAGAAGAACAAATATTGTATGATCTCACTAATACAAAGCAATTAGAATAAGCAAATTCATACAGTCAGAAACTAGACCCAGATTACCAGGGGCTGGGCAGGGTTAGGGACAGGAGAGTTCAAGTCTAATTGGTACAGAATTACTGTTGCGGGTGATGGAAAACTTGTGGTAATGGCTATGCTAATGGTTACACAACATTGTGAATGTAATTAAACTCCTGAACTATATATCTAAATGTGGTTAAAGGGGGAAGGTTGTATATATATTACTAACATAAAAATTAAAAACAAAAAACATAGGACTGTATATTCAAAGGGTGAATCCTAATGTAAATTATGAACTTTGGTTACTAATAATGTATCAATATTGGTTCATCAATTGTAATAAATGTACCACACTACTGCAAGATGTTAATAATGGAGAAAACTGTGTGTGCGGGGTGAGGGTTTAAGGGAACTCCGTACTTCTTTGCAATTTTTCTGTAAACTTAAAACTGCTCTAAAATAACGTTTGTAAAAAAAAAAAAGTGGCTCAGCTAACTTTTCTTTCAAGGTTACAGGATGAAATGCTCACATTTATTGTACACCATTCATCTAACCCTCTGACTGAACTCTTTCCTATGATTTAAATTAACCTCTTAATCACCAAAGCCAGATCAGTAACACATTTTATATTTGGTTACAAAGACAGCCAGAATGACTGGGCATAATAAGCATTGTACTACATACACTGGTGTTTCTATAGCATTAGAAAGGAAAAAAGTGAACGTGGCTTTATGAAAATTGCTGCGTTTAAGAATCTGAGAGACCGCTAAAAATGTTTCCAATAAAACATTTTGCTTCCCACCCCCCTTTCCCCATTGAAATGTCTATGCCAGATATCTCAAAACTCAGAAAACACATGTATTTTTCAGAAATCCCAATACAGCTTCCAAATGTCCTGGCATCAGATAGCAATTCCCACACATACGTGTCTCAATCGAAGAACAATTTGGAAGAGTTTGCAGCACAGTAGTAGCATCTGTTGTTTCACTGTTCAATAATTCACAGTTAGCCAAAGTAGGAAATGCAAACAATCCTTTTTCATATTTGCATGCTTGGAATTTAGCTTTTTGATTCATGATTGTTCCCATTAGCTTTGAAAATTCACGTTTCCGTCTAGTTGCATGTTTTGCTTGAGTGAGCTCAAATTATGTTCTTGACTCAAATATTATTACAAGTGTAAATACTTTGGAGATGTAAATGTCTGCCACTGATTTGGGGGTGTTTGTTTTATTGATTTTCATCTGGCAAGTTTAAAATATGAGCAAACTTTTCACAAAGGGTTCGGGGCATTTGTTTGAACACTCCTGGAGTAATTGGAAATGCAACAATTGTTTAAAAAGTGGCATTGTCCATGAAAAGATTTAGTGAGGGATGAAGAAATTTCTTGAACCTAAAGACCTAATCTGGTGATCCAATTCTCCCCACTGTGTCCATTCCCGTGAAACTCCATTTACTGGCCCCTATCCATCACTAGCTCCCTGCATCCTACCTAGCCAATCCTCTAGGTTTCCCACATTGTCTCCTCTTTTGTCTTTTCAGTCTAAACAGAAGAACAACAGATAGGGTTCTGAAGGGCAGGGAGCATCAGGAGCTGCTGGAGAATGGCTGCGATGAGGGTCAGAGTCCTGCCCCTACTGCCAACAGTTACTAGGGTTTGTGCTGCCCGGCTGAACAGTGTTCAAAGGCTTTGCTGGGCTTTGTTCCACTGTGTAGGGATTAGGCCTGGCGGTCTGAGAATTTGCCTTCTAATTAAAAAGGATAAAAGATAGAAGTAGCATTAGACTAAAACAGAGCAGTGATACTTCACAGGCTGATTTTTTTTTAAGTCACAAGACCACGCTAGAAGTTGTCAGGATATTTTATTTCTTTGGTATTTCACTCAAATTAAAAGAAAGAAAACTTTGGAAACCCCTCCCAGCTGTTGTGCATGATGCATGGAAGTCTAATTGCATCTAAAATATCTGCTGTTTACAGTGAGAGTGTTTGGGTGGGGGATTTGCAGTCAGCACTGGAGAATGAAGGCTGCTTCCAGAGCCACCTTCCTCTTTTTCAAACGCTAGCAAGAAATTAATTCTACCAAAAGTGAATTCTGCTTTTCACTCCACCCCAGTGTGCGTTGCTCTCAAGCCTTCTGATGCCTACTCTACCTATTCTCTTTTCCAGGATCAATCATTCCTTTCATCTCTTTGCAGCTGTATACACTATCTTAACCAGGTGTGAAATGCAATTAAGAAATAATTCTAATCTCACAGTCTTTTTCTTAAATAGCATTCTGACGAGGGCAATTTTTAATCTTTCACATCATTATCATTTACGTTTTGTGATAGTAAATGTGATTCAGTGCCCACATTTTGTTAAGAAAGAAGCCATCTAGAGATCCTGGGGAAGATTGGCAGCATCTAAACAGATGATGGACCATCTTAAAACACTCTTGCCTGCCATCCAATGTGGCTCTTTTTTGCCATGTATAAAGAACTATATGCTTAGAGGAGAAGCGCAACTGACACTTGTTGAATTAAACACAGAGGCTGGGAGTGATTTACCAAGTACTCCAGAGACTGGTTCTACTCACTATCACAGGAAGAAATTTGAGGTGAGAATATTGATTAGAAATGCTGATGAGATTATATAAATTAGTTGGGGTGGCTTGTTTTGTTTGTTTGTTTGTTTTGGTTTTTTTTTTAGGGAAATAAAGGAGAGGAAAGAGTTTTGTAGATGACTTCAGATCTTTCAAAGCCACTGAGCTCAGATTGCATGCAAGTATAAAGGAATGCTCTCTTCTTCCCACAGAGCTCATGTTACGTCATGCAGCTAAAGGACTGAATTTCTTATTTGCCACTTTTCTTATTTTTGTTTTCAATTGGCCCAGCATAAGTAAGCCTCCCTTAGTAAAGGATTTTTTTTAAGTATAAGAGTCTAATGGGATTAATCTGTAATATTTCAGAGATACACATAACCATGTTCATGTTCACTGATAAAAAATCCATTTTATTTTTAGCTTAAATTTTATCCAATTGTGCTAGTTACCAATTGACCATATTTGGCATAAATGGAAACATGGAAACCTTGAGAAGGACACATAGCCATCTCATCATCTAGCATGCAAATTTTTAGGCTAAGTGTGTGAATATTGTTTTTATAAGATGGGATTCAGTATTTTAATTCTCTAAACTTTAGTTTCTTTTTCTTTTAAAGCCTAAAATGGAAGTTAATGTGCCAGGATCTGCATTTTAAAAATAGATGAATGACGTTATGCAGCCATAAAAAATATTTAAGAAACGGTGCTTATAAAATAATCCATATTGATTTAAATCAGAAGTTTCTGGTGTAAAGTAATAAAAAGATTCTCCCCATTTCTGAGTCCAGGGACAGCGATGGTAATTTATGTTAAGTTTCAGTCCCTTCTTTTATTTTTGTCTTTTTGAGATGACCATCCCCCTGCTGATTTTCCAAATGTAGCAAAGCTGGATCTGCTAGTTCCACTCTAAAGAAAACAAAGATAATAATCTGATTTAGACATTGAGGAAGATCAGTATGAATGACAACAGTAGAAGGTAACAGCCAGTCAACATTTCTCTTTCCAGCCCCAGCTTCTCTTTAGCACATACAATATGTCAGCCAGTAGTACAAAGCCAAACCATTATAAGAATGTAATTCACAATATTTTGGCTTCTATTTTTCACCAGCTTCTGAGTAATATATTGCACAAGAAAGAGGTCTTTGTTGTGTTTATAATACATGTATAACCTGGTGGGTAGCTGAATAAAAAAATGTATATTATTTGCATAACTTGAACTAAAGAACCTAGTGCATTATTGGATCTTGAATGTCTTAAATTTAAGTGAGCTGGCTTAAGAGTAATATTACTCTATTACTGTTCTGTAATTCATATAATGAAACCATACAGCTAAAAAAAAAAAATTAAGGTCTTAACAATGATAAGTGGAACCTGATTTTTGAACTCCTTTTTAATGAAAACAGTAATTTATAAACTGGCAAATGTGTGCCCCCTTTTTGTTTGCTGACAATAAAAGGCTGTAGCATTTGTTTCCTTTCATCTGCTCTCCCCTCGGTGCAGTGAGAGAAGCCCATTTAGTCTAATGTAGGTTACGTGAATGCTAGGCACCAAGGTCGAACAGCCTCCTGGAAAACAGGGGGATCTGCTTCCCCAGCCCCAGCCATTGGAAAGTAGGGAGGCCCAGCAGCTGCCTGTGTCCTGACAGCGACCCACCTCCACCGTTTCCTGATTTCAGCCCACCATATGAGCTGTTTCAGCGAGTTGTGCTAGACTGAAGCTCCACTGCGCTCAGGCTTTGCACCGTACATAGAAAGCAAGAATATATACCACCTCACATCTTGAGTTCTTAGTGGGTGAGGGTTGTTTTCCTGTAGTAGAAGCATAAACGTAGTAATGTCCCCTCCTCCACGCAGAAAAATTTGTCTTTGCTTCTAAAATATTGATGTATTTTAGCTAGACTAGGCTCTTTATAGCTAGAATGGGCACTTAAGTGCTTCTAATAGTACTGTCAGAGAAGTTCAGGTTGTTTGCCTGGCTGAGTGTTCTAATTTCCAGCTCTAAGAGAGATTATTATTATCTATCTATATTTAGAAATAAAAGATATATGTGTACAACTACATGTTGGAATGCCCCCTTCTTGCTATAGCAAGTATATATGATTACAATACACAATAACTAGTTTCCCCTACAATTACTAAAATATTTCTTAAAAAAGCATGAGTGACTAAATTAGCAAATTAGTAGAATAAAAAATAAAGGAAGTGATCAAATGTATAGAAGCAAAGAGAAAATTGAGACATTCACTCATATCTATTATCAAATAAATCCAAATATCAAATACATACTATATTATTTTTTATTAATTTAATTTTTAAAAATTATTTTAAAACTCATATGGGGCCAGTACAGTTATCTACTTGGGGTATTTTTTCGCACAGCGAATGTAGTCTCCTTCCTGACAATATAGACACTAGAGGCATAATTGTAATAATAGTTAACTCTAATCTAAATAACTATATTGAGAATGGAATATCTAGCTGTATATCTTAATTTTTAAAAGCAAGGTCTGAAACATATAAGCTCAGTTTGACTTGTCCTTTCAAAAGAGTGAAAACATCATTCTAGTTCTACAAATGGCATCCTGAAGACCCTCTGTTTTACTCTCTGATTTTGGTTCTGGAATGAGAGAAGTGGGAGAAGAGAAAGTTGGGAGAGGAAGTCTTGGCTTGAAAAATAGACTTGGATGAGTTGCAGGCTCTGAAAACAGATTTCTTTATCTGCAAGCCAGGTTGGAGCGCAGCCCCGGCTTGCTATTCTGAGTCGCTCCATCCAGTTGAGAAGACGGCCATCCCTAGGATGGCACATGAGCTGGAAGCTTTTTCACTTCCATGTCTCTGGACTTCTTTCAGCCCTAAAGTCTCTCCTAATCAGGACTATTCCAGTTTGGCCTGTCTGCGTTCTTGGCTATAGGGGCTACTGTCTTTCTACCTGTGTGGGGCCAAGATCACAAAACTCTTTTCATTGGCAACCAGATCTGGATTTGAACCAAGGTCAGAAGGTAAATAGCCAATACTTTATCCTCTCAGCCAAGTCCCTGATAAGGGGTACTCTTTGATGTTGAGAATGATAGTTGGCTTTCTCAGAACTAATATCCAAACCTGTAATGCATAATGAATTTGCTTCCATCTTACAGCTGCTGATACATGGTTGAAGGTTAATTTAAAGATTATTTAATGACAAGGGCTCCTTCAATTCAATTAAATTCTTCAGAAAGCAAAAGTTATCCTTCATTGACAGCAACAACAAAATGCAAGCAAATACATCTCCAGTTTTCAACTTCTTCCCAACAACTCATTACGTTCTTTTAATACGAGCCAGCAGCTGGCTGGTGAATCCCTCTCGCTAAAGATGCCCCTCCTCCATGGCTTCATCATGGTTAAATTATTCCAATGTACAAATCCCCTTTCTATGAGGTGTAAAGGTTTCTACTGATGTGTAATAATATAGGAGACTGACCATATCTACTAGATTGGTAATATGTGACTTCTGCCATGGTGCCTAATTGCGATGAAAAGCTTTTCCTTTCTCTACATCCTTTAGTTCTGAAGACTGTGTCTCTTCTCTGCTTAACTGAGCAATATCAACATGGAGCACATGATGCATTTACTTTTCACAGGCTTGTGTCAGACCCTTAACCAAGGCAAATGCTATGCACAATGCCCACCACTTCTACAGCTTTTCCTTGATAAGATCATTGCTTCATCTCAGTATCCTAAAAGCCTGAATCTTTATTACTTCTCGTGTGACACCTGCTTTTGTTGAACCTCACCCTAACTGAATTTCAGAAGATGTTAGAAAGAGAACTAACATAAAAATGGCGGGGGCTGGTGGGAGGAGGAGTGGGAAGGGGAGAACAAAGAAACAGAGACACAAATATTAAAGTTAATAGTAAATGGTCAGTTACATCAAAATGGACGCCAGGTTTATACCTCTTCGTTCCAAGAGGCTGAAAACAAATCTAATTTCCTCTTGAAAAAGAAGATACTCAAATAAAAATAAAAATAAAAAAGAAGATACATTGCATAACTTTCTGCCTCACAGTTTTTTCATATGGAAAAAAATGTTATGAGAATATATTAGTTTTTACTGGCTCTCATAAATCCAATCTGCTCTTCATTCCATCCTGTTCATAAGTAGATAGAAATAAAACTAATAACAATAACAACTAACCTGAAGGAATGCTTGCTGTGTGCCAAGCACAGTTCTAGGTATGTTATGGGTACCAATTCATTTAATCCTCACATCATTCCCATTTTACCAAGCAGAACCGAGGCACAGAGAGATTAAATACATCACTTAAGGTCACACAGCTGGAAGTGGAACAGATCTGACTTGAACCTCGTAGTTGACTCCAAATCTATTCCTTTTAACCACTAGGCTATGGGCAAACTATGGAAAAAGAAGGTCCTAGAATGGCAACCCTATATATTTATTAAGGATGAGTGTTTAAAAGCACAGACTACAGAGCCAGACAGCCTGGGCCCAAGTCTTTTCCTATTTATATGACATGGTGCAATGTCACATTTCCGTAGCAGTTTCCTCCTCTGAAACATGGGAACAATAATAGCCCCTACCTGAAAGCGGTGTTGGAGAGATCAAATGAGCTGATACGTAAACTCTCTTAGAACAGCATCTGCTTTTACGAGATCAATGCTTGATAATGTTTGTTTTCTTTTGTTTTTTAACAGGCTTGGTTTTGTCAAGCTTTATCAATGTATTTTTCTGTGGCACTGACAAGCCACTCAGTCCACTCAGCCAGGATGTGCCTGAGCAGTTGCCAAGTAGCCCAATAAACAGCCATCCCTTCCACTAGCAACCTGAAAGAAAACGCCTGCTTCCCCTTCCCTTTTTCAGAGCTGGTAATCAAGACTTTATGCATCTATTTAGAAGCGAATACCCAAGGGAGGAAGAAAATGTACAGGTTTAATAAAATAGTATTACTTAGTATGCTATTAAAATCAAAGTGAAAAACCCAAAAGCATTTTTAAATGAGCACAGAAATTTTTTTTAAAAATTAGAAGTATGCTATCAACATCATTAAATACAAAACCATCATTAAATACAAAAACTCTCATGACTTATACACTGGTGCATTTGGTGATTTTTACAAATGCTTAAGACCGGTGTACAGAGCCAACTGCAGTACCTGGATACATTCTCTGGACTTGACGGTGTGTTCCTGACTGTGATGTTAATGGCTCCTTTGAAGAGGTTAAAAGCACATTGAGAGCAGCAATCGATGTAACGGTATTTGAACGTGGTCATTTTATCAAATATTAGGATATATCTTCATCAAAATGTATTCTTCTGATTACAAGACAAGGGACACATGTCACACTAATAAATAGTGCTACTTGTCTTTGACTTTAAACTAATGACAATATTGTTTTGTTTTGTTTACCAGAGAGAACACAGAGATAGTGTTAATATCCTAATACCAAATTCTGGTCAATAAAAATGTGTTCATTAAAGTCTTTATAGAAATCATTTGAGCTAAATGTTCAGACACTTTTAACCTACATTGCTGGTTATTTAAATTGGCCACAATTTTTATTTCAGTGTTTTTTTGGCCATGTGGAAGTCATGACCGGTTTCCCTGGGAAGTCAACAGAAGTTTGGCAGGTGCATAAACTGCAGGGCAGAGAGCAAGAGGAGGGGTGAGCTCAGAAGGTAATTGTAAAATATTGGACACCTTTCTGCAGCTTTCATAATTCAAACCCAAAATAGCACTTGGGAAAAAGGGAGAATTGGGGAGGATTTTGAATTGGGAATTGGCCGTTTTGGTAGTTTTCTTCTGGCTAAGATCAAAAAACATGGAGGGATAGTCTCTTGTTGGGGTGAGCAAGAATCCATGCACAAAACAGACCTCACGTAAGAGTGAGAGTGCAGCCTACCCACGCCCAGTGACTCACTAACACAGATTGATACAGGGCATCCACAGTCCTTTACACAGCAGTGGGCAAGTCCACAAAGAACAACCTGACATGCAGACCGAGGAAGAACTGAAGCACGATGTGGATGATCTTTTCTTCGCATTTCTTGGTTTTGATTGTACTGTTGATGTTCTTTATCAAAATGCCTTTCTCCAGTTTTCTCAGCCCAGTGATTTGAATGTTTGCATGAAGTAGATACATATCACTACCTATGAACCGTGAAATGTATTTGGAAAATAAGTGTTTTAATTAAAATGGACATTTCTGAGCCTATTGCTGAGCGCAGCTGCATTCTCTCTAAAATTACTTGGTACATTTCCATAGCAGCCAAACATAAGAGGAGTTTCCATCCCATTTTAATACTAATTTGATAGCAAAAGAACAGCATTATGCTGGATACACAAATTTTCTTCTTCAAGTTGTTAAACTGGTTCTAAAAGACTATAAATGGTTTTTGCACTCTCATAAAACGTTTGCCTGTTTTCCCCGCTTCCCCCAATGTAAGCATTTCACAAGGTGGCAGTCCAAGATGGGTGGGATGGCAACTCACTCAGGGTTTATGGGGAGGGAGTCAAAGCAGAAGACCCTGCTGCCTGCTCTTACCGTGTCCCTCAGCTTTACTGGATCTGGGGTCACTGTGGAGGTGTGGAGTCAGAAGCAGCTACGTGTCATCAAATGTGTAAAACATAGCAGATATATGGGAACAATCTTAACTAATGGGCATTGACCTCTGGGATATGCATCATTTATTCACTCAAATACAACAGCATCTCTGCCCCCATGGAGCTTACATTCTAGAGGGAGGAGACAGATAATAAATTAATTAAGTTATACAGTCCATTAGAAGATAAGGGCCATTTATGGAGAAATACAAAGCAGGGAAGGGAGAAATAGAGGTCCAGCAGTAAGGGGGTATGCTATTTTTTTAAAAGTGGTGACATTTGTTTGTAGGAGGAGAGGGTCAAGACAGGCCGAGATCCTGGAAAAGAGTGCTCCAAGTAGAAGGAAAGCTAGTGCAAAGGCCCTGAGGCAGGACTGTGCCTGGTGTGTTTAAGGAAGTTGGCGTAGCTGGAGCAAAGCGAACAGAGTAGGATTTAAGACCTGTGGACCATGGTAAGGATTTGCGCTTTTACTCTGAGCCATTGGAGGGTTTTCATCAGAGAGATAGCATGATTTGACCTATTTTTTTTAAAGGATAACTTTGGGTGCTGTCTTGAGATTACAGTGTAGCCATTCTAAACCCATACATACATTATTAAATTTCACAGCAATCCCTTAGGAGGATATTATCATCTCCATTTTGTAGATGAGGAACTAGGACACAAAGAAATGGAGTAACTTGTCTCAGGTTAACCTAGAAAATAGGAGAGCTGCGTTCCAAACCCAAGCTATTTGGCTCCAGAGCCCTGGCCCCCAACTAGAAAGCTCTCCTGCCCCTCTGTGACCGGAATCAAAAGTAGTGCACGCTGCCTCAGGAGGCACTTCCTTTTAATTGTGCTGCCAGACGAGTGTATATAAAGAACTAATGGGGAAGTGGACGTGGCCCAGTGGTTAGGGCGTCCGTCTACCACATGGGAGGTCCACAGTTCAAGCCCCGGGCCTCCTTGACCCATGTGGAGCTGGCCCAAGTGCAGTGCTGATGCGCGCAAGGAGTGCCGTGCCACGCAGGGGTGTCCCCCCGTAGGGCAGCCCCACGCGCAAGGAGTGCACCCCATAAGAAGAGCCGCCCAGTGCGAAAGAAAGTGCAGCCTGCCCAAGAATGGCCCTGCGCACACGGAGAACTGACACAACAAGATGACACAACAAAAAGAAACACAGATTCCCATGCTGCTGACAGTAACAGAAGTGGACTAAAGAAGAACACGCAGCAAATGGACACAGAGAACAGACAACTGGGGCGGGGCGGGGGGAAGAGGAGAAAAACAAATAAAAAATAAATCTTTAAAAAAAAAGAACTAACGTACTATCACGCTGCTAGTATATATTAAATATGTTATCCACTCCCATACTTCACTTACAACCAAAAATCAGATGACCTCAGTCTCTGTTTAACTCAGGTCTCTGGCTGAATCTCCCAAATTCAACTGTCCAGTTCAGTTCTGTGCATACAACACACTTTATTGATAACCTATTATGTGCTAGGATCTGTTTGCCCTTAAGGGATTTGTTACTGATCCACGAGGAGCAGGTACATAGGCATTGTTCAGCATTATTATGTCTCTTGGTCATCTCCACCTCATTCAGGCATCTTTGGGACACTTTATGGCAACAGAAGAATCTTCCTGCTGCCCTGCCCTGCCATTATGCTCCCTCCTCTACTTCCTATGTTGGATAATAGAACTTCAGTCTGCTCAGTTCTCCAAAATAGAATTCTTTGGTTCATCCTTGCCTTTGCCTATTCCCTCATTTCCCACTCCTACTGCCAAGATTCCTGTCAGTTCTACCTCCTAATTGTTTTAAGGGTGGTGCCTTCACCCGTGCAGGCCACCACAAGCTTTAACCTAGATTAGGGTGTAAAGCGTCAGACATTACATATTTTAGGCTGTGGGGGTCATATACGTTCTGTTGCATATTCATTTTTGCTTTGTTTGTTTTAAACCCTTTAAAAATGTAAAGAAAAAAATCATTCTTGATATAGCCCCTGGATAATAGCAATAGCTCCCAATAAAGCTATTTGGGTTGGTGCAAAAGTAATTGTGGTTTTGCATTGCTGAAATTTGCTGTTTGCTGTTAGCATACATTCTTAAATAAATGTAGTTATGTTATACATCATTTTAATGTGCATTTCTCACTTTATGTTTTTTGTTAATGACTTATTACTTCTTGCTTATTTTATATTTATTTTAGACTATGGAAATGATGTGAGACAAAAAGCAAATTCGAGCGATTTTGAGTCATAAAGCAGCGGAGATGACTCGCAACATCAACAATGCATTTGGCCCAGGAATTGCTAACGAATGTACGGTGCAGTGGTGGTTCAAGAAGTTTTGCAAAGGAGATGAGAGTCTTGAAGATGAGGAGCGCAGTGGCCGGCCATCGGAGGTTGACAACAACCAATTGAGAGCAACCGTCAAAGCTGATCCTCTTTAACTGCTCTGAGAAGTTGCCGAAGAACTCAGTGCCTACCATTCTATGGTCGTTCAGCATTTGAAGCAAATTGGAAAGGTGAAAAAACTCTATAAGTGGGTGCCTCATGAGCTGACTGAAAATTTT
Organism: Dasypus novemcinctus; assembly: GCF_030445035.2. Lineage (NCBI taxonomy): Eukaryota > Metazoa > Chordata > Mammalia > Cingulata > Dasypodidae > Dasypus > Dasypus novemcinctus. The sequence continues at coordinate 54,440,661 of NC_080675.1, forward strand.
AAAAATTGTCATTTTGAAGTGTCATCCTCTCTTATTCTGAGCAACAGCAACAAACCATTTCTCAATCGTATTGTGATGTGCGACGAAAGTGGATTTTATACGACACCGGCGATGACCGGCTCAGTGGTTGGACTGAGAAGAATCTCCCAAGCACTTCCCAAAGTCAAACTTACACCAAAAAAAGGCCATGGTCACTGTTTGGTGGCCTGCTGCCGGTCTGAAACACTACAATTTTCCGAATCCTGGTGAAACCGTTATTTCTGAGAAGTGTGCTCAGCAAATTGATGAGATGCACCAAAAACTGCAACGCCTGCAGCCAGCATTGGTCAACAGAAAGGGCCCAATTCTTCTCCACAACACCCAAATGCATGTCGCACAACCAATGCTTTAAAAGTTGAACGAATTGGACTACAAAGTTTTGCCATATTCACCTGACCTCTCACCAACCTACTACCACTTCTTCAAGCATCTCAACAACTTTTTGCAGAGAAAATGCTTACACAACCAGCAGGATGCAAGGAAATGCTTTCCCAGAGTTGGTTGAGTCCCGAAGCATGGATTTTTACATTACAGGAATGAATAAACTTATTTCTTACTGGCAAAAATGTGTTGATTGTAATGATTCCTATTTTTATTAATAAAGATGTGTTTGAGCCTAGTTATAATGATATAAAATTCATGATCTGAAACTGCAATTCCTTTTGCACCAACCTAAATACCTGCTTCCTGGGTGTTCTCTGAAGCTGTCTTCTCTTAGTGATCTATATTAGACATTTTTAAATCCCAAGGCTTCAATTCTTTAATTTTCATTTAAATCATTATAAAAGAAGCTCATGTCACTCTCCTCCTTTAAAAGTTTCAATACGTTCCCTTTTTTCCATTCCACAAACACCCCATGGTTTCTTGAAGCCTTCTACCTTGGCTCTTCCTTCTGCCTTGATTGACCTCTTTCCCTCTCTTACTTCCTCCTTTCTTTCTTCCTTCTTCTTCCCTTCCCTCCTCTCCCCTTCCTTCCTTCTTAAAATTCTCACCTTGTTTACCACTTCATATTACCTCAATTCACATTTATGCCTCAAGTTATAAACAACCTCATCTATAAAATATTCTAGCTATCTCCTCTGCCACTGACCTGCCTAGATGGCAGAGCTGCCCCCTGCTCCCACAGGGTTTTGTCTCTTCTAGTGTAGTGGTTTAAAGCACAAGCAAGGTTGTCTGGGTTCAAACTCAGCTCTGTTACCGACCAGCTGTGGGATGTTGGACTGAGCTATTCCTTAGCGCCCTTGTCAGGAAAACAGGGTTGTTGGGATGATTAAATAGTTTGTTTTCTTCTTCTTCTTCCTCTTCTTTTTTTTTTTTTTTTAACGTTTATTCCTCCCTACCACCACTTGTTGTTTTTGTATTCACTGTCTGCTCTCTGTGTCCATTAGACTCCCTCTGTTGGGTCATCTTGCTGTTCCAGCTCTCTGCTGCGTGTGCCCCGGAAATTGAACATGGGGCTTCCCATAAAGAAGACAGGAGCCCAATCACTTGAGTCACATCCATTTCCCAGATATTAGTCTTAAAACTCTCTGACATAGCCTCAATACATAAAGACTAGCTATAGCATTGAGTGTACTCTCTGATAAGTACTTGACTGGGAATCTGTCTCCTCGCTAGATTACATTTCTTGAGGACAGAAACTAGTTTTTCTTCATCTTTAAATACTCAAGGCCTAGAACATAGTTGGTTTTGAACAAAAGTTTTTTGAGTGAATAATCCCAAACAGTGGATATTTGAAACTAGGTATGTTTATTCACAAAGATCCCCTGAAAATAGGAAGAATTTTCTAAACTCCCTGGGGCTGCTGTAGCAAAGGGAAGGAGTAGTCTCCTAAGGGGTTTGAAAGCAGCAGTTTCTCAGGACCTGGAAGGCTGAGGACACAGTGATGGATGAAGATTGTGGGCTCTCGAATAGGCAACTTGAATTTATATCCCATTGCTACCACTAAGGAATACCACCTAACCTCTGTGTGCCTCAATTTCCTCCCATGTAAGTGAGAAAAATAATAGCACCCACCTCATAGAGTTTTTTGAGAATGAAATAACTTTGAGGGTGGAAACACTTAACATAGTGTCTGTGCATAGAGTAGACAGTAAGTGTCAGTCATCATTATTGATGTTATTCTCCTCTCAGGGTTTAGGGCTATGTTAGCACAGAGCTATGCCTCAATTCCTAGACACAATCCCAATGAGTTTTTGTTTTTTGTTGTTTCTTTGAGGTTCCGGTGCTGGAGATTGAACCCGGGAACTCACATATGGGAAGTTGGCACTCAACCACTGAGCTACACCAGCTCTCTCTAATTGGTATTTTTGTTTATTTGTTTTTGGTTGGTTTGTTGCTAGGAGGTACCAGGGATTGAATGCAGGATCTCTTAACATGGGAAGCAGGCACTCAATCACTTGAACTACATCTGCACCCCGCAGTGAGTTTTGTCACTATATATTTAAATTTTGCAGGTCTCAGGAGAGGTCAAGGCCAGACCAAGGCAAAGGGGAGCTGGGAATGGGTACACCATTTTTATTATTATTGCTATTACTATTATTGTTGCTTTTTATTTTGAAATAACTTCAAATTTACAGGACAGTTGCAAAAATAGTACAAAACCCATACAGAGAACTCCAACATACCCTCCCCCACAAGATACCCAGATCCATCAACTTTTAACATTTACCACATTTTAAGTATGCCATTATTTTCTTGCCATGTGTGATAACAGGATTACACATTTGGATATTTTAAGGTTCAAGCAAATTTAATCTGAGAGGCCTCTGATTAAATTGGTCTAAATGAGTCCATTAGTATGGCACAGAGGTAGGTGGCGCTGCAGTTGGATCAATTATCGACTCTCAACACCATCATCAAGGACCCAGATTCTTTCCATATTTCTGCTCTGTCATCTTCACTGTGTCTGCTTAGACTTTAGGCCAGGACTTGCATAGTTTCCAGAGGGCTGCTGTAACTACATCCTGGCAGTTTGTTCACACACAACCTTCATTGGATGAAGTGGTGCTTCTTGTGTGTTATTTTGAGAAGGAAAATACCTTTTGCAGAGGCCCTGAGCAGACTGCCCTCATATTTAATGGTCAGATTTGGGTAACATACCCACCCCTAAATTAATGACAATCAAGGGAATTGCCATGATTGATTTACACTAATCAAGGATTTACTCTAAATTAAGAATAGGATAGATTCTGCTACAAGATTGGGATTCTATGAGCAAGGAAGAAAAGGGCAGTGACTATTGTGTACAGAACCAAAAGGGTCTGATACAGGGAATGCTGGTATTTTTATACGAAATTTAACGCTTAGGTAGAACTGTATACAACTGGCAACGGGCTCTACCTAGGAATCTGAGGAGACCCTATATTTAACAGGGGTATTTTAGTGAGCATGAAAATTAAAGAGTCAGCTTTCTTGCTGGGATTCATATGCTGAGATTTCATTTTTCCTTGAAAGAAAAAAAATAAGAGAATCCTAAATAGAAGTGTGCTTTGACAACTTGCCATGTTCAAATATTCACCTTAATTCTATCCAGCTGCCTCCCTGCTTCACTGAAAACTTTATAGAACCTTTGATGAGAATCAGGTTTCTAAAAGGGCACCAACCTTACCCACCATAATTTAAATAACTTTTTTTTTTTTAAAGATTTATTTATTTATTTAATTTCCCCCCCTCCCCTGGTTGTCTGTTCTTGGTGTCTATTTGCTGCGTCTTGTTCGCTTCTGTTGTCGTCAGCGGCACAGGAAGTGTGGGCGGCGCCATTCCTGGGCAGGCTGCTCTTTCTTTTCACGCTGGGCGGCTTTCCTCACGGGCGCACTCCTTGCGCGTGGGGCTCCCCCACGCGGGGGACACCCTTGCGTGGCACGGCACTCCTTGGGGGCATCAGCACTGCGCATGGCCAGCTCCACACGGGTCAAGGAGGACCCGGGTTTGAACCGCGGACCTCCCATATGGTAGACGGACGCCCTAACCACTGGGCCAAAGTCCGTTTCCCAATTTAAATAACTTATGTTCACAATTGGAATCTACAGCTCAGTAAGGACATGGCCTCTTAAATTTCAGAAATATATCTTCTGCTCGAAACTGCCATTTTACAAACTCCTTGGATAGCATCAAGAAATGTGTGTGGGGAAGTGGACTTGGCCCAGTGGTTAGGGCATCCATCTACCACATGGGAGGTCTCCTGGACCCGTGTGGAGCTGGCCCACGCACAGTGCTGATGCATGCAAGGAGTGCTGTGCCACGCAGGGGTGTCCCTGTGCAGGGGAGCCCCACGTGCAAGGAGTGCACCCTGTAAGGAGAGCCGCCCAGCGTGAACGAAAGTGCAGCCTGCCCAGGAATGGTGCCGCACACATGGAGAGCTGACACAACAAGATGATGCAACAAAAAGAAACACAGATTCCCGTGCCACTGACAACAACAGAAGTGGACAAAGAACATGCAGGAAATAGAGAACAGACAACTGGGGCGGGGCGGGGGGGGGGAAGGGGAGAGAAAAAAAAAAGAAATGCATGTGTGTGGAGGGGTGGGGAGTGGGTTATATAGGAACCTATTATCTTTTTTAGTGTAACATTTTATGTGATCTATGTATCTTTAAAAAAAAGACAATAAAAAATAAATTTAAAAAAGGAATGTGTGTGGAAAATTCATAAGAAAATCGTTTATCTTTCAACAGACTCAAGTTTAGTATTTATATTGGCTCAGAAAAAGATCTTAGATGTTTAAACTACATAATGTCCATTCCAGATAAATTAAAGGAGGAGATTCCTTTATAAATGTTGTCTACATTTTGCAGGCAGAGAACCCTTAAAAGTTTGAAGTGAATGTTTTTAAGGCTATTTACCAAATTTTTGGCATTTTACACATTTTACACTGGTCCACAGGAAGAGCAAATGACATGCCTAAGCTCCCAAGCAATATAACTGAAGTCAAGACCCACGTCCCCTATGGTAGATTAAAGATGGCCACACATTTTTCACTACTCCTTCCATTGAGATGTAGAGTCTAATTCTCCTCCCCTGGAATCTGGCCTGAACTTAGTGACTTGCCTGACCAGTAGAGTATGACCAAAGTGATGTTCTGGTCCTTAGCAGGCAAGAGCATAAAAAGCCTTGCAACTTCTACCTAAGATCTCTTGGAATGCTCACTCTCAGAGAAGACAGCAGCCATGCAAGAATTTTGGCATCCCTGAGACCGCCATGTTGGAGGAAGCCCAAGCTGGCCAGAGAAGAGGCTGTATGAAGAGCTGGATGCCTGACCAGCCCTTAGCTGCTCTAGCCTTCCTAGTCCAGATGCCATAGAGATGAATGAGGAAGCCTGAAGATGAGTCCAGGCCCAGCTACTGTTTGACTGCAGGCACGTAAGAGACACCAAGTAATAGCCACCCAGGTTAAGCCCAGTCAAACCATGGGTAAAACTTTTTATAAATCATTAAACTTGGGGACGGTTTGTTAAACAATAGATGACAAGAGCATCCTCTGACTTCATACTCCTACTCACAACATTAATAAAATACAGAAAACAGGAAATTCAAATTCTACACATAAACACCCTTCAGGCTGTTGGGGAATTACACCTTCCCTTTGCTCACATATTCTGTAAAGCACTGTTCCATTAGAAGTCCATTAGCATACAATCCAGAAAATGCCTTAACTGACTATATCACATGACAGAAATGATCTCTAGTATTCATGTAAAGTATAGTTTAGGAGTTGAGGATATTCAAAGGATGGAGGGCAAGATACTTCTGAAGTATTCAGTATTCACACCAATATTCATAAATGCCTGTGAATGCAACCTGGAAGAAAGAATCTTCCACATTTTTAAAGTCCCTTTCAGAGTTACTGAGATGCATTCTCAATATTATAATATTATAACTGAATATCATTTGAATGTAATATTGGTCAGTGTTTAGTTTGACTCCACAAAATTCTAGATTATTACCACTAAGGAATTAGGACAGTGATTATCACCTCTGAAAGATGAATGCTTTTTCATCACTAAGCAATCAATACATTGATTCTATCACAGCAACCTTCCAGGAAGTTGTCCACAAATATCTCCAAAATTTATAAGCCTATAGGGAGGAACCAATGTTGTTGCCTGTGGATCCAACTATCACATTGATTCACTTACAAACATACCTTTTCCTTTAAGAGAAAAAATAAATAAAAATAAAAAGAATTTGAGTGTTTAATCAAATTAGCTTCACAACAGGAAACATGTCACATTAGGACAATTTGAGGAGAGCTTAATAAAGGGTCTCTTTACAAAGATTTGGGCAGAGCAGAATGAAACCTCAAGAGAGCGCAGGAGCCAATGGCTAGGATGGAAGGAGCAGATTACCAGAAGTCAAGGAAAGAGAAGGCTGTGGGGAGAGGGTCTTCTAGAGGAGGTAAGACTTAGTGGAGGGAGAGCCAGCCTATATCAAAACCTGCAGGAAGGGAACTGGGAATATAAGTGTTCCAGTCTCACTCTCTTCCTTTCCTCCAGACTGCCACAAGTATTCCCCACTGGCCAGAGCTAACTAGAAGACAAAGGACAAGAGAGGCTGTTGATGAGACTGAACAGGTCTGTCTCCATGGGAGAGAGCAGGGGAGAGAGTATGGAGAAGGAGAGGGAAGGGCAAAAGAAAGATAGCCACTACAGTAGTCTATCTAATAAGGTGCCCTTGAAGCAGTTAGAGCTATATGCTAGCTATAACAAACAAAAAGGGCTACCAAAATCTACCCTTTCTTTAGACCCCATAGCACAGTAACAAGTAGGCCAAAACATTTACTTTTGTGAAGACACAGGGAAACAAAAGGGAAACATGCATGTACCTGGAAACTCTATCACAAGATACGATTTGTTCTTGGGGACTCATTGAGGCAATCCCATTTTATCTCCCCAGGAGTTTGTATTATCTTCCAAGAACTGGAATCCCAACTCCTTGGCAATTGAGACCCAGAAGAAAGAACAAAACCAGTTACCAGTACTTCCCTATCCTGTCTAAAGCCAATCCTGCAAGTTCTGGCCTCCAATCTAAGGACTCATCTCTTTCTTACCAATCCCCTCCAAGGGATATAGGCTTAAATCATGGACCCATAAAATGAAAATACCAGAATATGATGCAATAAGCCCAATATGTTTTTGGTTCTGCTGAGTTTTGTTTATTGTTTTGAGGGGGGAGGGGTTTCAATAAGAATAATTTTGCAATAACAAAGGGATCTTCTGAGAAATCTTCTGTATTTGCAGTTTAGGTGCGAAAAGGGTTAATGCTACCACCACATTACTGGGCACTGACATGATCGGGTCTAAGGCCATTTTTACCTGATTCTAACCTTTCTTGCCTTTCTCTACTCAGTTGTCCCTCCTACTTGACGTAAAATTCTCATTCTATTAATGTCAGTCCTCCAGGTTAGACAACTAAAGCCGGGTCACCGTCTCCAGGAGATCACTGCTGCTATGCACATATGTCACCTGGCAGGAGAAGAAGGGCCCCTGATTAGGAGGTAAGGGAAGGACAGCCATCTTCTGTAGTCCTCTTTCATTAGCACATTAGCATGAATGAGCTTATCAGATTAGCTAATTGTCACCTGGACGCTTTGGACAGTGCAGAGATACTGGTGAGGCATATTTCCACAGAAAGGCAGGGGAAAAAGTACAGCAGTTACAAGTCCCAGAAGGAGTTTGGAGCATCCTGGGAGGGCGGTATCCAATGCAGAAGGACAAAAGAGATGCTGCAGAGGAAAGGAGAAGTGAGAGAGAGAGCACTGAATGAGAAGGTGCTAAGGATGAATTTCACCATTTTCAAGATTTTCCTGGAGGTCCCCATGTTCCCTGCTTGAGGAATGGCAGGTTTACAGAGCTTCTTAAGCACAAGCAGATATTTTGGATTCTGTTTATTGAAGAGTAACAATGACAAAGACATGTTTTGCTAATATTTGGTAAGGTAACCTGAAAAACTTCTCCCTACAAACACCTAGAAAAGCTACATAAAGTATACAAATATTTTTACTACATAGCTAACTATTTAAGAAAGAAAGGGAGAATATAGGTCTTCATAACACAGAGGCTTGACTTTCAACACTGAACAGGAGCAGAATATCACTTCAGGCTAGCCTGAAGTGGGGTGGTGAAACTAAGACCCTGGCATTAAAATCAGAACTTTGGTCTTCAGTGAAAGGAAAGACAAGGGGAAAAAACCTACCTAGTAGTACTGAAAGATGATAAGGAAATTTATCTGAAACTTTCTCAGCTCTAGGTGGAAAAAATAAACTCCACTGAGAATTCATACCACAAGTCAGGTAACAATAATGTAGATGCTAACATAAGTGGATTGAGGACAGTGGTAGCTAGACTTTGAGATGGCCTGCAACAATCTGATGATGCCACTTATGCTGGGCAAGGGCGACCCCCTCAGTGACGCACACCCGACCCACAGGATTCCCATAGACAACATCTCACTGGAAATGAACTCACAGTCAAAGCACATCATAAACAATTCTAGAAAAGCAAGAAACAAACTGTTGAGCTACAGGAAATTTAGATAATAGAACCGATAGTGATATAAAATCAAAAGAAGGAATTGAAACCACAAAAGCAGGGCACTATGAAGAAAGTATAAACAAAGTTAAAAGAACACTAAAACTAATTTTAAAAATGAGAAATGCACTTATTAAGAAACACTCAATGAATTTGTTAAATAGTATTAAATAGATAGATCCAGGTGAAGTGAGAATCAGTGAAATAGAAATTATATTTGAGGGAATTCTCAGAATGAAGTACAGAGAGGTGACTGTCAGACCTTCTCATCGTCTTCTGAATATTTCTTAACCACTCATACATCACAATTCTTTTATTTACTAGGAACTCCAGAAGGACAGTTGAGAGAGAATGAAGCAAATACAATATTTGAGCAGATAAAAGCCAAGAATTTTTCAAAGTATTAGTAGACATGAGTCTTCAAATTCAAGAACCACAGTGAATCCCAAGTAGGAGGAGTAAAAATAAATCTATACCTGAACACATTGTAATGAAAACGCAGAACACCAAAAGAGAGAGAGCTCCTAAAGCCTTCACAGAAAAATGGCAGATTACCTACAAAAAGTAATAACAGTAGTAACATTGTCCTCAGTCACAAAAATGGAAAACAAAAGAAAATGGAATAATGTTTGTACAGTACTAATGGAACATAACTATTAACTTAAGAATTCTATATACAGCTAAATTATAATTTGAGAATGAAAATATTTTCAGAAAAAGGCTATAGGGTTTGTCATGCATAGATTCTTATTGAAAGAAATTTTAAGGGATAGACTGCAGGAGGAGAAAAGAAAAATCAATCGAGAAAAAAAGTAAGATGCAAGAAGGAATAAATTGACAAATACGGGGCTAAACCTAAACAAATATTGACTGGTAAACCTGCACTCACACACCATGACAGCAACAATGATCATGAATAAGCCTGGAGTAGGAGATCACAATCAAAGTGTTCTGAGATATTCATACTGTTCAAAATGGGGATAGGGATATTAACATCAAACTTGGTTAAACCAAGCATGCAGGTTAAAATTTTAAACTGTGGTCGCCAGTCTTCAAGACGGTGCCCCCATAAGCCTCGCCTCCTGCTACACATGCTCCTGTCTAGTCCCTTTCCTGTTGGTCTGTGTGATCAATAATATATGGTATAAGAGACAGTATGTAACTTCCAATCGTAGATCACAAAAGACACTGCAGGTTCTGCCTTGCTATCTCTTGGATCACTTACTCTGAGGACAGCCAGCTGCCATGGACATGGATGTGTTTTATGGGAGTCCACCACTTAGCTCACTATCCTTGACTTAATAAACATGTGGAGAACAGTGCACCAACAATTAGAGAACATACTTCCTTTTCAAGTCCACATGGAACATTTACACACATTGACCACATACTAGGCACAAAACAGATATATGATATATATACCTCAGTATCCACAGTGTTCTCTGCCCATAAGGCAATAACACTAAATAATAATAATAACAACAACAACAGACCTTGTGCCTTTCCTTGAACCAGAGAAGATGGCAGAGCAGGTGTTCAAGTAGGTGCTGTTTATATGCCTGGGTAACATTTGTCTATAACCTATTGCAGAAGTAGTTTTCAGAAAACATGTTAACTGATCAAAATTTTTCAGATAGTTGGAGGATAGACAGCACTGCAACATCCACATATGAGATGGGAAACCCTCCTGATTATCAAGGGCAAAATTGCATGAAGAAGCATGGTATTCCTAAGAGTCCAAGTTGCCTGGTAGGTCACCACAGAAGACTTTGCCACATTTGATTATATACTATGTATGGATGAAAACAATCTGAGAGATTTGAATAACGAAGGTAATCAAGTCAAAAACTGCAAAGAAAATTGAACTTGGAAACGCTGATCCACAAAAACAACTTACTACTGAAAATCTCTATTATGGGAATGACTCCGACTTTGAGACTGTGTACCAGTGGTGTGTTAGGTGCTGCAAAGCAGTGCATCCATTCGTTGATGAAGACCAAAAATGATTAGCATCTTTACTGTGATATTCTAGATTTTCAATCAGTGGGTTAAAGTAATGTTTCATAGCTCAAGGCCACAACTATTTTTTTTTATTTTCAATTGACTTATTATTTCTTATCTTAAATAATTGTGATGGAAGCCAGTGTTGTGTTTGGCCAAAGAAATAATAAAAAATCTTTATTTAGACAGTATGGGGTACATTAAATGTTTTTAAACCAATTGGACCTCTTATCTTATCCCAATTACAAAAATAATGGAACAAACAAATAGAATCACAAAAATATAATGTTCTGTGTGTGTCCTGTAACACAGTAATTTCTTTCCAGTGTTTAGGCCTTAAGGTACTAATCCAGTGACAGGTAGCATTCTAATATGCTTAATTATGATCTTAATAAATAATGAAATAAAACATCACTTTAAGGTCCAAGTCAATATCTGAGCCCACTGAAATTTTAAATAATCTACCTCTTCAGTAAATTGATATGCATAATCTGATGGATAGATGTCCTCCATTCACCTATGCTACCTCTCTTTATCCCAGGACATTTTATTGAATTACATATCCTTAGTCATAGAAGTTCACATCTTGCTTGGAAGTATTCTAATTCACACACACCTATAGAGCACATTTGTATGTTAAAAGGATAGGGAAGAAAGAGAAAAAAGGATAGGAAAGAGAAAATGATTTATGAAATTAATCTTTAACAACTTTGATTATTCTTAATTTTTGTGTTTATCTAGTCTATTTCATAAGGAAGATACCTTTTTTTGCTCCCACTTGGAACACTTTGCCTCTGAAATTTTAATTATATCCAGAAAGGATATTGAATGCTGTTTTATCTTTTGCTCACTTTGACAAACAGATTTGTTTTTATATGCACATATAACCCAATACATATTGGTTTAGATAAAATAAAATAGTTTATTATGAAGTCCTTAAATAATGTTAGGTATTTTATCAGTGTTTCATTTTGGGGAAAATCTAATTTCTGTGAGATAATTGTAATCTCATTCATTTGGATATACATAAAAATAAACTGCAGTGCATAAAAATACAACTTACAAAAAAAATAACAAAAAATTTCCCAGGATTTTTTAATTAAAAGCACAATTTGCAGTAATTCATGAGTTAAAGAAGAAATCATAATGGAATTGGGATATGTTTAGACATGAATCACAATAAAAATTTGTATAATGAAACTAAAGCATCCTTAATAAATATAAGAATAGAAATTGATACATTTGTAATAAAAAATTCAGGGAATAAAGAAAAATAAACACTGCTTTGAAAAAGGCTAACATAAAAGGCAAACATCTCTGTTTAAGAAAAATTAAGATGCCATAAACAAACAATAACCTAAAAAGCAAAGGCACATAAGGGCACATAAGTAGATTTTATAAATTGTGGGAAAACAATATAAATAGCTTCATGCTAAAAAATATGAAACATAGATAATATGAAAGTTTTCCTTTGAAACTAAAACCTATCAAAGTTGATTCATGAAGAAATAGAAAACTATAGACTATAACATTTTTTAAAAATTGAATCAGTTGTGAAAAATCTATCCACGAAACAAACAAAAATATCAGGCTCAGACACATTTACAGGATTCTACCAAGCTTCCAAAATATGGATAATGTCCAGCTTACACACACTCTGCCAAGAAAAAAGAAAAAAGAAAAGAGGTCCCCCAACTTATGAAGCTAGTATTCCTTTGACTTTTAACATCAAAACCAGATATAGTATGATAAAAAGGAAAATACAGATTGAAGGAGAAAAACCGTATGATGATCTCAATAGATGTACAAAAAGTATTTTATAAAATTCAATCCCCCGTCATTTAAAAACAAAACAAAATACACAAAAACTCTTAGCAAACTAGGAAAACTAGCAAACTTCCTTAACCTGATAACCCACAGCAAATATCATATTTAATAGTGAAACATTATAAGCATTGCTTTAAAGTTAGGAATCATACAAGGATGCTCAACAACAAGATTCCTATTCAACATTGTATTCCTGGCTCTAGTCAGCATAGTAAGACTATGGGAAGAAGATGAAAGTTATAAAAATTAAAAGGAAAGAAATGAAGTTGTCATTAATCAAAGATGATAAGATTGGCTCAAAGAAAACCTCAGGACAAATATAAAACTCCAGCAAGTTTGCTAGATATTAGAGCAATATATTAAAATTAAATACATTCTTATACAATAACAACAAATAATTGGAAAATGTCATTCAAAGCTTTCCATTTACAATAGCCATATGAACCATAAGAAATCTAAGGAAAATGTGCAACAACAACAAAATACTTTATGGAAAACATATGAAACTTCATTAAAGAACATAAATTGAATTTTAAGAGAGAGAGAAGTATACCAAGTTCATGGATGGAAAGATTCAATATAGTAAAGATTGCTGTATTTATTACACTGATATTTTAAATCAATTAAAAATTACATGCAATGTCAATCAAAATCTCAACATGATTTTTCACAGAATATGACAACCTTATCTAAGTACAAAGTAGAGAGCAAAGAAGAGACTAGATAATACTTAAGAACAAAGGAGGAGAGGAGCGGATTTGGCCCAACAGATAGGGTGTCCGTCTACCACATGAGAGGTCCAAAGTTCAAACCCAGGGCCTCCTGACCCATGTGATGAGCTGGCCCATGCGCAGTGCTGATGAGCGCAAAGAGTGCTGTGCCACACAGGGGTGTCCCCTGTGTAGGGGAGCCCCACAAGCAAGGAGTGTGCCTCATAAGGAGAGCCGCCCAGGGCAAAAAAAGTGCAGCCTGCCCAGGAATGGTGCTGCACACATGGAGAGCTGACACAGCAAGATGGCACAACAAAAAGAGACACAGATTCCAGGTGCCGCTGACAAGAATACAGGCGGACACAGAAGAACACACAATGAATGGACACAGAGAGCAGACAACTGGGGGGGGAGGAGGGGAGAGAAATTTTTTAAAAAAGAACAAAGTAGGAGGTATGGAGGAGGAAATGGGAAGAAGGGGCTTATTCCAAATACAACAGCAATAGATACATAGGCCATGGAACAAAATAGAAAGGCTTGAAGCAGATTTTCATTTGTTTGGGTGCTTAACATATAACTGTTGGCATTACAAATCCCTGGGGAATGAAGAATCATTCAACAAATGGTGGTAGAAAAATTGGAAATCCATATGGAAAAATATAAAATTAGATCTTTAGTTCGTACCATAACAAAAATTAATTCCAGATGAGCTAAAAAACTTAAATGTAAAAAATCAAAACTGTAAAACTTTTAGAGGAAAACACAGGAGACTATATTCATGACATCCCAAGAAAGTGGAATATTTTAAACAATTCATGAAAAGCACAAACCCTAAAGGAAAGTATGAATAAATTTTACTATGTTAAATTTAAAATTTAATATGAAAAAGTGTGGAAATGAATAGAGTTGATGGGTATCATATTATAGTGAGTATAACTAACACGGCTGATTTATAAATGACATTGTGGCTGAAAATAGTCTGTAGACGTAAATGTCAATTGAAAGGAAACTAGAGAATATAAGGTATATATACCCTAGTGATTTCTGTGATGGTTAATAATATAAATATAAGAATGTTCTTCTTTTACAAAGTGTTAAGAATATTGTGATACATGGCAAAATTACAAGTAATATAACTTATGGATGATAGTTAACAGTAATATTGTAATATTTTTGTGGCATTGGCAAGTAAGAGAGTATATCAATTCTAAGAGACAACTCTGGGGGGATAAGAGGGTATGGGATTTTTTCCTTTTGTAGTGATGAAAACATTCTAAAATTGACTGAGGTGATGAAAGCACAACTTTGATGAAAATGAGAGCCATTGAGTGGACATTTTGAATGAATTGTACAAAACGTGAGGCTGTATAATATAGGGAATCCAGTGGTAGATGATGGACTGTGGTTAACAGGATAAATATGAGAATGTTCTCTCGTGAATGATAACAAATATATAATACTAATACAAGGTGTTAATAATTGGGCGGGTTGGGGAGAAATACACCAAATGTAAGATATGGGTTATAGTTAGTAGTAATATTTTGACAATGCTATTTCATAGTCTGCAACAAATGTTTCATAACAATGCAATGTGTTGATAGTGGGGTGATATATAGGAGCCCTGTATGATGATATGCAAGTTGGTTTTAAAAGTTCACAACTTTTACTATACACATTGTTTATGTATGTTTATGTATAATGATATACTTCAATAAAATTTTGTTTTTAAAAATTTAATATGATATCATAAACATAAAATACAAGCCACAAATTAGAAGAAAATATCTACAAAATATATAATAGTGGTTTGGCGTCCAAACCATAAAAAAAACTCTTAAAAGCAAGTAAAAGAAACAATTTTAAAAAGCAAAAATTGTGATCAAGGGAAGTAGATGTTGCTCAAGCAGTTGAGCTCCTGCCTACAACATGATAGGTCCTGGGTTTGGCTCCCAACGCCTCCTGGAGGAGACAAGCAAGACAGCGGGCTCACGCAATGGGCAGATGTGGTGAACTGACACACAAGATGATGCAACAAGGAGACACAAAGAACAAAGACAATGAGAAACATAACAAAGCAAGGGCTGAAGTGGCTCACAGGAGTAAGCACCTCTCTCCCACATGGGAGGTCCCTGATTTAGTTTCTGGTGCCTTCTAAAGAGACAACTAGCAGACACAGAGAGCACACAGCAAATGGTACAGCGAGTGCAAACAAGAAGAGGAGTGGAGTAAATAAATCTTTTTTAAAAATTGTGAATAAGTAATTGACAGATTAAGAAACGTGAATACAGAACAAACATGAAAATATGCTCAATTCCATTAACAATCAGGGAAATACAATTAAATCAATGAAATACTATTTCACACCCAGTAGGCAAAATTAATGTTTAATAATACTTAGGTGGTTTTTTTTTACAGATGTGGTATGATTAATGTATACCTTTCTAGTGGAAGTATAAATTGGTACCATTACTTTGAAAAGCAATTTTAAAACCTAGAAAACTGAAGGACTGCATATTGTACAACTATTAATGATACTTTTAGGTGTCTACTCTAAAAAAAAAATTCTTGAGTATGTGCACTTGGAGATTCTCATTGCTACACTGTCTAATAGATACTGGAGGAAAATATGCAAATAGCCAAATTGTACCTTGGAATAGGAATGGAAATATTCATTCAATGGAATACTGAACAGAAGTTAAAACGTGCATTTGATCTACATATATTAACATGAATAAATCTAAAAAATATGATAGTAAGTGAAGAAAAGCAAAGTCCAAACAATATGTGGCGCATTCCTCTTTGTAGTTTAAAGACTTATAAAACAATAGTTTATATATACATTCCTACATTGCAAAAATACAAAAACATACCTAGAAATAACACACAATTTCAGGATAGTGGTTGCTTCTGGAAAGTGAGGAGAAGAGAAGAGGTGAGAGTTTTTTCTTTAGCAGGATCTTTTACATTTTTATTTTTTTGAAAAATGGAAAATTATTTTAAAAAGAGAAATCAAGTAAGATAAAATAATAATGGATGTTCACTGTTGGTGGTTAGACTGAAATTTGATATCTTGATTTCTGATCTTTTAGAAGTGTTAGAATGTATTGTTATTAATAGTTTTAAAGAGGGCTACAGAGAAGTGAGATTATGATTGTTTTTCCTTTTCCCTTATCTGTTTTCTTAAATTCTTGACAATGGTTATGTATTCTTTTTATAAGAAAAGAATATGGGAAAATGCACAGATATTTCTTGACAACCTCTCAGGCCACCCAGTCCAACATTTGAGTATTCTGAACCAATCACTTAAATTAATTTCTAAAGTTTGATACGCTGGTTGCCACCTGAGCACTCATCATAAGGTTGTGGGATGGTGGACAGGGGTCATTTCAGTCATCAGAGTAGTAAATGCAGCATCTGCACCACTGATCTGAACAGACTTACGGATTCCATTCATTACAGCTAGCAAAGTGATGAGATCAGTTACGCATATTATGTGAGAATGTCCTGATTGCATCGATGTACAAAATGGTTAGCTTTTCCCTTTTTATATTTGTGACAATATGTGTCTATATAGAGATATAAGTTTTTAAACTTGAAATGTCTTGTGGGGATGTTGAAGAGTTGAGGTGCTTCTGAGAGTTAAATGAAGATTCTTTTATTTCTGAGTCATTGTTTATCCTCCAAACAGAAGATGTCAACAGTTGCCCAGTGACCTCTGTGAAATGTTTGTGGTCTTGTGCCGGTTCCTCTCAACGAGTTGTTCACATAAAGAAGTACTTTATTTATTGTATATACCCCTTTGATGTCCGTCAAGTTTTTTATGTTTCTTTTTCTTTTTATCTGCTTTATCACTGTTGATATTGCCCCGTTCTTATAGTCTTCCTAGATTGAAAGGACTATGTCCACTTAACTAACTTGGCATGGCAACCAGCACAATTGTGATGAACATGTGGGCGCTTGATCACCTATTTCTATGGTGCAGTTGCTAACGTCACCAAAATTGCACTGATAGTAGTGCCTTAAAATGATAAAATAATTAAATAAACCAATCTATCTAATCAGTCCACAAAATGAAGACTCTTTTGTCCCTTGCCAGGCATAGGGTTGTCAGAGTTGTCAAGTAAAAATATAAAGTGCCTGGTTAAATTTGAATTTCAGATAAACAGTGAGTGATTTTTCAGTACAAGCATGTCCCATGCAAAGTTTGCAGCATTCTTATACTAAAAAATATTTGTTATTTATCTGAAATTCAGTGTTTTCTTTCTTAAAATTCAAATTTAACGGGGCACCCTGTACTTTATCTGGAGACCCTACCCAGGTATCCTTTTTTCAGGCCTCCAAAACATTTGGCAGAACAATCATCCAAAATGGGAAGATTGAGAATTTTCTTAAAAGAAACTCTATCATATTCATTTGATTAAGAAACAAAGAAGTCAACCACAAATTTAAATCCTCTTCACAGTTGTAGAGATGATTATCTCAGAATATGAACTTCATGATTAAATTATTGTGTGCTCTCTTTGGGCAAGATAAAGCTTGAATGCCATATGGTTATTTTCTGAGTCACCAAAACGCTCCATTCTCCCTGCCGTGGCAGCCGGCATTTTCTCTGACAATTCCACTGAATGGCAGAAATAGAACAGATCCAAAGGAATGTAGAGGTGTGGAAGACAATGCATCCAGGGAGAGAAATTATTTTCCAAAAAACTTCAACCCCTTCCTATCCCTACCTCCCTGCCTCTTTCTCCCCTCTCACTGCCACCCTCTCTGCCCCAAGCTTTCAAGCTTAGTGTTCTCAGAGGAAGTTGTACCTGGGGAGTACATGCCAAAATATTAGGACAGAAGAAATGACAAAACTCTCCTAGTCGAAATTAGTCTATGGAAAAGAAAAAAGGCACCTAAAGCTAGTTACTGATTCACTACTGGCGGAGTACGAGGAGGACTGTGAATGCCATCTATTGTGGGACATGTAATAAGACAACTTGGGAGAAACTCCTTTAACAACAGAGCATGATAACTGCTGACAGGAAGGGTGTTCGTGCTTAGTTAAGTTGTTCTTAAGATCACTGCAGAAATACTCCCAGAACTGCTGTCTTTGAGCCTCTGTGCCTTTCTGAATTGACTCCTACTCCACTTTTGAACCTTCAAGACCCTGCCTAAAATAACTGGGTTGCTCTCCCTGCTGTACCCTGAAATTCTAGCCCAATGTCTGACACACAATAGGCACACAAAGCCATTTATGACAAAGAAAGAAAACTTCAACCACTCATTTTTAAAAATATGTTTTTCATTTTAAGAACTTGTAATTTAAGGATATAGATCAAAATGTAGCTATGCCCATTTTTTCTTTTATAATGACTTACACAGCACAGTTTTATTTTTAAATAAAATAAAAGGCAATGAAAGATGTGTGGAGTAACATATATGTTTTAGCTTGTAAGCTTTTGCGTTATGCAATGTGATCTGACTCAAATTCACAGAGCAAAATGGGAAAACCAATATTTTTAAAAGAAAATTTATTTTTGCTGTGTGTGCTTTAGCAAATGAGCCTATCATGGCTTCACAAATAGATCCTAATGCTTACCTGCCATTACAGAGTAAGTCTTCCATGGACTCTCTGCATTACTATAAGACTGTTAAAATAGATCTAAGGTGATTATTCTAAAGAGAAGTCACATTTACTCAAATAAACCAATTCTCTGACTCTTAGATTCTTCACTAGCTTTGGTATCTCTAGGTTAGCTGTACAACTGCACTTAAAAATAAATCTTTAAGAACAAAGAGACTATGATTATAAGACTGATTTGGTTTTGAATCTTTTTCTCTCCAACCAGGTAGCAAATTACATATAAATCATCCACAATCACTCCAATTCTGAAATGGATTTGATACTTTACTCGAAACAATATTATAAATTGAGAGTCAATGGCATTTCTTAAAAGAAAAACAAAAAAAAAGCCAAGACTCCTGTCCTCATACCAGGCAAGATGGCTTTTAAGAGTCACATGTATGTCTCCCTATCTTTAACGAATGCTCACAATTTAATGCCAACGCATGCAGCTAAAAATCAAAATCCATGAGTCATCTACTACACCTGATGTCTGACCGTTGCAAAACATCTGCTAATTGACTAAAGTTTTCACTTTTTATTGAAACAGTTTTGAAACAGTTGTTATGCAGAAATAGCCAAGAATTACAACAGAAAGAGGGGCGCATTGCATATGTTCTATCCAGGCCAGAATCACGGCCAAATTAAAATCCCAACCCATGCGTTGACTCCATAGTAAACTGTCACGCAGAAATGCTTCAGTCACATACCATTGCCTCTTCCTGTTCATTTCCTGGCAAAACATTAAGACTGAAGATCCCAACAATTATTAGAATTTAAACCTTTCTCTGCTGAATAACAACTCCTCCCCAATCCCTGTCTAGCCAAAAATAATCTGCCTGCTTATTCCTATTTTCATGTCCTCTCCTCTCAAATTAACCTTGGTTATGTTCCCATTTCTGGATAATTTCATTGACCTTTAGTTAAGATGCCTAGACACTTTAGTACCTGGCAAGTAAGAGATGCTGGGAAATGAACTGAATGGCTCGCCACATTTGAATTCTGTTTTGAGCGTTTACAGAGAGTGAAGAACTTTATAATGCTGTACTGCACAAACAGCCTCTGGGAGTTCTGATATTCTACCCATAGCATTGTCTTCCGAGGACTTGGGTCCCTGACCTCCAGGAATCAGAATTAGGTTCAGGAATAATACTGCGTATTTTTCCTAGAAAAAAATCTTTTCTGTAAGTCTCTCTCTTCAGTGGCCTCATTGACTTTCTATTGCTCCAAGAACAGAGTCCCAAACCCAAACCATAGCCTTCAAGGCCAGGAAACCTTTCTAGCCTCACCGATACTGTCCCACTCCCTAACCACTTTTACTATGCTGGGGACACACAGCATTCAACTATAGCCTTTTGGACTTCCTGTTCCCTCTTTCGGAAATGCTCTTTGACTAGCTCTGTGCATGACTCCAGCTCCTTATCATCATTCAAGTGTGGGTTTAAGCATCACCTTCTCAAAGAGGCTTTCCCTGACCACTCTATTTGAAGGAGCTCTCCTCAGTATCTCCCCGGCCTCCTGCAGCTCTTTATCACGTCATCCTGTTTATCTTCTTTGTAGCACTTATCACAATCAATAATTACCACCAGACTGTAAGCTACAAGATATCAACACTATATCTCTAGGGTCTAGTATAGTGCCTGGCACATAGTTGGTGCTTGATAAATATTTGTCCAATTAATTACTGAATTCATGAACAAATAATTAGACTAATAACATGCATTCTTCTCCTTTTAAAATTTTTATTCTTAAAAATAGTGCCTAGCACCATGCAACCTATTAGCTGGGACACATTTAACATAATAATGCTTTTTGAGATACTTTAATAGTAATATTAAGAAACAGATGTTTACAAATATTGTTAGATCTGTACTTTGAGAAAGCTCAACTATTGGACAGATTTCCTAAGATTCTTTTCCTTTTCTTTTCACTATTTCTCTCCTGTTTTTAAGATACATATAACATTGGTCATTAACATCTCAGCCCCTAGTTCTTCCATCTAAAGCCTTTCCCCCAACTCTCAATCAGCCTTGTGAGTTGATGTGCAACATAAATCAGGGAAGAATTGGTCTCCTGCAGTCAAATGGTACCAAAATGGCATTAAACAGACCTAGGGTATAAAGCACCAAATTTATATTTGGAAGCAACATGTTAGAGAAAAAAGACATTACAATCAGAAAGCAAGGATTCTAGTCATTTTGCTACTAGGGATATGAGAGAAAGTCAATTAACTACTCCATGCCCCAATTTTCTCACCTAAAATATTGAAATAATGTCTCCTGGTCTTTTCCTACTTCATATGTAGGAAAGGGTCCATTGGGATGATTATGTAAAAGCACTGTGCAAAATATTATGTACTATCCAAGTAAATGGTATTATTATACTAAAAGATAAACACTATGCCTGCTTTAGCAAACCAGAAAAGGGAAGGAAGCACAGACAACAGTTAAAAAGAGTGGAGTTCAGTGAGCAGAGGAACCATATTTTGCAAAGCCAAATCAGGCCATATCTTTTGGCATATGATCTGACACATGGTTTGACCACAAGACAGAATATCTGAAATAAAAAATGTCCTGAAAAATCCAGGACATGTGGTTGCCATAGCAATGAAGAACCATAGGGAGGCTGTGGGCAATGAAAAGACAGGGTCAAATTGGCAAGCATGGAAAACTGTTTTGCCAGCGATGTGCAGGACAGTTTGGAATCAAATGATGTGGAAGACTGAAATAACAAGCAGGAAATTTTACCAATCTGAGTGTGAGGTGTAAATAGTAATCTGGAGTCATCCTCACTCTAGAAACTTCTCCCCACCCATTCCAGGAAATCCAAAACTGTCTCTGGATGACATGAAAATGGAGTAGAAAGAGGGATTTTAGGTAAGAATTTTGTTGGGATGCAACTGGCCCCCTCAGGAACCCTGTATTTACCTCCAATATCCCAAAGGCACCTCTGAACTAAGACTTATTTCATGGTAGTTCAGTTCCCCAGACCAAGCAAGACTCCAGAAAAGTATCCATGTAGACCCAAATCTGTCTCTACCGGGACAAGGAGGTAATGGAACTCTTCAACTCTTGGAATTCTGCTCTTCGTGGACAGCCTTCTGCCACCCCCATTCCTCACACAAAATCAAAGCCATCTTCTTCTCTGGGCAACTACTTAGGAATTATTTTTATGATTTACAATTTTCATCAGAGATCCTAACAACACAAATGCATTCTGCTGCTGATTTTTCAAACAGAAAGTCAGACTTTTTCAGACCAACCAAAAGTAAGGTGCAGATAAATCTCAAGAAGGTGTGATGACTGGACTCAGAAGGAGAGTTTAGAAAAAGGTTAATCTCTGTTAGCATTTTGCACAGACTATTAAAATTAATAAATCACATATTTCTCAGGGGCAAGTGTTGTTTAATGGGGCAGATCCCCCCCCCCTCAACGTTTACTCCTTTCCAGTCCTTTAAGACCCCAAGACCTCTAAATTCCATCCAGTGCTTATCACATGCTATTGAGTTGGCATGTTTGCAAATTGCATGCAGTGAGCTCCTTCCATACCAACAGCCCTGTCTCAGATTCTCCAGCACTGCAGCCAAACTAGTATTGCCTGCACATTTTCCTCATCTTTTCATTGAGTTCAGCGTGGCAGCAGCACATTCCTCAGCACAGGCTCCAGTCGGCATGGTAACTAGTTAGGGACTGCAAGCTGCCTTATTGCAGACTCCTATTTCTTTCTGAGAGCGCTTTTGGGGGGCGGGGAGGGGTCGGCGGTGGAGGAAGTAGTGAAAAGGGGGTGGAGAAAGAATTGATGGGGTTGGGCTGGGGGGTGGGGGGATGGGCAAAAGAAGGACTTAAACGCGCTTTTTAAAAGAGTTATCTGGTCCATCCGATGGTGTTGGTCCTAAATTGCCTGGGCAGAAAAAAGCCCTAATTGGGGTGGGGAGGCACTGACAAAGCAAAGCTTGTTCAAGCCTCAGAATTTACACTGTTGATAGTTCAGGTACCTCAGGGCTGTTGGGAGTGATTGCTGTGTTGACTTTGTCTAATTGCAGGGGAGGAGTTATGTGAGCTCTGACCGGCGGAGTTACACCCAGTGGGGTGGTGGGGAAAAACTGGCATAACCACGCAGGGCTAAATAAACTGACAAAGCTCTTGGCATGTTATTCAAAATCTGGCAAAATGTTCATCTCTTGACAAAAATGTAAAAAGACTAGTAATACATAACTTTATCCCATGCTGGATTTCAAAATGGCTAATGCCAAGTTGTCTGTCAAAATTAATAGGGCATTGCTCCTTCTTATAGAGAGAAAAAAAACTCCCATCCATTTTATTCATTTATTCATTGCTTTAAAAATCATGTATCTGCTAAAAAATTTTATTTAGGAAAAAAGGTTTTGAGGTGGTTAGCTTTGATTTTAAAGTGCTGTGAATTAAAAGCTACTTTTCTCATATTTGTTATAATCAAGACCATACCTTCATTAAAATGTAAAGCATTTTGTTCTTTAAGAATAAATTAAAACTCTGCATCCAAGCTTACATTAAGAGAGGCATTAAAACTTCTATTATTGCTTATATCTTCATCAGACTTTGGGGAAATTTTCTAAAAACTTCATTTATATCAAAAAAATGCTAAATGGTTAACTCTCCGTTGAGTAGATACTCCGTATCATCATAGGAATTATCAATATATTGACTTTTTACTTTTCTATGTAGCTATTTCATGTGTTAATTTAATGGCTTCTCCTTTGCTTTCATGAAGCTTTTATGTGTGCTGTTCTATACAAACTACTCTTCTAAACTTTGCACATACAGGGCAACATTCTGTTCTGGAATCTGAAATCTCTTTGGGATCTCAAAATAAAAAGATTTTGTGGGGTATTCAGGAAGTGTCAACTATTCTCTACCTTATCATATGAATATGGTGCATGTGGACAGCTGTTCCTTTTATTATTTCCCACATTCCAAAGATTTGTAAATAAATGGAAATGATAAAAGGTTCTCTGAAAATTTAAACAAATCTTTTATCATGGATTTTAATTCATAGTTTGCTTTATGGAGCAATGAACTTTTTTCATTTAAAAGTTTAGAGTTCTCATTAATTTTTTTTTCCAAAAAAAATGTTCCAAACTGGCATTTCTCCCCAAATCCCATGTTTTTTTCTAATTCTGATTTTTAAAATGCCCTAATAAAATAGGACAGTCAGTAAAGCTGGTACGGAGGCTTTGCTTTTAAACACTAATAAATAATTTGCTTTGGTGGTTTTTCTCTTTTTTTAATTCTTAAAGCACCTATCTATAGTACAGTCCCCAAGTTCTGCTTGAAAACTAAGTCACTCAAAGAGCAAACACTGATAAGGTCACAGGTAAAACGAAAGTGTACAAATGTTCCTTAACTGCTGAAGGAACAAACATGTAAATAAGAGATGGACTGATTCCCTACTGTTCATGTTTGCTCACTGCGAACATTTGGTTCACTTGGCTTGGCTCATTATTTCAGCTGGGAAAGTCACTATATGAATTAATAGCAGATTTCCCAGCTGAAAATAAATGTTTACCAGTTTAGGGGGCTGGGTTTTTTTGGCAAAGACCTGGCTTTTTGTCTGACTGACTCCATTTTTGGCGTGCACATCCCTGAGGTGTATAATTAAAGTACGGGAATTTGCACATAGTGCTTTAGGGCTTTAATGAATAGGAAACACAGGATATTTCAGCAATTTGGTGCCTAATGTCAGAGTGTGCATTTCCTGTGTGAGGTATCACAATAATAGGGCTCTGTGATAATAAAGGCGCCTGCAATCCCATGCAAAGAAAAAGAAAAGTGACAGCATTTGTTCCTAAATTCCAATACAAAATACATGAAAAAGAGCAATTTACATTTAAAACAGAAGGACTTTGAACTTGAACATACCCTCAGAATTAATGGCTATTAAATCAGCCCCACTTTGCTGAATATTGAAATTCCCTTCAAAACAAAGATCTTGGCTGATATCAGGTCACATTACAAAGTTGAATACAAAATATCAAATGGTTTTAATCATAACCATTCTAGCCTTGCTGTTGAAATTTCTGAACAGGCCAAAACCTGGAAAAGTATTTGAAACCCAGGAACCTTGAGGGAAATGGAAGAAAGAAAAATTACATTTATTGAACACCTGTTATATGCCAGATACTTTCACATGATATCAGGTTTAATATTTTGCAATAATAACCATACAAAAAAAGAATTTGTTATTTTTGTTGTTGCAAAAAATTAAAGTTGAGAGAAGTTAGAAAACTTACCCGTGATCACATTGCTAGTACCAGACCGTGAGCAAGGATAATGCCCAGCACTCAATACATACTTGCTCTTATTCTAATTATTGTCAGACTCCGAAAACCCAAGATCTTTCCAACATAGTTCACTGTTTTTGTTTTTCTCTAATGTAAAATTTATTCAAAAGAGGGATGAAAAATTGTTCCTGCTCTCATTCTCAGTCCTTGACCTCATGAATAAAGTTTATTTGTGGGGGAAAAAAATCATCTCGGTCCATCCTGTGCATAATATTGCATGGAGTGGTGAGATTGTACTAGGGATTGCTACCTGGGTCACACGGAGGGGTCATCTCAATCCCTTGGCAAACTGCAAGAGATTTAAAACAGGATAAGGGCAGCCATCTTGGAACTACCTTCCAATAGAAGCATGGAAGAAGGGACGCTTTGACAACAGCCAGAGATCAGAAGGTAGAGCCCATATCACCACAGTAAAGAGAATCACAGACTTCACTTTAGTGAGAACTCAGTTGTATCATCTGGATGATCAAAATGTCCCATTTCTGATTCAGAATTCTAAACTACCAAGCAAGGCTTGGCTGATGACCAGAGGGCAGGGGGCAGGAAGCTGACTTAATCCACAAACATGAGAATTCCGAAAGGATAAACTTCAGGTACCTGTCTTGTTGTCACTACACAAAGACATCTGTCAGCATTTTCATAGCCATATTCCCTAATGAAATGATTACTAAGTTTCTACCACATATTTTCCACAATAACGCTTCTTGAAATTATCCATAAACTAAATTCTGGAGGCAAAAAATTGTCTTTAAAAGGCTTTTCCTCCTGACTTTTCTACTCGTGGGATCCACCTAACTTTTCACTTTATTTTGGCCTCTCTTCGGCTTTCCTCTCATTCTCCAAAAACCTTTGAAGCATTGTTGACACATCCCACACCTGGGCCTAGGGTGCTATCTTCATCCCTGGTAAAGAAGAAAAATGTGTGTGTGTGTGTGCATCACTTGGGGTCTAGCCACCTCCTCCTATGATCCTAGGAATATAAAACTCAAACTGGAGACTCTGCAACTTGCTACTCTGGCATTCTTCCTCCTTACGAAGCACTCTCTCCACAACTCTTGTCAATCACATTCCATGTTGGACATTCCCTAGCGACAGCTTCATGAACAGAGTAGTCCCATCATTATGAAAAAACTAAAGATGCTATTACTATCTCCATTCAAAGGAATTTGAAACTCAAAATTTAGAGAGATTTATTAGTAAAAAGGCCAGTAATCCCATTTGGATCATGTAATTTTGACTGTAGTGGGATTTAACAATCTCTTGATCCTGCTACCTTGTCACTGTCTTCAGTCCTCTCGTGTCCTCACTTTCCTTCTTATCCGGCTTAAATTCTATGAGCCATCGTTACTATTATTCTCTTGCAAGCACTTTCAACACCTTTGCTCCTCTCTTACTGCATGGTGCTCACCTGGAAAATTCTTGTGCCTAGTTAAACCCAACATTTTGCTTATCCCATGCCTGCATCCAGCAACTGAATGTGCTAGAGGAAAATTCACAGCTATGCTGACTCTAAATTCATGATTATAATAACCTCCATAGGTTCTTAATGCTTCCCATCTCTCATTCATTTTCCTAGGCCATTCACTTTCCCACTCTTCTCAAAAAGTCCCTCATCTCTTCGCTTCCTTTTCCCAATCCTCCACTACCTCACCTGTCATTCTCTTGCTTCCTATTCCACTAAGAAAAAAAATGGAAGCACCAGGAAGATCTTATGCATGTCTCACCACCACATCTCCCTACCTACCAGCATCAGTGCCCATATATGCTGCCTTTCCTCCTGTGACTATGAATGGACTACTGGCAATCCTAGCCAAGGCCAGTTCCCCCACCCCACCAAATAGACCCTATCTCCTCTCAGTCCCACAGAGTATTTTCCTAGCAATTCTCTCCCCCACCCCAAACCTCCATTCTGTATCAACAGTTTCCCTCTGCTGGACCATTGTCATCAAGATACAAACATACATTTGTATCTTTCATTTAAAAAAATAAAAGACTGCACATCCCTTTCCAGCTCCCACCATATTTCAACACTTCCCTTTATAACCAAACTCATCAAAGAAGTACATACTCACTGATAATTCTCTCCTTCTATTTTCTCTTGAACCAATCCAATCAGGTTCTCTCCCTTCTCCCTCCTGCAAACATTCTATCAAAACTTCTCTTGTCAAGGTCACCAAGACCCCCAACAGTCAATTCTCAGTCCTCATCTTCAAACATTTGACCTAGCTAATAACTCTCTCCCTTTTGAAACACATTTTTACTTGCCTTCCAGGATACCACACGCTACTGAGTTTCTTCTTAGGCAATTTCTCCTTCTTAGAAGTCTTTGCTGGTGCCTTTTCACCTCCCAGCCTGGAAGAGTTGAAGCCCCAGAATTTGGGATTCAGACCTCTTCTTTCCTCTAACTGTGTTCAGTTCAGAGGATCTCATCAGCTTCAAGATTCTACCTTTACATTGTTGTCAAATTTCCATCTCCAGCCTGTACTGTGAAACCAAGATCCAGGTTCCATGGCTCTCCCCAGTTATGTTAAGTGGGTGTCTTAGTTTCCTGGCTGCTAAAACAAATATCATAAAATGGGTTGGTTTAAACAATGAGAATTTATTGGCACTTGGTTAGGGGTCTAGGAGAAGTCCAAAATGGAGGAGTCAGCAAGGCAATGTTTTATTCATGAAGACTGTGGCTTTCTGGGGCTAGATGCCAACAATCCTTGGCCCTTGGCTTTTCTGTCACATGGCAATGCACATGGAGATGTCTTCTCCTTTCTCCTCCAGTTTCTGTTCACCGTTGACTGCCAACTTGCTTCCCATGGCTTTTTCTCTCTACATCTGAATTTTGTTCTGCTTAAAAAAATACTCCAGTAATCCAGATTAAAGCCCAACCAATTCAGTTGGGTCAGGCCTTAACCAAAGTAACATCTTTAAGAGATCATCATATTTACAATTGTTCCACACCCACTAGATGAGGACAAGACCAAGAACATGTCTAAACTGGAATATTCAATTTAATCCACCCCAGTGGGTTTCAATCTTATTCCCCTGCCTAATGACACAACCCCGTGAGGCCTGAAACCCTACATTGTTCTTATTGGTTTCCATCCAAGTGTTCTGAACCTGATGCCTACTGTCATACTTTCCTAATACTGCCTACCTGCCTAGGTTTCTGAATATCACCTTGCAAGAAGGAGAAGGAGGAGGAAAAGAAAGAAGTAGGACAACAACAACAGCTCCTGTGGTTCTTATGCACAGCCCAAGGTGCGACTGAGTGCTGTAGATTGTAAACTGTCACCCTTTGGGGAAAGGCAGCAGGCCCTTCCTGAGTGGCCACGGGCAAAGCCACCTAACTTTGGTGAACGTACTGCTGTCTAGTCTAGGCCTTAGTATTGCAAACCAGAAACTTCAGCCTTCGTAGAGCAGACTGCCTAACCTACCTCATGGGTCTGATATTTCACAGCACAGTACCATTTTATTAATTGACAATGAGAAATAACTGTCATAGGAACTAGAATACTCAAATTCACATGAGCAACATATTCTCTCCTTACAGTCAAGAATTCTGAAAAGCCATACCATGACCAAAAACTAGTATGTTAATTTATGGTAAGAAATGCCTGTCCTGGTGAGTAAAATGTCCATATGATCTGTATATTTTCTTTCTCAGCAGACTTGCCCAGGAAAAAAAAACATAATCATGTTTTGTTCCCTATTTTTTTTTTTTTTTTTTGGTGAGCATGAAATTAGAAAGATGATACCTAAGTAAATCTTTCTTCACATTGCAGCAAGAGTGATTTTTTCAAAGTATACATCTGAGCAGGTCACTCGTCTAAAACTGTACACTGTTCTTAGGGAAGACAAAACCCTTAGCTAGACCTACCAACCATGGGTGGTCTGGCTCCTTTGGCCTCTGCATTCTGTATAGGAATGGTTAGGAGCACAGGCCCTGGGGCCAGACTTCCTTGGTTCAAGCTCCCTAGCCATGCTCAGGTGGTTTAATTACCATATTGTGCCATAGTTCCCTCCTCAGTCAAATGTGAATAAAGATAGTGCTACTCTCACGGGATCCTGGTGAAAATTAAGAGAGCAAACTGCTTTTAAGTGTCTGACACTTACTAAGTGCTCAATAAATATTATTATCTATTATTATCTAAAACCACTGTGGGTCCAGCCACATCCATTTTCTTCCATCCCTCCTGGTATCCTTAGCAAATGAGGCCCCTATTCAAATATTCTCTTTATGCCTACTTCCTTCCGCTGTTTAACACCTACACTTCCTTCAAATCTCAGATGTGAGGCTACTTTCTCAGCAACTACTCTCCAGGGACCAGAGAGCCCTCAGGGTATGGTTTTCCATCATTATATTGATGTGCTCTGCTTCTACAGTTCACATCAGTCTTCTCCCTCTAGATGAGTCTCCACACTTTCGCAGTTTCTCCCCAGAGAAATGCCAGGCACAGTGTAGGCCCCTGAAACCGATTCGTTGGCGTAGATGTGCAGTTAATGCTTAGCCCACCTTAGATAGACTCAAGTCCTTTGGCCAGGCCGGGTTTTCCCTGGGCAGTGCTTGGACCAGCACCCCTACCTTCTGGCTCAGGGGCTTTCTTTTTTCGGACCTCCGGGACTGACTAACCTTCTTCTGATTAACACATTCTTTCTTTGAATATGTTAATGATTTGATGAGGTTTCTTAGGGCCCTTCTAAGGCAGCAAGAAAACTTTGCATATCTATGCCCTCTGAGAGTCCACCTGGTTTTCTCAGTGGGCACCTCATTTCTCTCTTTTCCAAGTTCTGGAGGGGGTAGGGCACAGGAAGGTTGTCTCATTGTGGCTCTATTATTGACAGTACACCTGGTTCAGGATTCTACCTGCCAGTGAAGATGGCCTGTTGTTTTGTATTCAGTGAGTGTATGACCAACTTCCTAAACTGAACGTCTCCTAAAGCCAAAACCTGGTCTGTCTTCACCTCAGCAGTCTTCTCCCAGTTACTCATCCTCCTAGGAAGGTCCTGGGACAGTGCCCAGAGATACTTTTTATGGATTATACCACTAGGTAAAGACACAACCCTGCCTAATGTAATAAATGAAGGACACAGCACTACTTGGGATAAATTATTCTGTCTTAAATGGAAATATTAAAACTGGCCCAAGGATGATAGCAATAAACACAAAAAGTTACCATCACCACCACTTAGTTGCACAGCACAACCAGACAAATTCAAGTCCTCAAGTTAGGAGCAAGGCAAAAGTGACTGCAGTTGCAAAGTTCCATCCAAGTCTTATAAAGGCTCTGTCAAAAGAATTCTATGTTAGCAAAAATAATAGGTCTAGTGCACACATCCTGAAAGGCAAGAAGTCTGAAAAGCAGTTTACTCTGGGTTTCTGTATTGTTTCCACAATGTCAAGATCTGGTTTAGGCCAGAGATGCTGTGGAAATGCCACAAGGCTAGTCCAATCTAATGTAGAATTTAGCAGAAGGTAAGAAAGAGCACAAAACTCAGGTTGAAGAAAGCGTCTCCCTGGGGGATTTCTAGTTCTTTATTTTTACCCCAGATCCAAGACCTGTGGTTAATTCAGATAAGCACTTGACCTTTGTGGGTACTTATCCAAAGTCAACCTTCCCATGTCTGGAGGGTCACCTATAACTCATTAATCTCCGTTCATGATTGTTTTGCAGGGATGTCTGTTCCCTTTAAGATATAAAACTCCTATATAGATAACATGGTAGGTTAATGCACTCACCTTTCATTCCGATTGCTGGGTTCAAACCTAACTCAATTCTGTTATGATTAAGGATTATGTTTTGATATGGTCCCTGTCCCCAAGAGCATTTGTCTACAGGTCTTCAAATCCTTAAAGGATGTTGCAGGCATCAGCATACTCTTCAGGGTCCTTTGCAGGAGGTTCCAGGGAATAGAATGCCCCAGAGGTTACTGGGGCAGGACTGGAAAGGAAAGAATCATCTAGGGAATTTTGCTGAGTGCCTGATTCTGAGAGAGCTATCAGTCTTTTGCCACCCTCAATGCTTAAGATGAAAGCAAAGTTGTTAGCACTTTTCAAAAAAATTAATTAATTGCTTTATACAGATTCCAGGACTATTATACTGTACTTCCCTACAGTAATAAATGTGCTAGCAGACAGTCAGAAAAAGGCACACATTCTTTGACTTCAGTTTTTCCCAACACCAAACTCTTCCCAGCATTGCCCTGTTAGTGATTTAATTTCAATTCCTCTTCCATTAGAAAATCTAGACTGTCACCTGCAGCAAAAACTGAAGCTGTAAATCTAGAGGAAAATGGCAGCCCCGGGTCAAGTATCTACAAAGCAGTGTAGCCCAGTGGTAGGTGTGCTAGCTCTGGAATCAGGCTGCCAAGGATAGAATCCTGGGCCTGCCGCTTAAATCCTTAACCTCTCCCAACCGCAGTGTCCTCAGCTGTAAAATGGAAATAATGACAGCACCTGCCACAGAGAATGGCTGCAAGGATCAAATAAAATAATTATGTGTAAAGCATTTAGAACAATGCCTGGCATGTATCGGGCACTCAGTAAGTGTTAACTGCTCTTGGTACTTAATTGCTCTGATTCCTGCTATAGAAATTCAAGGGAATTCTTTTTCATCTGTGGCTTCTTCTCCAACCACCTGAGAAGTGGCTGAACCCCAAACAGACACTTCTCGTAGTTCCTACATTGCAGGTCTGCACCACTCTTCCCTCCCCCTCCGTGCTCCTCGAATCCCAACCAGTTAAAGTACAAGGGAGTGGCTAAGGAGCGAGGACGGGCCGTCCCGGCCGCCTCACTTAATTAATTTCGGCCACCTCCTGCGGCTGCCCGCGCTGCCGCCTCAATTACCCTTGGCGTTAGCAACGGACAGCGGCGCACAAAGGCTTTCACTTCATCGCAAGAGAAGGAAAAACGCACTGTCGATACATATTGCTCGTAAATGTAAATGCTTTCAGGAGCCCTTCGCTGTTTCTTTTCCTGTTCCTGGAGTCTAAGAACCATTTAGAGAAGTCCTGCTGGCCTAGCACCCTAAGGACATGTAAGAGGATGCGCGCAGGCGGCCGAGGACAGAGCTGCTATTTATGTGCAGCGCGTGGGTCCTGCATCTCGGACTAACAATGAGCAGAATATCTTAATCACCGACATTCTGAAGTCAGGCCAGGTGGGGCGCTTCGTGTTGGCAGGCTTTCTTTTTTTCTTTTTAAAAAATACAACTTGGGAGAGACACTGACCCAGGCGGGTAGATTTTCCTTTCAGGATCGGCTGTTATCTTTCCATCGGGAGGGCTGGGGGAGAGTCTGCGCCCAAGGATAGGTCCAAGTCCCCACACCGAGAGCCGCCTAAACCGTCTCAGAGACGAGGGCGGCAGGCTGGCAGGAAAGGGGATCGCAGGACTTCCCTCGAAACTGCGGTGCAGACTGTTGCTGGGACTCCGTGTGCACTGGGGGTGAACTGGGGGCTGGTAGAGATTTCTGAGGGACTGGAGTGCCCCCAGCCACTCTTCACTTTGTAATCGGACCGCGCTGCTCCCAACCCGCCTTCTCCCTGCCTTGAGGAGGCTTTACTACCTCTTTTAAGGTAATGTCTTCAACAGAGGTGATATTTTAGAGTGGAATTGTTAGTGATGTAGGAAATGGAGGTGTTTATCTTCCTGTAAAGGTCCCTGGCACAAACGGGGCTCAAAAATATTTGTTGAATGCGTTTTACCAACACGACCGGGGTAAAAAAAACCTCTGGAAACAAGTCTCAAACAGTAATTAATTTCTACTTTTAGGGTTTAAGTTAATCATTAAAATATATTTAGAATGTCCCCTACACTCCCTGCCCTCCCTCCTGCATTGAGGCAATAAAATGATCTCTGCATAGAATACTGAATTTTAAAAAAGAATATCTAATACCATTTGACAGAGACTGGTTGCTCTCTTATAGTATTATCTCAGTATTTATTCTACCCATCTTCCTTTATTAATAGAACCCCCACGTTGTAATTTGGTACTCAGATTCCCAAATAAAGATTATGTTTCCAAACACCTTTGTAGCTAGTTGTAAATATATCACTAAGTTCTGGCCAATAGGCTCTGAGCAGAAGTGATACAACTTCCAGGTCAAACATTTAAAGGAAAGGGGTGTGTCTTCTTTTCTTCCTTCTCTTCTTCCCACTGACTGGAATATAAATGTGATGATCGGTGCTAGAGCAGCCATCTTAGACCCTGGGTTGAAAGCTGTGGGTTGAGGATGATACAGTGAAAGATAAAAGCAGCCTGTGCCTCTGACACCATCAGGCCTCCCTGACCCCTTTAGACTGTTTACCCTCAAACTGTCACTTGAAAGAGAAATAAACTTCTATCTTGTTCAAACCGTTGTATTTTGGAATGTTTTTGTTACTTTAGCTTCGACTATATTTTAAGAAATAAGAACACCATGCGACATTAGGAAAGAAAACTAGAAGGAAAATTCTGTTCATTTGAAACATAAACAAGTACAGCAGGACAAATTATTGAGATATTAATTTGTTCTGATGTTTTCTCTCTCAGGTCAACCACTACTTTCAATACAATAATACAATACAATAACATTGCTGTAAGTATTAGTGTACAAATATAAGAAAGGTTTTTACATTTTTAAGTGGTTCGGAAAAAAACCAAAAGGAAAACAATCTTCTCTGGAGAAATGTTTATTTAATTCCTTTGCCCACTTTTAAAAATTCAGGTGGTTTGGTTTTTGTTGTTGAGTTGTAGGAGTTTTCATTTATTCTAGATATTAATCCCCATCAGATACATGATTTGCAAATATTTTCTCTCATTCTATGATTTGTCTTTTCACTCTTTTGATAGTGTCCATTGGTGCACAAAAGTTTTTAATTTTGAAGAAGTCCAATTTATCTATTTTTTCTTTTGTTACTTCTGCTTTTGGCATCATATTTAACAAGCAATTGCCAAGTCTAAAAGTCATGAAGATTTCCCCCTATGTTTTCTTCTAATATTTTTATAGTTTTAGCTCTTAAATGTAAGACTTTGATTCATCTTGCACTAATTTTTTATACAGTGTGAGGCTGGGGTGCACGTTCATTCTTTTGCATGTGGACATCCAGTTTTCCCAGCACCATTTGTTGACACTTTTCTTTCCCCCAGTGAATGGTCTTAGCACTCTTATTGAAAATCAGTCAACCATATACGTGAGGGTTTATTTCTGGGCTCTTTCTCCTGATTTATAGATCTATTTTAGTCAAAACTTTTGCAATAATGCCTAAATGGTCTTCCTGCTTCCCATCTCTTCCCCTATCATTTATCTGCTGTCACCGGAGGAAATGACATTTTTAAAAATTCTAATTACGTAACTACTTCTTTCCATCTCAAAAATTACAGTCCATTCATTGCTTGCAGATAAAATCCAAGTTCCTTAGCCTGGCATCCGTGATTCTTTGTGATACGTCCTTACTTTGTATCCTATCCAAACTGAACCACTCTCTAGTCACCTATAGGACAGTTGCTGTGCTCTGGTTCTCCTGCGCCTTTGTTCAGACTGAGACCTCTTTCCTCCAACCCTAACTCTTCTCCCCATCCCCACTAATTTTGTAAGGCATAATTCCAATGCCAACTCTTTCATAATAACTTTTCTGACCCCAATAAGTGTTGTGGACACCTATGGCT
The DNA here is from genome assembly GCF_030445035.2 of Dasypus novemcinctus. Classification (NCBI taxonomy): domain Eukaryota; kingdom Metazoa; phylum Chordata; class Mammalia; order Cingulata; family Dasypodidae; genus Dasypus; species Dasypus novemcinctus. The sequence goes on from NC_080675.1 coordinate 54,475,330, forward strand.
TTCTCCTTGCCTGGCTTCATTCATCATTCATTTAGAAGGAGCATATCGATCTCACTTTAGGGGGACTCCCTGACCTAATTGCATGCAATCTTAATGGAACTATACCTCAAATGCCCACCCTTGCCGGTTAGGGAGTGGAGATGTGATATAAACCAGCCCAAGGAGAAGCACTTTCTCTCCCCCACTCTTCCCTGGAATTCGATTTTTGAGCAGAGTGACGCAAGCCTGGAAAATGGCTGACGAACTTGCCCGTTATTTTTATGAGCTCTGCAGCCGCCCTGTTCCAAGTCTTGCCAGCGGTGACTTCTTTGGCCTTTCTTTTGACTTTATGAAGAACTCAATACTCTTCCAGCGAATGCTTTTATAAAGTTAGCCAGAGACAGTTGCTATTGTTTGCAACCAGAAATACTGACAGACTGAATGATCCCTCCTGCTAAACTGTCAAGATATTTTACCTGCACCTTTCTTAAGGCCCCTAACACTTCCTACCTTGTTCTTTTGTCAGCATTCTCTAGGGAAACAGAACCGACAGGAGATACCTGTACACATTATGAGATTTTATAAGATTGTCTCATGTGCCTGTGGGGACACGCAAGTCCAACTTCCTTAGGACAGGCTGCAAGCTGGGAACTCCGATGAAGGTTTTCAATGAATTCCCCAGAAGAAATTGGCTGGCTGAAGTAGAGATGGAAATTCTTTCTTCCGACTTCTCCTTTTAAGGCCTTCATCTGATTGGATGAGAGGTCTCTCATTGTTGAAGGAAATCTCCTCAGTTGACTGTAGATGTAATCAGCCATACATACAATCAACTCACTGATAAGTTTAAGTCCACAAAATGTCCTCATAGTAAAAATGAGGCCAGTGCTTGCCTGACCAAGCAATGCCACCCTTACCTGGTCAAGTTGACACGTGAACCTAACCACCACACTTGTATCATAATTATTCATATAATTAACTTCTTTGTCTTATACAATGGTTATTCCAGAATTCTATATAGAAGCAGAATTCTATGTAGGGGTGGAAAGGGATTTATCAAAAAAATTTTTTGGAATATTAAGTGCTTTCTTTTTATTTAGATTGTATTTTTTAAAAATCCATAAAATGGCAAAATTTTCTAAAGATACTTTTTATTCACATTTTTAAAGATTAATAAAAACATCAACTTTCCACTTTAAAGAGTACTTCTGTTAAGGGAGGATGGCATTGGAGATTACAGTGGGGTGAAATCCCTTTCCCTTCCAAGGTGTCTTCTGGTGTGGCCACTGACATTAAGAGACTATGGGCTATTTATCACTATATCCTTCATGGTCCCTAGCATACTGTCTTATACACAGTGCCCAATATATTTTTTGAAGCTATCAATCAATGATCACTGTACCATCCTGTACTGGGGTTTTGTTTTATTATGTTTTGGGGGTTTTTTTTTTGCCTTTACAATGAGATGTCAAAGTATACATTTTTCCCACTTGGAAATTATTTGGCTCATTAAATTTTTTCCATAAATAATTAACTGCTCACCACTATACCAACACTGTTCTAAGTTGTGAGGATACATTGATGATTAAAAAAAAAAAGATTTCTACCACTATGAAGCTTACATGCTCGTAGAATTTATGTCTACTCAGAGAAGAAATCACTGGATAATAATTTATTTCCTCATTTCTTATACACGTAGGACTGAAACAACTAATCTTTCTTATATTGGTCCCAGGAAGGAAGTAGAGTGGAAGCAGAAGAAGAACTTGATTAAAATATCTTCTATACCCAGAAAAATATATTTAAGTACCTATTAACATTTTTTCCTACAATTCCAGGAGCTTTGCAGCTACTTGAATTCCATCTGTGGACTCTTAAGAATTCCCAGACTTCAGAAGAATTCTGGATTTGTATTGTCCTGAAGTTTTAAAGTAAATTTTATTTCTACATAGCACATTATTGATAGCACTCAACAAGTCATCATAATCTAACTAGGCAAGAGGTACTTCCCAAAAGAGGGGGGAAAGTCATAAGGAAGTGTCACTAATAACCAAAGAAATAGAAATTAAAGCAATTGATACCACCTTGCACATTTTAGGCAGTGAAACATGTTTCAAATACCTCTTAGGTTGATGAGGCTGCACAGCATTACTAAGTAAACCCTGCAATCACTTCTGCCAACACTGTCAACAGCTAACAAAAATCATGCAACTGTTTACTCCAATATTTCCACTTCTAGGAATTTACCCTAAGTAATTAATTCAACCAAATCAGCATCTACAGGATCTAAAGTACTCATCCAATATATGTATTAAAGCAAAACTATATCTACCATTAGGAATAAGTCTTAATAAATGATGAAATTTCAACATTGTAATTCTGAAAACTGTAAGGAACCATAGAAAAATATTTATGACAGCTATTTTATCTGGTCACATTGTTGTATCTTTAATTCTTCTTGTAACAAATTGGGATATAAATGACTACACAATAAATTGTCAAGTCACCATAGCAAAATAGAAAATAACATGATTGTTCTATTGCTTCATTGTAGAAATCTAGATAGCTTGGAAAGGTAATTTGTACATACTCAATACAATGAATTTTAAGGGCAGACCCTGTCTGCATCACACATTCTGCTAGGGCAGGAAGGTACTAGACCATGGCAGAGGCTGTTGACTGCCTGCCAGAATCTGTGTCTTCTTTTCTTAGGCACAATGCTAGACAACATTTGCAGTTAGGCAGCCAAGTGACGGAGTTCCAGTTAATGGAATGGGAACAGAAGGAATATGTGCCACTTCCAGGCTGTGGCCTATAAAGCTCTCCCACTTTCACTCCTCTGTACTTTCACCTTTCCAACTGGCTGTGATGGGGATAACCAAGGTGACTATAGAAGCCACAACCTGAAGATGGCTGGTTTGGGTCTATTTATTACAGTAGCCTCACCTATCTTAACCATACATAGAATTGAGGATGTTTTGAATGTACTTTTATTTTTATATAGCACCCATAATAATCATTATGGGAGAAAAAATTAAGTGTGCCAGTTAAATTTCATATCTGCAGTAAAACTTGCTTAGGATATTACATATATAATTGGAAACCGAAGGCTGACAAAGACATCTGCATATTGATATTAGATATATTTAGCAGGAGGGAAATCTTTAAAACAAGAAAAGAATTTCACCAATTGGTACAAATGCTCAGAACTGGAAGTAGCAAATGCATAATTCCCTTCCAAGAATACATGTTTAAAACATTTTTTTCATACATGTGTTTTCAGACTTCTTTTCACTTCTTTTATATTTTAGTCTGTCGTAGAGTGCACGGGTTAAGGTTTTCATCATAAATAATCTTTTGTCTGAGTGAAAAGAATTCATTCCATCTCAGTCACAGGATTCTGAAAACTCACTCACTGCAAACTCTGTCTTCAAGTCAGCAGGATGCATCAGCATTAACAATCATTTTCTATTTCTTTCTAAATATAAACACAAGGATTTGTTGCACAGTACACCTTACCCACAATTGCATTGCAGTGGGTATTCCCAGATCTTAGAGACACCTGAGAGCCTCGGCTCTCCTGTCTCATCCTCAGAGGCAGGAATTGTTAAACTGAAAGCTGACTGTTCAAGAAATCTGGTTGTGTAAATGTGATTCACTGTACAAGACCTGCCCTCCTTGAAGTTAAAATGACCACGTAGCCATCATCATCTGACAATACTAACCTTGCCTGACTTTCAGTTTCTGCGAGCCATGAAATCATTTTGAACTTAGATCTCTATTTGTGTCCAATGGCAAATTAAAAAAAAAAAAAAGCAATGTTTAAAAGCCAATAAATGGGAATTTACCCTCAGGTATCACAATTAACAAGTCAGTGGGATTAAAGCTACCTATTAAGGAAAAAAAAAAACCCCACCATACTCTTTGTGGAGTAAATGGGGTGGGGGGTGGGGAGAGTGCACACCCCAATACTCTCTTCTCTAAAATGTCACTCAGATTACAAGTTAAAATAATATCTATTCCACAAAGGTAGATAATTTTTCTCATGGTTGTACCTCTTATTTGGTGTTTCCTGGAAGCCTGTCAGAATGACTTAAAGTGATTTTAATGGCTGTGGGAAAAGAAGTTAGACTGCTCAAAGAAAGGAGCAATGGTGAAAGGAGCCCAGAAGCCACCCCACAGGGCAGTGTCTCTGAGTCCCACTGCCCGCAGGTATACACAACCTGGGCAGGAGGCAGGAAGGAGAAGCATTGCATCTGTAGTGTGTTGCCCTCAGGCACTGCCTTCAAAAGCAGTGCAGGACATGTTTTTTCCCCAAGCCTCTTATTTAGAGTTATATAAACAACATGCACGTCTGGGACTAATAATGAATTAAAATGAAAAAACTTAAGACGCACTTACAATGAGTAAGCATGAAAAATCTGAAGGACATTTAATGGACTCCACCAGTAACTACACCTCCCCCCAAGGGTGGTGTGATGGTTAGGCTAATATGTCATCGGCCACGTAATTGTGCCCAGTTGTTTGGTCAAGCAAGCACTGGGTTAATTGTAATACAAGGACATTTATGGGTTTTAGTCATCAGTGAGTTTACTGCATAGATGGCTGATTACATCTACATCAACCAGGGAGAAGGCCGTCAGCAATGAGCAAGCTTTATCCAATCAGTTGAATGCCTTAAAAGGAGAAGTGATTTCAGCATTCAGACAGAATTTCCCAGCTCTGGACAGCCAACGTCTCCTGGAAACTCATCAAGGAACTCCACTGGACTTTCATCAGAGCCCCTGGTTTGCAGCCTGCCTGCAGAACCTGGACTTGTGCATCCCCACGGTCGCTTGAGAGACTCTTACAAAATCTCATGCTATTGACAGATATCTCCTGTTGATTTTGTTTCCCTAGAGAAACCTGACTAATACAGGTGGGGAGGGGTCATCACCGCAAACTTATTTTGAAGATACTTTATTCAAGAATGCACTCATTTATTAATTTATCCCAGCATTTATTCAGCCTATATAAATTGTGTTCAAGCACTGTGCCAGGCTTTGTGATAGAAACTAGGATTATTTTGGTGAACAAGACAGACAAAGTCCCTGCTATGACTAGATTTTGGAAATCAATATAAATGGCCACTTCACAGCCCACTTTAAGACATCATCGGAATTTATAATGTTTCTTCATTTTGAATTATTTATCACATCCATTTGGTCAACAAATACTTAGGGAGCACCTGTTGTGGATTCATTAGGATATGTTTTGGAAGAATACACTTCATTTAGTTCTTTTCTGAACTAGGTGAGGTTTAAGCTGAGTCAAGCTCTCAGTTCCTGGCTTACGGAATTGGATCACCCCAAGGAACTGTGCCTTAATGACTAGTGCCTGCACATGGTAAACACACCAAAAATGTTTGTTGAATGAAGAAAAAATACAAGTGAATGAACACACTTCAGGAATTCCATATTCTGGGCTCAGTGCATTCTTTAAAGCCCAAGGTCCCACTCAGGCATTTTGGCTGTTCTGTGGTTAATCAGTTAACTGCTACATGTGAATGTCAAATGAAAATGAAAGGTTCTTGGGACTAGATATCCTATCTACTATGCCTATTCTCCCCAACGGCCTTGTAGAGCACAAGGCATACAGCAGGCACTCCATAAAAAAACTAAATGAAAAATTTCAGAAGTGGAAGTGGATCATCATTCTCATAGGTAGTCCCTGGCATTTTCATTACTACATTTACCTATTCTGTGCGTCAGCCAGTTGGATATACTCTCTCAATCATGCCATATTTATTCCTGTTTCCATTCCTTTGTTCCCACTGCTCCCCCTCTTGAGGCTATCCTCTACATTCCTCTCTGCTAACCTAATCTTTCCCCATTGTTAAGAGCTCAACCAACGAAGTACTCTTCTTCTAGAAGCCTTCCCTGACTCATACCACACACCCACCCTTCTAGACCCTTCATCATTTATCTTGTGGCATCTTTTGTATTGTTGCCTTATTTTGTGCCTATAGCTTTCTCTGTATGCACATCTCAAGGTCAGTGCACTGGATGTGCTGTTTGCCCTCTAGAACCACTCTCTACCCTTCTCCACCCTGCTCTGTGTACTGGGGCACTGACCTTTGTGAATTATGTCAATGGGCTCTCTTGTTTCCTGGCTTTGGTTGACTTTTAACCAAGGAAAACCACTAGGAGGAAATCAGATGGTGTGAGGAGAGTATTATAGCACAGTCTCCTCCCTGCTGGAACACAGGGGTCAGCATTCCTCTCTGGAAGGCCACAGCTTCTATCAGGCAGCCTTCTCCTACAGCTACAGCCATAGCTAAGCTACAGATGGCATTGGGTTCCAGTAAGTGCTCCTTCCTCTTTCCCCTTCAGGTTTAGGTGTAATTATGATTCCTCAATGTTGTTAGCTGTCCCTCATGTTTTCCCTTAGTCCTGCCAACACTTTTGTAAATGGTACCTTCAATACACTCTCAGTTACCCCAATTGAGTTTGCCATCTCTTTCCTGCCAGGACCCTGATGATGAAGGCAACAACTGTGGATTTTGCCTCTATGTATTCCCATGTAGCCCTCACAGTGTCTAATTAACTGTGGGGACTTAATATGCATTTGCCAAACGAAGGAAGGAATAAAACTAAAGCATGAGCCATCATACCTGAATTAACATCTTATAATTCACAGAAGAAAAAATCTCTATGCACTATGGTTTCTCAATTGATCAGAAGATTTATCTTCAACTAGTATTTACACATAACCAAACATAACGTTCACGACTTCTTTTGTTCTCATTGTGTTTTGGATTTCTGTTGTATGTATATTTAAACTATTTATTAATATATCTGTATGAAATATAGTTCAGATACATTCTTCCGGAAAAAAATTAGTTGGACTCACATAAACTAGGTTAATTAAATTGAAATTTCCATTTTCTTCCTTTTCTCTTTTGTACTTTTTTTTTTTTTAGGATTTCCTTTCCTGATGACCCAATCATACCAGACTCTGACCCTCCTCATTGCCATCCTTTTTTCTGAACAGATTTTTGCATACCTCAGTCTGGTTGATGGATATTAAATAAATCTGATAAACAGACAAGCTGCTAATCTCCTCAGAAAGTCCTAGCTTTTTCACCCGCTTATCTACTCCCTATTCTACTGTATGTCCAATCTGCCACCTGACATATGCCTATAACACATGAGTAAAAAAAGAAGTGTGTCAGCTCTACAAAACAGAGATGAAAAGATAGATATACAAGGATAATCTCAGAAGAGGTTAAATGACCCCCTGAGCAGGGATCTTTCCAAAAGGCAGAGACTGGCACCTCTCATAAGTTAGCTCAGATGCAGCGTGGTCTTCCTTCCTCAGTGATCTTCCTTAATGAAAACTCAGGCTTTTCACACTGTCTTGTAGAGTTAGAAGATAGCCCATGACAATGAAACACATGCTCCTTGAACCATGCTTGCTTGAGTAGCACCTATATTTGATAAGCATCCTTATAACAGAACTATTATTCCTCACCAAAATGCATGCTGCAATTAGCAAATTTCTAGCCAATATATTCCATGAAGACCGATTGGTAGTTTGCTAGGCAAATTAGTAGCAAAAGCAGGATGATTGTGGTAGGAATGCTAGGGTTCCTACCGTTCAAAGCCTTCACAATGGTACAGCCAGATCAAGAGTTAGAACCATCAACCATCAACCTGGAGGAATAAAAAAGGGCAAACTCATTTCATCCAAATGATTCATCATTCCTATTACTGTAATATTGAAACGATATGGGAGATTTTGGCATCTGTGGTTTTCATACCTAAAAATTCAGAAAAAAGTAAAAAGGGATCATAAACTAACTCCAACTTTTTTTTTTTAATGAGAGGACATTATTCTGAAACAGTGAGTAGCAAAGTAAGAACTACCTACTGGTTCTCTTCTGATAATGTATCCAATATTGTTTCTACTTTTTCTCAGGATGAAATTGTGGGGTAAATCCAGGTGGGTTTTTGAAAGGTAAATATTACAATCACTATAAAATATAGAGGGGTTTAATCCTCTTTAGATTCTGACCTTTATTGCATTTTGAGTGTATTTGGAGTTCAGATAGTACTAGCCTGCCCACCCTCTAGAGAAAATAAGTAAATAATCAAATGGCCCAAGTAAGAGCTACCCCTAGAAATAAGGGAGTGGGACATTGAGAGCAACTAGAAGCAGTAGCATGGGTGCTACAGAGTTGAATGTTAACATTTTACCTCCAAGATACTCATTTCTTGCTTACAAATGACAACTATCTATATTCCTTTGGTCTTTCTTAAGGACTAAAAAAATCTGAAATTATTTCTTTGTGATACATAAAATGGTCTTAAAAGACAAGCAAAAGAGATTAAAACAAAACAAAACAACAACAACAACAAACACTTTACAATCTAAGCAACCACAAACAGCTCAGGTTAACATAAAAAAATGGAGAAGTATCAGCACAATTTTGTAGCATTAAGGGAAGTCTTTGAGCTGAATAATTGAATTAGAGACAGCTAGCATAGCTTTATGAAAGTGATATCATGTGTACCTTACTAGTTGGAGTGCTTTAGAGGGCATTACGGCCACAGAAAGAAAATGGAACACAATGAATGTCATATAATTGTTAAAAAGCCATTGGATGTTGTTAACAATGAAGATTATTGGCTAAGACCACATCTATTGTGTAAGGGAAAATAGCTTGTTGGATTAAAAAAATGTTCAAAACCTGCAAAAAGTGAGTGAATGTTAATGGTAATTTTTTTTAACTGAAGAGAGGTTATCAGTAAGGTTGAAATAAATAGCTCTGAGAGGAAATGACTACAATTGGAAGAACACACACAATCCAACCTCATTACATTTGACTATTGTGGTATCTTCTCTGATACCAAATACTTAATTTCCAGGTATTTTTACCCTTATTATATTTACTGTCTCATAGTAACCTCCTCTTCTGAAGAAGAAATGGAAAGAAAGGAGCACATGTTTAACAGAATGCATTTCAATGTGTTGATGGTGATGACTGGAGCACAAATCCTTGACTCTTTCAATTTAGCTATCTAAAAAATACAAATACATATTTTCATCTAACTGTAGAGAGAACACACTGAGAATCAATACTATCTTATCTATATTATTATTTCTCTGCATATATACAAACTGAGCTGTGACAAATTATTATCATGCTATGTATCTACAAACATACAAGCAAATTTGCAAAAAGTCTAACTCATCATGATTTATCAAAAAGACCCTGAATAGGGAAGCGGTGTACCTCCATGGTTGAGCTCCTGCTTCCTGTGTACAAGGGTTCTTAGTTCAATCCCCAATGCTTGCTTAAAAAAAAAAAGGAAAGGAAAGGAAAAAAAAAGACCCTGCATGCAATGTTAATTTCTCTTAAGTTTACTCAAGTCAGAATGACCAAACTTTTAATTGTATCTAATTTAACCACAGAAATATAACTAAGGGTAGAATTTCCAAATCCATTTCTTTCATCTTGAAAAAAGTATTTTTAGTATATATAAATGTGGTATGGTGGAGGTTTTATTTTGTTTTTGACAGCTTATGTAGAAAACATATTTTCATCAATCTTAGTTTAAGCAACTTTTAAAGAAAGAATAAAATGAAACATAATTAGGGCAGATTCTTCACCAAGAAAATGAAAGTACTCTTAGTCATAATCTCACTATAAACCCATGTTATAGTTTAAACTAGACTTTTTTAAAAACTGGAAGCAGGGGAGCAGATGTAGCTCAGTGGCTGAGTGCCTGTTTCCCATGTATGAGGTCCTGGGTTAGATCCCCGGTACCTCCTTAAAAAAAAAAACCTAAAAACACTAAGACACTATGTAATCTTCAGAACTGTAAAGAATTGGTACTCAAATTTATATATATGTGTGCCTATGTTATTGCCTGTTAGTGATGACAGCTCTTATGATAAAAAGGAATTGTTTATAATTAATTTGAACACAATGAGCCTCTATCAACAACTTGGACCTTTTAAGAATAGCTTGAGTAAAACACTTTATAATGGATAAATATTTATTACTTTACATTTAACCAGTAAATGCATTCTACTGTGTGTTTCATTGGATATAAACTCATTGAGGAATTGTATAGAGAATGGATCTCAGTGGCACAGTTGTTAAAAAGGTGGAGTGTCTTATGTTTAAAGTGTTCAAAAAAAAAAAAATAAAGTGTTCAGAGTACCCTAAGTGCAGAGGTGGTTAAAAATTCACAGAACTGTACACCCAAAACAATCAATTTTTGTATGATAGCTCGAATGCTAAAATTACTTTTTAAAGAAGAGCTGAAGATGTGACAAATGGGCTAGATTATTTTTGAATGTTTGTAATGGTTTCTGGAGGACAAAATAGAACCTATAGCATGTAACATAATAAAAGTTTGTATGTAAATAATAAATGATTCTAAAAGTATAAGAAACAAGGAAAATATTTTAAAAATACATACCAAAAAATATGAAAGAACCACAGAATCTGCGACTATAAGCTTTCTCAAGGGAGAATTTCAAAGATAGGAAACCTTTTCACAACATAAGCTTCTTACAGCCACAAAATATGAAAAAGCCATTCTAGGATTTCCTAGTTGGGAATAAATATTTCCCTCAGCTATTAATAAAAATAATTTTAAAATTGCGTTTGCATCATAGAATAAGAACTAGGAGGAAACTTAAGGAATCTTTTGGTTACCTTAAGGCAGGCATACATAAAGCTATTTAAACACTTTCAAGTCTCTTCTCAGAGATGTCCAAGCATAGAGATTCCACAATGGCCACCAATAAACACACTCCTGCATTTTATCACAGGGATGGTTGAGGTGGGTATGCAAGTCTGTGCATTTAGCTGAAATAGCTCCCAGAAATTCTTTCATCATTTCCTATCTCTGAAGGCATGGAAAACTACTATTAAAATTTCTGTTCTGGAAAAAAGCCATGCTTTTCAAGACATTAACTGGGTCACTTTAGCCATTCTTCCTCAAGTTTAACAAACCTGCCCTTTAACTGTGTGCAATGCTCACAGAAATGCACATAAGACATTTCTATCATGTCAGCTCTTCCTGTTCAATTTGGGTTCTTCACATTCTTTGTATTTTAAAGAAGGTCCTATACTCTCCTTCACACTCAGCCTCCGTCCTGAGAGTAGCGTACATCAAGCACATTTGAGTGTCTTGCTTGCTTTCTTCTCTTTTTCTTTTCTCTTTTTCCTCCCTCCCTTCTTTCTTTTTTTTTAAACATTCTAGGAAGAAGTTAGGTGTTGTATATGCAAGCCATATATAAATGGGCATCATGTAAAATACAAAGTCCCAGTGGAGAAGTGAACACATGACTCTTTTGTTAATTTTTAAGTTAATGATGAAAGTGCAAATAAGAATATGACAATAAGTAGCCTTAAATAAAGGATGGAAAGAGAAGGAAAACTCCCTGTGGTGATACCCAGCCTAGTTACCATTCTTTAAAATGAATTTTATAATGGGCTGTCAGAAATTGACAGACACCTATAGAATTAAATGAGCAACTGTTCGATGACATTTGCTGATACAATTAGGAAAAGAAATAGCTAGAGGTGTGGATACACAGTTGAAGAAAACACTTTACTTTAAATTCTGAACTTTAAGTAACTCCCCAAGACTGAGATATCATTATAAATGATAAATCAACCCTGATTCAAAGAAGTGACCTAGAAGAGGCTCAGGTGATGAAGAAAGACAACCAAGAAAATCAGGTGATGAAGAAAGACAACCAAGAAGAGAACTAGGACAAACAACACTGTAGTCTTCCTGGCAAAAGAATCCATCCATTCCTTATTGAGGAAGGGAATCCATGTTTCAGATGTAACTTTATATTACTTATTTACTCCCTGACATATTTTATATCCTACAGCATGTTTCATTTCTCCTCAACTGATCCTTTTGCAACCTTTTGAAAACTCTGCACCATATTCACTTTCATGTGCCTGAACTTGGTGGACACAACTGACAAGAGGGTGGGTTTCTTCTAAATTATGAAGCTCAGAGTATGTAGAAAAAAATGAACAGCACCGCAGTCAGGTCAGTTTTTGTTTGGGTTTGCTCCTTATTGTACACCTAGGAATGAGCCCTTACCTAACCTAAGAAGAAAATAAGTTCTATTCTAGAAACTGTTCATTGATATGTTTGCTTGATATCAAGGCAGATTCCATAAAATTGTATTCTTTATCACCTTTTTTAAGACAGAACTTGTGGTAGCTCAAGGTCCAGGACCCGTTTTCAAATCCTGGAAAAGATGAACCCTGAAAAGCATGGGCCAATTTCTCCTCTGCTTCCTTGATAAGAGGTAATGTGGTCTGAGGAGGAAACCAACGTTTCGTGGCTTAAATGAAACGGAAGGCTTGTCTTGTATACGTGCCTAAACACGAATTCAAACTCACTGCGCTCAATTGGTTATTTAAAGGCTGTGCTTTATTCCACGAACTCACATGTGGCCTCTTTGATCACATAACTGTTCCAGACCAGACCTAGCACTCCTAGCACTTTCTGGGAATCTTTCCCCACACCCCCTCCTGCTTCTCTCTTGGTTTCATTCCCTGACAAGTGCTCTGCGCCCAAGTCTCCCTGCTCAGACCCATAAGGCCCTTTGATAACTGTAACCACCGCCTTAGTCCTGCCCATTGGCTGTATCTTCACCCACAGATTTAACTATTATCTGTTGAACAACTTGAGCTCGGCAGCATAAACATCAAGAGTTAAGAAAAAAAATTATTAGGAGCCAATCCATATATAGGGTTGGAAAATACTTGCTTCTACTGGATAAGAACAGATAAGGCAGGATGACCTCGAAATCCAAACAAATTTCTCTATGAGAGATTTCTTCCATTTGCTATAGCTGGAATGAACTACTCCAACAAATTCACACACACACACAAAAGATAGGCAAATGACGTTGGCAGAACAATCAGGAAAATGACTAAAAAGTTCACCTTTTATTTTCTGAGGGTGGGGGGTTAAAATCATGAAAACATAATCATTATAAAATATTTTATTGAATAGAATTTTCTCCTTTACCAAGAAATCAGTGCCCACATACACAATTTGAGTTTAAAGAAACTTAAAATTTTTAGATGGTAGGATTATAGATTATTTTTGTTTTCCTCTTTATACGTTTATGCATTTTCCAATGTTTTTGGAAAAAACCTTTAGAAACAAAAAATTGAAAACTAAAAACTGTTTAATATAGTTTTTCCTGCTAAATTTGTATATTGTACATGAAACATGAGCATGATAACTCAAAATGGCTGTTAATTGCATCAAAATGTGGTTAGCAATGTGTTTAAATAATAAAGTAAGGACAAGAAATATTTTTTACAGAAAGTGACAGTAAAAGTTGTGTTTTTTTGTGAGCTTTTTGTTGTTGTTTTTCACCTTTCATCTGAATTAAGGATGCTATATACCTAGTTACATTTTGGTAATCACTAAATTTTTAAATGTCAGTGTTATTACATTTATATTATCAATTTCTCTACAGCAGGATTTTTCAACCTTGGTACTACTGACATTTTGAACTGGATAATTCTTTGCTGTGAGAGATTGTCCTGTGTATTACAGGACGTTTAGCAGTATGCCTGGTCTCTTCCCATAAAATGCTTAGTCTCTTCCAACTAAAAATATCTCCAGGTATTGCCAAATGTCCCCTGAGGGGAAAAACCACCCCTGGTGGAGAACCACTGCTCTACAGTAAGTAATTACTGTCTAAATATTTTGATTATCTTTTTAACCATTTCCTGTTACCATGGCTACATTAATCATTCCATGAATCACATTGATCGCAATGATTAAAGAAATTACAGATTTACTATGATATTCGGGCACTTACTATTAGGCTATTAGATAAAGCCCGAGAATGGTAACGGTAAAAATTTCCTACAATTGTAACAAATAAAAGATGACACAAAAATAACAAAGATTTTGGTGGTATGCTAGCATCACGTTACATTCATTTTTTTAAGTGGCCTGATTGATTCAAAGACATACAGTAGCTATTTTCACTCAGTTACAACATAGCAGATATAAACACATACTTTGAAAAGTATGGATGTTGCTTCATATGACAGTATTTTCTGATATTTAACAAGAAATATGAGCAACTCATCAGACAGGCATGATTTTTCCCCTTAAATGTCACTAATAATTTTTATGGCCTTTTTAATTTAAACACATTTGGTGGCACACACAATTGAAGTTTTTTTGCTAAATTATTTCTAAAATTGAATATCTTACTTTTTTTCATCCAAGTAAATATTGGAAATGATATTTAATAACATAAACAATATATATTATCAGCATCAACATTTGTCCAGATTGTAGAGATTTTTATTTCATCACTGTAAATGGTGGCTGGCCTTTTCTCTATTCTAAATATCCCACTCCTCAAGGGATAATTAAATACGATTTGCAAGCAAAAGAAAGTTTTAAAAGGATATATATTTTCAAAGATACAGCCCTGATTTATACAACTGTCCTCCCACTTCCTTCTTAAAATTTGAAAAATAATATTTGACTTTTAAAACTTATTTAATTTAAAATAATTCCTTTAAAAAAAATGCAGTGGGATGCCGGGATTGCATTCATCCCAGCATGCCACACCACTGTTCTTTGGATGGCAATCACAGGGCCCAGACATCAAGCTGTGGAAGAGATTCTTCCAAGCAACAGCATCTGGCTCTTTGGCAAACTGAACAGGCAGTTGCCCTGGTGGCTTTGGAGTTGCCTCTGGGTCTGTCACAGGGTAAGGCTGCTTGATGGAGTGTCTGGATTCTCATCTCCTTTTCATTTCACCATCTTCCTCATATACCTTTTTGGTGCCAAGAGACCCACAATTTCCCATAATGCAAATACTACCCTCCTTAAGCTTAATGAATTTTTACATAAACCCTGTTGTACTTTAATAAGTATCCCTTTCCACTCCGACATCCCTTTCGGAAGCGTAAAAATAGGCAAGCATTCTGGCATCAGCAACACTTACATTCTATTTCATACCCCACCTGCAGAGAGAATCAGAAATTAAATGTTCTATTCTCAGTCCTGAATATTTTAAGCTTCTATTTTCACCTCCTTTATTTGCAATAGATCTCTTTGCCAGTTAAATTCAATAAATTCATACTCATAGTATGAATAGCTACCTAATTTCATGACAACTTTTTTTTTCATTCTCAAGATGACAAAATCTAAGCTGGTAAAGTGGTATTAGGACTATAGGGGCTTAGTTTGAAGAATTTATGGAACTTAAAAATCATAAGTACATTCTCTGGGATGAATGCCTTGAACATCAGAATTGGCAGCTCCAGAACAAAGGGGATCTCATATCCTCTTAGCTCTGAAGGAAATTAAAAAGAAATTATTCAAGAATGAATTTTGGGATGTTTTTAGGATTTAAAAAAACCTGAAGAATGTACATCAAGAACATTAATCAATATGGCCTCTCTGCAGACCAAAGACTATGCCATGGATCACAAACCATAACCCAAATTTAAAGTAACTATTAGCTAGGTTAAAGACTGAAATGGGTCCAAACAGACATTGATTGATAAATTGCTTCATAACAGGTAGCATTTAATTCTTCCTGCCAAAGTTCATCAGAAAAAGGAAGGCTTTATTCACTGGTCGCCTCTATAGAGATTTGGCGTTCAGCTACCACTTGATCACAACATTTAATAACTCCATCAATGACCTATGGAAAAGTTCATGGCAGTATCTGTTTTATAAATGGGAAGAAAATAAATAAATGGGGAGCAAATAAATGGGAAGAGGAGAGAATCTGTACAGAAAAAACTGTCATTTCTTGGGAAATCCTAAATTGTAAGGGAACTGCAGCTATCAAATTCCAAAACTGGCAAATAGTTGAAGCCAAAAGCAAACAAAAAACAATTACTATTTCTAACTCAAGAAAGGGTGTTTTAAAAAAATACTCTTTATAACTATTTTGACTACTTTATTATATTAGAAATAAGGTAAGAATGTAATAATGGTACATACACACATATAGTCTCTACATCTTTTAGATATTGGCTAACAGAATAGAGAGTTAAATCTAAAGTTTGTTTTCATTCCTATCACAAAAATTATCTTATACTGGGAAGCACATAATCTATGTAAACACATAATAAATTATATTCAGTGGCCTCCTGATTTTAGTTTTTAGAAACCAAATTTGAACATGAAGAGACCATACAATGGAATATCATTCAGTAGTAAAAAGGAATGAAGTCCTGATAAATGCAACATGCATGAACCTTGAACATCACGTTGAGTTCATTTATTCCACCCTGTGTGAAGAAATTAGTTAACAGACAAATTGATTCAACGTGCAATTAAACTTAAGCCTGAATGGTCTAATGGGAATTTTGCTTTTACTCCAGAGTTGACTGAAGTTGTATCTACCTACCCAATACCAACTATCAAGACATTTAAAAATATTTCTTAATGATAATGGAGCTGTTTGATTTCCCTTCAAGTGCTTATCATCAAGTTTACTTAAAGTGCCTATTTCATTGGTGAGTATCGGTTGTCTACAGAAGGTCTTTATGTTAGAAAAGTAAACTTCACCCAGGCCTTTGCTACTTCTGTTCTTTTTTTTTTTTTTTTTAACTATAACAGTTGGAAAAGGTCAGGATAAACTCAGGCCCATGATTCGGTTGGTACTCAGTATCTATGGACCATGCTTGTTTCCTTTGCTGTTTCTCTGACATATTTACCCATCAAATATGAGAGCACAACCAGAATAAAACCACTTTTCCAAAAGTAACCTGGAAGCTACTATCTATATTTGGTGAAGTCTGGTATAGCTCTGTCATATTCAGGAGCTAAGCTTGGAAAAAATTATATATTTCATTTTTACTTGTTCATTAGTTGAATAGGCTGCCAGAAAACTGCCATTTAGGCTAAAATCTACTGTCTGTTACTAAACTGGCTTAAATGGTATTCAATAAATGATTAAGAATGTCATTATTGAGTGGCTATCCAAAGTCACACACATACTAATAAAGATACCTCCAACATCCATATGTTAAATGCCAAGAAACAGATCCACAAATACAAGCCAGTCCATTGTGGCTTTTGTGACAGTGGGCAAGTAAGACATCTGGGCTTCAAACTCTCCCCAGACAGGAACCACTTCTTATTTATCTAGGAAGCCTGGTCCCTTCCTTGACATCCAGCTGATACTGTTGCTCTCATCAACAGGAGACCAGACTTGGTTGCTAAATAATAGCTGGAGTGCCTCAGATTTAGTGATCTGGAAAAGACCAGAAAAAGCTCTAGGTACATCATGGGGGAGTTGGGGAAGAAGAGGAGAAGGTTCCTGGACCATCCTGTAGTTGATAGCTGGCTTTCACCAAAAGGAGGTGACAATGCTCTAGAGGCCAACCAGTTCCAAGGAAGGGAGAGGAGGAGCTTGAGGTTCAGGGAAAACTCCAGACCTGCCTGTCTTCAGAGGCTGTGAGAGGTTCCCTAATCCCTGGGAAGCACCCCGAAAGTGGTAAGTCTGCAAGGAATTTGTAGACAAGTAGACAGAAGCAGGGGGGAATATTGGAATAAGGCTGACCGGGAGAAAACAGGGCTAGCCCAGGAACACTAAGGACACAGAGGGATGCCTGCACTTGCATGTCCTTTCATGTGAGGCATGTCCCTCAAGGGAGATGTACCCAGTTGGGCCTTGGAAAATGGGGTCCTTGCTTCCCTCTGTCCCACAAGGCTGGATACATGGGTGAAGGTCCCGCGGGGCAGCCTGTACAGATGACCACTTTCTTACTCTTCGCTCCCAGACACCTCCACCGCCCAGACCCCAGCCACACCTCTTTCGCTGGCGCTCAGAGCACAGCTGGCCAATACCAGAGGCCGCAGGACCTAGTCGAAGGGCCACCCCTCCCCCCACTCCACACCCAGCCCTTTGGTATAGGGAGGTGACAGGCTGGGGTGGGTACACCTGTTAGCTTGGAGTCTTACCCTGACCCCAGCTGGCTGTGATACCGATGGGGCGGGGTGGGGGTGGGGGGCACCCCCTTCGGAAGGTGCTCGAGCCTCGACCGGGAGCATAAATTGGAGCGGGGAAGGGACAGGGTTCCGAGGGCTATAAGACTCCAAGTAAAAGGGCCTAGACCTTTGCGGGTTCTGAAATGCCCCGTAAAGACCCAATGTGAGAGTATGCCACTTCCTCATCCTGTGCCCACCCCCGGCACCTGAGAGCAACCAGGACAGACGGCGCCCTCCAGTCCCCGCACCCGGCAGCGCGAGGCCAGGGCGGCGGTACGACCAGGCGGAGCCGCTGCGTCCGCGCCGCGAGCGGGAGCCCGGGGTTTCCCCTTCCCAGGCGGGCTCCCCCAGCTTGCGGCCCCGGGTTCGAGCGGGCTGCCGCGTGGCCTCTGCGGCCGCGCCTCGTCCGCTTTGTGAAAAGCCCGGAGGCCTCCGCCACCTCCCCACTTCCCAGTCCCGAGTCGGAGCGTGCTCGCATCTAGGAAAGGTCCGGGATCCCCCTCCCCCAAACACTCGCGCGCGCGCGCAAGCACAAACACACGTGCGCGCGCACACACGCATGCACGCTTTGCTCCCCCGGCCCGAGAGCTGGAGGGGACGTTTTGGAAAACTTGGTTGACTCGCCGTATGGCTCTGTGCTACCAGATGGTCCCCGACACACACACAGACACACACACGTTCAATTTTTAAAGATTTTTTTTCAGGACTTTTAAGTAAATGAATCTAAGCAGAACCAAGCCTCTCCGAGGCAGCCCAGTCCAGTTTGTTAAACTTCTCACAGGTACCTGGTGGCCCTGGGCCTCTAAAACCTCGAGCGCGCGGAGACAGCGGCCGCCCTCGCTCGGGGTCCGCGCGCGCTGGAGCCGGGCGCGAGGTGTGCGCGGAGAGACCCGCAGCTCCGGCGCCCTCGGGCTGGGCAGTGCCGTGATGCGCGACCCGCGGGCAGGGGCGTCGGGCCCGAAGCTGCACTTGCCCGAAAATAGTCCGCCTGAGCACAGCTTTTCCCGACGCTTGCCTGTTAAGAAACCTAAATTAAGGAGTGGGTGAATTGGGGAAGGAGGGAGCCGGGGGAGTTTGCCCCATGAATCTCAGGTATGAGCACTTTTCACTGACATTGATGCAACTGCATTAGAGTTAATGGCAGCAGCCTGCTTCTCATTATTAATTGTCTTTGTGTTTGGATAAAGTATGTAATCTTCTTCTCAACCACACCATTAAAATAGGTTGCCTTTTCAATTAAGAACTGTCGTGAGCACAGCAGTCAATTTTCCTAATGAAGATGCATTATATTTTTCACTTTTTTTTTAATTAATGGAAAATCCCAGGTTTTCGTTAGACGCGATAACGGAGAAATACAAGAGAGTTTCTCTGAAATTTAGTCCGTCATGGAGTGCATTAAATGCCGGACTTTTCTTAAAAATTGAAATTTCTGCAGATAAAAGCACGGGTTTCAAATATGTTCAAACCCGCCTCATTCAGATTATAAAAAGCAAACACGATGAGGTAATTTTTAAAAATCAAATTCACTTAACTGACCTAACAATAAAAAGTACAGTCACTAAAATACTCCTATTAACTTCTACATGATCTGCAGATTTTTAAACTGAAGCAGATGTTTGTTGAAAATGCAGTGTGCACATTTAGATTATGTGCAGCTTTTGAATAAATACCTCAGCTTGATCATTCAGTAGCACAAAGTGTTCGGGCTGTGCACCTACAATTAGTGTTTCTTCTTTCCTTTTTTTTTTTTTTTTTTTTTTTTTGCTTCATTTTTCTTTAAAAGACAAACCGAAAGCCAGTGATTCTGGCAAAACTGTTTAAAATTCTGTGCTTTGTGATAGCAAGTTTTCAATTGTAAAAAATTAAAAATTGCAAAAGTCTAATTTTGAAGTTTTAAAATTTGTCGAAAATATTTATTCCTTGATAGGAAAGTAGAAAGTTTGCATCCATGAACAAAAAAGGAAAGTGTGTGTGGCATTTATTCTTTAAACTTGGGAATTTTGAAGCATATAGTTAAAGGGATCTGTTAAGAGCTCTGTTTCCTTTGTTAATTAAAAAAAATTGGGTTACTATCTTTCACATATGAAAATACTGTTCCAATCCAACAATTCCTCTCCTTTTCTCTCTTCTTTCAATGCAAAACTCTCATAGGAGCCACCTTAGAGAATAACATTTGAGGGGAAAATAAGTCAAATTCTTCCAAGTAGAAGGAAAAAAGTTCCTAACAACGGCCAGACTTTCCTTCTTTGTAAGGCAACCTCAGTTGGTTTCTTGTAGACATGATCTTTTCCAGGTTTTAGGTGTCATGTCTTTTAAAAACTGAACTCTTTTAAAACCAACCGGCACCTAAAAATGATCTGCAAAGAGTGGGAAATTAGATTTTCGATTAAAACCTTATCCCATCTCGAAGGATTACTTTATATTGATTCTTAAATATGGCTACAATTGATGGACTCTAATTAAAAATCCAAAGGAAAAAGTCTGTCGTGCCCAAAGAAAAGAAGCTTTTCATATACGGGAAATAAAGCTTGTAAAAGGTTACAAATAAAAGATTAGAGATTTATCCAAACTAGTTTAAAGCTTCACTGTGGTTTTCTTTTCTTCTTCTTTTCCTTTCTTACAAAACCTTTCCTGGGTCTTTTTTCCCCAGTTTTAAATGAAGTTTGCAAACAGGCAAGATATTGGACTGTAATGGTTGTTTTATATCAGCTCTTGTAAGCTCAAGCCTGCTGCCTGCAGTAGAATTGATTTCAAGGAAACTTCAGGACCAGGAGATGAAAATTATGTAAACTGACAGCTAACACCCTTCATCAATCCATCCACATTCCCATCCACACCCTTCCAACACACACACACATACACACACTTCTCTGTCTCTCACACTCACACATGCCCTTCCTGTCACCCACCCTACCCTCGCTCTGCACACACACTTGGTCCCCACACTCTCAGGGACAGAGGCATACCTCACAGCTCACACTCAGCTCATAAATGTCTCACAGCCCCAGATCTCACACTTGTCACACAATCTTAATCCGTTTCATTCCGGAACAACATGGTTCTCTTTTCCTCTTTTTCGCATTTGGAATTTGCCTCCTCCTCTTTTATCGAGGCAGCACAATACTATCTTTGAAGTTGTTTCCTTCTCCCTTACCCTCTTTCCTGAAAGGACCGCAATGCAAGGAATGGGTGACCTCAGCTTAATTCATAAATGCCCCATTGCCTTATATTTTCCTCCAACTTCTGCCCGGATTGCCAATTTTAAACCTTTTTTTAAATTAAAGTTTATCTTGTCAAAGTTTGTTATAAAGACATATCTAAAATGTAATAAAAATGACTTCTTTTTAAGTATTGTGGCAATTCTAAGACTAGACATGGTCCCTCACTGTCCACTGAATTGCTGAAAAGATTGGAAATTAATCTTCATATTTCTGAAGTAAGTGTTCAGGGAGTCTAACCAGCTCCTTTCCCCTGAGAGGCTGTGTTCTCACGGAATATGGGTTTTGTTCTTTTTTTTTTTTTAATTAGCCTGGAAGAATCCCCAGCTCTCTCTTTTCCCCTCCCCCTCCCCCACTCCCCCTCCTCATAGTTAATAAACTTGGAGGAAAGTTTGGAATATTTTAAACTGGCCTGGCATGTGGCGTGGAGAAAGTACACCCAAGCTAGTGCCAGAGATGAATCTTGATTTCAGAATATGAATATTGAATATCAGCCATATTCTGGAAACTGCATACAAGACAAATAACACGATTCCTGTGGTCGTTTTCTTAATTTAGCATCTGAATACTTATATCTCATATGCAGACCAAGATCATTGTACACATGGCAATTAAAATCATCCAATTGTTCATGAAAATTATTTAAAAACACAAAGCATGCTACAGTAAGTCAGACTCATAAAAAAATAGAAGAAAAAATATACACACGACACAACAGAAAAAAATAAACAGGGAGCAAGAAAATAGAATGACTAGATAGTAAGTATATTGCAAGTTCAAGAACTTACTGAAAATCAGGCGTTAGACTTTTCATCCCAGGAGTCTTTTTCTCCCGTGAAGTGTCTAAGGTTTTTGGTACAACAGCCCAGCCCCTCCCCTCCCCAAGCCAGTGGCTTTTGTCCTAAGTAAGGTTTGTGGGGACTGTACCTGAGACGGGTTGTCTGCAATTTCCAAATTGACAAGAAGAGACTGGAAGATAAAGAGCATGTTCTTACAGGTGAAGAGCAATTTTGCAACTTTTCCAGGAGACACCCAAGAGAAAGCTTGCCTGCTACCAACTGCTGCAGAGTCTGGGCAGAATTCCTCTAGAATGAAAAAGAAAGTCTTTTTTTTTTTTTTTTTCCTCCTGTCTGCCTCTCTGTCTCTAGTTCTCTTTCTCCCCTCTGTCTCTCTCTCTCTCTCTGATCCAATCTTTTAAGAGCTTCAGCACATTGCTAAGCTAAAGGGAAATTCTCTTTGATAAAGCAGTGTTTCCAGCTTCTGGGCTTTAAAACCTAAATCTATATTCAAATCTGGCTGAAGGTGTGTTCTGGGATTTATGAAAGCCTCTTAAAGGGGTAAATTTACCAAACCGTGACAAAATCATCACAATCTTACTTTAGACATCTGAAGTGGATGAGAATTTTAAAGAGACCCTTGTTTATTTAACACTGTCCATTTCCAACTCGCGGGTTATTGGCCCGCATTTCTGTGAAGTTATTAGACTAGAGGGCAAAGGAGAAGCGGCAGCCGTCTGCCGCTGGTCCCCGGAAGGGGAAAAGCCCTCCCACGCCCCACCGAGCGGCAATCTGCCCCAGTCGAACAGAACCGGGGACTTTTCAGAGAGATGCTGCCCCCGCCATCTGAGAGGACGTGGCCACTGTCGAGATAGGGCTTGCGGGTCTTCCCACAATGGGCCTCGCAGTGGATGGATGTCCCTGTCTAAAGAATTTCTCTGGCTTGGTGGAGTTCATAAGCGCGTATTCTGATATTCCTCCACCCATCCGCATTGTTCCCAAGGCCTCCCTCCCGCCCTTCCCTTTCGCCATACCCACAATGTCCATTTTTCTTTTCATCTTCTTCTTTTTCTTTCTTTCCCTGTTTGGTGCTTTAAACATTTTGATCAAACTGGGGAAAATATTCTTTCATTCGGGGTAGGGAGAGGTCTCTGGGACAGGAGGTCGGGGTGGATTTGCCCTAACACCATTAAAAGCCGCGTGACTCGGGACAGGCGCTCCCTACGAGCGCTTGTGACAGCCCGGGCTGCGCCGGCCAGACCGCTTGGGGCATTTGTGTCCCCACCCCCCTCCACTAGATGAAAGGCCTCGGAGGCGGTCGCCAGGTGTACAGTGGGGGCGGGGTGAGCAAAAAGGTCCTTATCCTCCCCCCAGCCCCGACCCCCAGAAAGTCGCGGCTCCTGGGAACGCGACCGCCAGCAGACTCCTCGGGCGGGAGCGGCCGCGCAGGGCTGGCGAGCAGCTGGGCGGGCCCCGGGCCGCTCGGGGGTGCGTGGGGCCGCGGGAGCCCAAAGCTCTGGAGACACCTGCGAGCCGCGCCGCGGCCTGCGAGCGCGCAGCCCCCGCCGGAGCCCGGGCCCCAGCCCGCCTGGCTGCCGAGCGCGCACTCCCGTAATTTGTTAATTGCTGCAAATCCCAAGGACGGCCACATTTGATTACACATACAGTATAAGAACCGACAACAAAGCGACGAATTAATTACCAACTTCATTAACATAGGTCCCCAAATTAAAGGCAGCGAGCTGTTTCTTCGGGCCCACTGGCCGTGGTTGCGAGGATGGGGAGAGATGTTTAGGAAGAGATTTTATTTTTCTTTTGCCGAATTGGGAGTTGCGAGGGAAGGGCCGTCTTGTGCTCCCCGCCTCCCCGCCCCCCATACGCCGCCCAATCTTATTCTGCTTTTCCAGGGACCCAGCTCTGCTTGAAAGTGTCGGATCCCCGGTCTCAGTGTCAGGCGGAGAAGTTAGGCTGGGGTTCGATCTCTCCGGTTGGGGTCCCCCGACACACTTCCCAGCCTCCCGGCTCTCGGTCCCGGGCTCGGGCGGCTCCCGCCCAGTTAACTCCAGGCCCCGCAGTGTTGCGGGTTTGGTGGCGTTTTTTCTCATCCAGAAATGACGGTTGTTCCCGATCCGCTCACTCCCAACACGCGTATCCTGCGGACCCCACGCTCACGCCCCAGAAGCCTGACGGGTCTCCTGCTACCTCTCCAAGCCCCCGTCCACCACCCCCCCCCCCGAGGTTAGACTCAGGGGTTCGCGTTCTTTGCAGGCGGCCCCGGGCTTCTCAGCCCCAAACCCTGCGCTGTCCCGGGAGCCCGGGTCTCTCGTATGCGGACCAGGGGGTGTTTATGAGGACGTAACGAGTGGGAGAGACTCCGAGTTTTTGAAAATAGTTCGTTTTGGGACGTGTGTATCTGTCTCTCTCTTCCCTACACCCGCGCACCTCATTCCCAGCCTTCCTTCTTTTACCCCTTCTGGCCTCTGCATGGTCTGACCCTATTCGAGTCGGCAGAGAGGGTTTTTTAAGCTTCAGTCTTTGACTTGCTTTTTGCCTCTGATCCACACAATTCCTCCCCAAGTCGAATGCAATAACTTAGGTATCCTGCACCCCCACCCTTCTCCAGCCTTTACGTATGTATATTTTACGGGTTTCCTCTCTCCCCTTTCCTAAGACAAAAAAAAAAAAAAGACGGGATGGGCGGGGTGGGGGAGGAAGGGAGTAAAGGGAGAAAAGGAAGAAGAGGAAAAGAAGGTAAGGGGAGGCATTCCTGTCCATCATTTTAATTATACAATTAGTTCACATGCTTCGGCCCATAATGTATATTCTAAGCAAAGCCCAGTGTCTTTCAAGAACATTCTGGTAATGTCGGAGGCCTGGATTTGTTGCCTGCTCGTCCCCCTGTGCAGCAGCGGCCTGTTTTCCTCCCCCTGTTGTGTGTTTTTATTATTTTCCCTCTGGCTTAGATGTGTCAATCATTCTCTCCCTGCCATTGGTTGGAGAGTTTGCGTCAAAAAGTTGCCAGAGAGGCGCTTTCTCAGCAAATCTCCCTGAGAGCGGAACCGACCTCAGCTCCAACTCAGCCTCCACTGTTATTAAAAATAAAAATCGCTAGAGCAGCCCTGACCACGTCTACTTTGTATGTATCGCAGAGGTGCCCACGCAAGTTTTGAACTCTAGCCACTTTCTTCATTGTCTGGTCTTTTAAATTTTTTGTTGTTGTTGTTGTGTTTGACTTTTTATGGAATGGTGAAGACTGCAAGATTTCTAACTCAAAACTCTTGATTTCTTTTAGGATAGCTGGTTATTTGGAATTTTGAAGGATAATTTGATTTTTTTCTAACCTCCTATGCAGCAGTAAGGTAAGTGTCCGCCTATCTGAATCGTGTGTCTATATCCATATCCATTTGTTTCTCTGTTTACCATCACCCCAGTACCTCGAACAGAGCGACCGATGCACCTCTGCGAACGTGGAGTTTTTCTGAAGGCTGATGTGGTTTTTTCTGTCTTATAAAATCTAAGGTGTATTAACTATCCTTGAGAAAATTTTACTATGAGGGCAGGAGTCGGAGGGAGGAAATGCGTTCCTGGGCTTGCTGCTTCTGCAAAGCGCTGTCGTAACCCTGCGTCTAATTTGAGATGCTTCGGAGGGGTTTTGTTAATGGTTTTGTTTTTATGTCAACACCCGTTCCTGGGCTCTCCTGCGATCTTTGCGTTTTGACCCCCAGATTTTGGTTGAGGTCGTTTGGATCCATACAAGGATATTTTTTAGAGTCCAAGACAAAAAGACGTAGATGTATTATTATTAAAATAATAACAATAACAATGATAATAATAATGTAGGTACCTCCTCGGACCAGCTCTTGCGCTGGGCTCACCTCGACCCGCTGGAGCCCGGGGCAGCCACTCGGTCCCTGCCTGCTCTTAACGAACGCAATGGGAAACCCGAGGAGTAACCTCGGAGATGGGGAGGACGGGCCTCTGCCGGCCACGCGCTCGCGTCTCGCTTTTTTGGATCTCCTCTTTCCTGACCTAGAGCAGCCCAAGGTTCGCTCTCCGTTCTCGGCCTCTTCCAAAGGCTTCAGGTCTTCTTTACTTCTACCAAAAGCCCCCGTTGTGCAGTTCCCTCCCCCTGGTTGTCGTGATCCCAGCACCGGGTCCTTAGGCCTAGGAAGCTTAGAAGAGCCGTTTTGCAACGTAACTTTGCCCGTGATGGTTCGTAGCCCTCGGCGCGCACCTGCGGCGGGAGAAGTGGCGGTGAGTGGCTCCTGCTCCGCCGGAGACAGTGGCGGGCGAGGAACGCGGTTAGTGCGTCGGGGATGGCAGCCTCTCGGCTGTGCTCAGATGGGGGCGGTAGCAGGGCCCGTGTCCTCGCGCGCTCCCTTCCCAGGCTCGGGGACAATGGGGCGTCGAGGGCCGGGGCTGGGCGGGGGTCGAGCGGTTCGCCCAGGCCCAGCTCCGCTTTGGTCTGCCCACTGAGGACCAGCAGACGGTCCCTGCCAGCACCTGGCCTTTGGCAACATGTCGCGCCGCAAACTCCGAAGTCTTCGCGTTGATGCTTTCAAGTGACTCCTGAAGATCCTACGTCCAATTTCGGAGCATTTTTTTTTTTTTTAAGCTATGTCCTCCGCCAGAATTCCACCGAGTTGACTTTTTCCTCCTTTACGGCTAGAAGCGGTTACGGGTAGAGACGGGCGAGCTGCGTGGAACCCTGGAGTTGTGGAATACTTGGGAAAAGAACTAGAAGTCGCCCCTTGAATTTCTCCCCTCCATCCTACAGGTTCCGAGGTCAGGATTTCTCCACCTCACCTCGGGACTTTTTCCAGTCGCCAAAAGTTATCAGCACAAGAGAGGGGTGGGGGCAAACTCCTCCTCCCGAAGTAAGTTAGACACCCAGACCTCCTCATGTAGTGAACACCCGGGCTTGCACGGAATGATAATTAATAATCAAGGCCAACCCTTTTGGCAAGTTTTTTTCTCCCTCTCTGGCGGGTGGCAGCGTTGTTTCATTCCCTAAGGCCAAAAACTTTCACTCGAGTTCGCCGAGAGGCTAGAGCAGGCTCTTGTTCACCGTGCCCACGTATCTCCTTTTTCTTTCTTTCCTCCTTCCCTTCGTCGTCTTCCCAGCCGCAGGCCAGTCGCCAGTCCGCGTAGTTTTGTTTCCTTTCCATCATGCAGAAAATTAATCAGCCCGGACGAGAAGCAGAGCTGAGCACGGCGGCCTGTAATTAAGGGACGTGTGCCCCTCGGATTATCTCGTTAGTTTATCAAGAAAACATTTATTATAATTAATTCTCGGACGAGGTAATTATTATTGAGCGAGGACAGAGCAACTGGTAGATGGGTTCCTTGGAAGAAAAAAAAAAACCAAAACGAGGGGGGAGGAGGGGGAGGGAAAGGCGCGACAGATTGCACGAATTGACCGTTAGATATAAGGCTGCGCAGGCCCGGGCGGGCAATGGAGCGAGACCTCGGGCGCCGGGCCTGCGGGGCTACGGGGCAGGGACGCCGCACCCAGCCACTGCGCCCGAAGTTGCGAGCGCCCACCGGCTGCGAGGACCCACCGCGCTACCGCCACCGGCTCCTTCTAGGGACGACTTCTTCAGAGGCCACCTCGTGAGCGGTCATATTGAGGCTTATAGTTTTGAAAAGGTATTTCTTTCCCTGCTTCTAGACTCTAGTTAGAGAGGAGGGCTTTGAAGGTTAGATGGAGGGGGCCGTGGTCCCGTCTTTGGAGAGTGCATGCTTCTGTTGGCTGTTGAGAGTACCACGTAGTTTTCTTCTTCTTTTTCCTCATTTTCTTTTTAAGGGGGAGCCAGGACTGAAAATGAAAATACTGTATCCAGTGAATTTTAGCTGTTTTGCACTAGTAAGGGCAAAGGAACTCCAAGGTTTTCTGTCCTCGTTCTGTGGTTATTGCTTTTTTCTTCTGGAATGTACCACTTTTTGTAGGATATGTTGGGCATTTCTAATTGGGTGATAGTACTACATGAAAGAGCACTTCCATAATTCTCATGTGTACATCTGCCATGATTGTAGTTTTCTCTGTAGTAGTTCAGAACTTTCCAAGGTAGTAAGACTGTATTTAAAAAACAAACAACTTAAGGAGTGTTTAAACAAATAAGTGATTGTATTTTAAAGTAATGTTATTTTTCACAGCCTCCAAATAATTGCATCTTGAAAAGAGAAGAATAGAAAACATAAAGGCTTTGTTGTTGGAGCAACTAAATTAGTGTTAGTGATGGATAATACAAACTCCTCTAAGGACATTTATAATATTATATTAAATTAGCCGTGAGGGGGATGTGATTTTTGTGCTATGAATTTAAATCAGGAAGAAGTTACAGTAACCCAGTTACAATTGGAACTTTGTGCCTTTATCTCTTAAGCAAGGAAAACCCAGAATCCTTAAAACCCAGTCAGTAAGACTTCTGTAAAAGTAAGAGGGAACTTCTCCTAATCTTGTATCCGCCATTTTGAAGCAATCTCTCTGTCAAAGTTGCAAAGTAGAGATCCTTGCAGCCTAAGTGCCACATTTTAGGAAATATAAGCCAGACTTGCAAACTTCCAGTCTATATTAGCATCCATTTTGGATCCCTCTGCCCCGGGAAGACTCAGCAAATGAAAGTAAATGACTTATTTTTCTTCCTTTCCCCCC
Source organism: Dasypus novemcinctus (assembly GCF_030445035.2). Taxonomy (NCBI): domain Eukaryota; kingdom Metazoa; phylum Chordata; class Mammalia; order Cingulata; family Dasypodidae; genus Dasypus; species Dasypus novemcinctus. The sequence continues at coordinate 54,503,978 of NC_080675.1, forward strand.
CACCCCCCACCCCCTACCCCCCAAGCTCTTTTTCTTATATAATTGCAGGAAACTTGAAAGGTGAGGAGAAAGTCTGTGATTCCACAACTTTAAATATTTGTGTGTCTTCCTTCAAAACTAAAATAAGCAAAAGGTAGCTAGGGTTAAACAGGAAACTCTGCTGTAGCTGCTGAGGACCCAAATGTCCGAAAATTTGCCTCCTGCAGGACCTGCAGCCTCCACACATCAAAATCAACATAGAAGTGGCTTGCACTACAAATGCACAACCTTTCTACTTGTAAATGTGGCGTCCTGTCATTATCTGACTGTTAGGATTCTAACTTTACTTTAGAATTCCTAGCAAGCCCTATACCAATATTGATGACATTTTGTTGAAGTATGTCTAGATATTTGATGCGTGTTGATTAAAAGTTAAATACTTGTTTGTTTAGCTTTAGTTCTTTAAATGCTTATAATCAGGGTTCTCTAAAACCCTAATAAATCTGTTACTTACCTCTAAATCTAATTACTCAGACTACTAATTAGGTGAAAATGATTACTGGAAATGATTTCAAATGTGGAATAATAGTGGTTGAGCAGTTTTCTCAAGTTTGTCGATTAGCAAGTTGGTATTTTAGATGTTAAATGCACTGACATTTTAGGTTTGCTGCAGTTGAAAGTGGTAAAAAGCTAAGATAATTAAAATCTCTGCCTTGGAAAGGCTACAGTCTGGGGAGAGGTAGATTTCTTGAATTGTTTCTTTGTTTCTCGCCAATGGGCTTTGTTATCAGCATTATTTATTTAGCCAAAGAGTTCTTTGTCTCTGCAAATGGCCCCAATCAAGTTTTGTTTGAGACAATTAGCTAGTGCCAGCCAATGAGTCCTATGCAAATGTAGGGATAGGAATGCAATGTGTGCATTTGAAGGCTTGGGGGTTTTGTTCTTGGGGGGGGGGGCGGGGGGGTGGGGAGGCAGATTGTAATTGCTTTCTTTGGGTTCTTTTTTTTTAGTTTAGTGTGGGGGGTGGAGAAGACAGGTTTATCTGGTCTCCATCCCCTCTAGTTTCGTAGCAGCGGGGGGAGGGTGTCTGGGAATCCTTTAAAAGCCTCTGTCTTGCCTTACCCCGGCTCTTTTTTAGGTTAGTGGTGGAACGTGGAGGAGCTGCTGCCTCCGAAACAGTAAACCAGCACCTTTGTTTGGTTTGCCCTTAGTTTCACCACCCCAAATCCATCTACTAAGGACCCTGAATTTGTGCATCCCGGGAAAAGAGAGACCGTCCAACTGGGTCGCCCCGACGTGGGTCGACTTTGCGCCTTCAAACAACCTTAGCATGATGTCTTATCTTAAGCAACCGCCTTACGCAGTCAATGGGCTGAGTCTGACCACTTCGGGAATGGACTTGCTGCACCCCTCTGTGGGCTACCCGGGTAAGTGAGCCCCACCGCACCTCTCACCCTGCCCTTCTGCACGCCTGCCTTGCAGGGATGTGACACCCTTTTCTTTCCAAAGAATCAGCTCAGCTCCACCGGGTATTTACCAACCAAGGAGAGAGCAGAGGTTGGGGAGAAGCGAGTAGGTGGATTTGCAAAGGTTGCAGAAAATCTCATCGCCTTATTCCTAAATCAAGTGAATGAGGGACTTGCATTGGGGTGGGCTGAGGAATGTTACTGCCCTTGCCAGGTAGGCAAAAGGCCCGTGTGCATATCTCCATGCCCAAGTCCTTGGAAGTGCCCTCTTGGAGGAGCCAGGTTCTCTCGCCTATCTCCTCCTCACCCTCAGGTCTCCCCGCTAGGTCCGGGGCTGCCCCTCTGACTTCCCAGCCCTTCACCGCTCATCCCCGAGGTGTGACTTCCGTCGTCCGGGGTCACTTCCCTCAGGTGCAAGGGCTTTCAGATCAGATATGGATTCTTGTTTTTTGTGTGTGTCTTTTTGTTTTAACTCTTCTAGAACAAGTGTTCTTAAGGGGTCGGTAAGCTTGAATTGAAATTAAAATGTTCTTGTGGGGATGTGTTGGTGCAGGTGTGATAATATTTATTAAATAATACACAGTATAGTGTGGACCTAACAAGGGGTCAGTGGTTTTCACCTGATTGGCAGAGGGGTCTGTGGAACAAAAAAGTTTAAGAACCCCTGTTTTAGAAGGAAGTATGAACTATGCCCCCATTTTAAAGATGCAGGAACAAAGGTCCTTTGGTTTCTGAAAATCATGAGCAGGATCTAGATTAGTCCAGTTGATCCAAGCTGCCTGTCCTCAGGGGGGATCCTTTAACTTTGCAGAATGGCTTTTTTTGTGTTGTGGTTTGGGGTTGGATTTTTGAAGGTTTTTGTTTTTTGTCTTCCTTTTATTTCATTTGTTTTGTTAACACTGGAAGCAACCTCCGAATGGAGCATTCTCTGACCTCAGGCGAAGTGGGGGTTGCTACGGAAGGGGCAGTATGTGTCAAGGGACCCTGGGTCTGCGGCAGGAGCCAAGGTCGGGAGGTGGTGGGGAGAGCATTGGTAGGCCCTGAGTTGAGGGCCGGGAGGACAGGGAGTGCTGTGGGGTCCACAGTTGGGCAGAGGGGGAATCGAAGGATACGCGGAGACCCCTATGACTAAGAAACTGCTCCCCCACCCTAAAGGGCCCTGGGCTTCTTGTCCCGCAGCCACCCCCCGGAAACAACGCCGGGAGAGGACGACTTTCACCCGGGCACAGCTAGACGTGCTGGAAGCCCTGTTTGCCAAGACCAGGTACCCGGACATCTTCATGCGGGAGGAGGTGGCGCTGAAAATCAACTTGCCGGAGTCCAGGGTGCAGGTACGCAGATGGAGACAGAATCATCCTTCCAGGTTGTGCCCATTTCCCCCACCTCCCCCACCGCAGGATGAAGGATGCTGAGGACCAGGTATTTGAGAGGAACAGAAGGAGGCCTGAAAATAGTCTATCCTTTGGAGACCAGTAAAATATTCTAACTCCCATTGAATGCCTGATTTCTTTTTCCTTGAGCCCCTTTTTTGCCTCCTCATCCCTACCCAAACCTATAAGCAAGGATCTTCTGGCCCAGGTTGCACAGTAAGAGTGCTGACTTAGTTGCAGAGATAAAGCAAAGTCCTAGAACCCTTCCTTTCATGGTGGTCAGAGACTCAGCATTGGTCAGATTTGATGCATAGTCTCTAATATCCCCTTCTCATAAACTTTTCGGGGTGAGAGAAGCTTAGTGCCTGGACATTCCATATATTTTTACAGATGAAGGAACAGAGTAGTAGATGACCTGCTCAAGGTCATACCTCAGTTTGGTGGTAGAGCCAGGCTATAGTAGCATCTGGCTTTCTTACCAGAGAAACGAACCCAATAAAAGTTTTCTTTGACTTACTAGGGATTAAACAGAATGTGCTAGCAATGGGCCATGTAGAAAAGTAACTACATAATATCCCCAGTGACACCCTTTTCCCTCAATCTTAAAATTTAAGTAAGCATGACCCCTAAGAGTTTTCCTAAACTGGAGACAGAAAGTCAACCCCAGCTTCCCTGGAGAACAAGTCTAGTAAAGAGTTCTCTGGAAAGAATGGTTAATACCCAAACCACAAACATGTCTGGGACTTGCCTTCAGCTAGGACATGTTTGTGAAAGTGCCAAACATCAGTGTGAATTGCAGGCCAGAAGAAAGGCTTTTCCAAAGTAAGGTGGAAAATATTTTAGTGCTTTTGAGGCTTGAACTAAAGTCCTCAATGAAAGAAAGCAAGGTTCTGAATAGTTTGGTGGTGTTGAGGTCCATCTTGTTGGCACCGTCTACTAGAGGTAAGACATCCATATAGAGAGCTCACTCGAGAGGACAAGTAAGGATTTTCAGCTCAGAAAATTGCAGTAAGTTTCTCAGATCAGCCCTCTAATGCACCAAACACAGCTTCCTACATTGCAAAACACGAGCAGGGCTGGTAAAGAGGATTTTCAAAGTTGCATGCAGAGGCTTAAGTTGACAAGTCAGAAAACATAGTACAGGAAACTGAATCCATGTGCTGAGTGGCAGTACCCTTAAGGCACAGACTCCAGTTTCAGAGTTGAGACTAGCAGAAAGGACTGTCCTCGAGCTCAAAGAAGAGTACATGCCACTTACCACAAATAAGCTTTTGGCAAATAATGGCTTTCAGAGCTCCTCCTTCAACAGGATCACTCATCTCCTTGGTGCTTTCTTTTTTAAGTGGGGTCTTTCTAGGTGAGACAAGAGATAGGGTGATGGAACCAACTTCCCTATTACCAGTTGCTTCCTAGAAGATGGTCTGTCAACTATTTGGATTTAGATTGTTCTTGTTGCCATGTATCAACAAAATTGTTTCCCCCACTTCCCTTATGTTTCCTTCAAAAAGACATAGATACATTCTATGCCATTGTGAGAGTGTTCTAGTATATATATCTCTATGTGTATGTGCACACTCAAGATAAAGATAGCAAAGAAGTGATAGGAAAATGGGATGGCGAATTTTTAGCCATATGATTTTGCTAAAATTTCTATTGTTTAAATTTTTTTGTTCTTGGCTAGAAGTAAAGCCAGGCCAAGTGCTTTTAGGCAGAGCCTCACAACTTTCTTACACATCCTGAAGCATGTATGAAAGTGTGACATAATAAGTATTCAGTAGCAGAAGAGAGTGTTTGTTTAGCTCAACTGTCCATGTAGGAAAGATTTATAATCTGGGAATTACTCTTATTCTAAAAGTGTTACTGAAACAATATTAAAGATGTTTCCTTCCCTTTCCAGGTATGGTTTAAGAATCGAAGAGCTAAGTGTCGCCAACAACAGCAGCAACAACAGAATGGAGGTCAAAACAAAGTGAGACCTGCCAAAAAGAAGACATCGCCAGCTCGGGAAGTGAGTTCAGAGAGTGGAACAAGTGGCCAATTCACTCCCCCCTCTAGTACCTCAGTCCCAGCCATTTCCAGCAGCAGTGCTCCAGTGTCTATCTGGAGCCCAGCTTCCATCTCCCCACTGTCAGATCCCTTGTCCACATCCTCTTCCTGCATGCAGAGGTCCTATCCCATGACCTATACTCAGGCTTCAGGTTATAGTCAAGGATATGCTGGCTCAACCTCTTACTTTGGGGGCATGGACTGTGGATCTTATTTGACCCCTATGCATCACCAGCTTCCTGGACCAGGGGCCACACTCAGCCCCATGGGTACCAATGCAGTCACCAGCCATCTCAATCAGTCCCCAGCTTCTCTCTCCACCCAGGGATATGGAGCTTCAAGCTTGGGTTTTAATTCAACCACTGATTGCTTGGATTATAAGGACCAAACTGCCTCCTGGAAGCTTAACTTCAATGCTGACTGCTTGGATTATAAAGATCAGACATCCTCATGGAAATTCCAGGTTTTGTGAAGACCTGTTGTAGAACCTCTTTTTGTGGGTGATTTTTAAATATACTGGGCTGGACATTCCAGTTTTAGCCAGGCATTGGTTAAAAGAGTTAGATGGGATGATGCTCAGACCCATCTTCTGATCAAAGTTCTGGGAAGCATAGAAAGAAAAATAAAGGGCCTTAGAGGGGCCTATCAACCAGCAACCTGAAATGGACAAACCAATCTACTTAAGATCCTGTCATAGTTTTAGATCATTGGTTTTCCTGATTTGCAAAGTGATCAAAAACATTCTTGCCATGTGCAACCAAACACCACCAAAAATAAACAATATCAAAACAAAACTAAGTTGTGAGGGGAGGGAAAGTCATAGCCTTCTTAAGCAGAGGTGTTCTAATGTTTTAGCCAATCCTTGGTTGGAATGGACATTGTCTCAAGCTCATTCACGTTTCATGACCAACTGGTAGTTGGCACTGAAAAACTTTTCAGGGCTGTGTGAATTGTGCGACTGATTGTCCTAGATGCACTACTTTATTTAAAAAATAATGTTCATAAGGAGTCAATATGTAGTTTAAGAGACAATCAGTGTGTGTCTTATATAAATGGTACATCTGTGGTTTTAAATCTGTGCTAGACTTCAAAACTGTGATCTGTTATTGTATGCAACCTTGAACTCCACCTCTGCAGGGGTTCTTCTGTGATTAAATAGGTTTTAATTATAAGCAAAATTCAGAGCAACTGAGTACTTACCTAAAAAGATTACCTTTGGCTGGAGGTGAGCTGCACTGAAACTTTACCACAAAATGTCTCTGAACAAGGAGAGTGAGAGAAGAAAAACAAAAGGACACTAATTCATCTGTAATTTACTGTTGGTAAACCTAGCAGTAAAGAGACATTGGTCAATTGCTCTGACCCTGATGAATTTATAAACTGAGATCATTGTTGTTTATGCTTGCAGATGTTAACTGGAAAAGTTATATATGCATAAACCTTTTCTTCCTGGACTTGGCAGATATGTATAATTATATTAAAATGGTTCTAGCACAATATTGGGTCCAGTTTAATTTTATGCCACTGTTTATGAACGAAAAGCCCATAAAAAGGCTCTCTTTTCCCTCTCTTAGGGCAGAGAGGATATTCGCAAACTTATATTTATTTTTTTACTAATCTACAGCTGAACTAGATATGGATGGCAGTGATACATAAACTTTTTGAGTTTCATCAGGATTATACTGAAATTGAATTGAGAGAGCCTAACATCACTAGAATCTTGTTTTCCTTGCTTTTCCCGACCTGCCACATACCATAACAATTTCTTAAGCACTTTATTGTAGGATTTTATGTAGATTATTTTTTTTAAGAGGGGAATGGAAAAACTGGAGTACCCTAAAAAACAGGAAAATGACAAGAATTCCTTGTTTCTATTCTCTATTTGATTAAAGGGATTTTTTTAACTTCCAAAAAAATCTGAGGTAAACATGAGAGGGAGTGTAATCAGAATCTGAAAGCAATTCAGGCAGAAATGATTTCTGAACAATAGAGTTTCACAAAAGTTTTAAAACCTATAATTTCAGTAGTTGAACATAAGGCACTCCGGTCAGCTTTTTTTTTTTTTTTTAAGAAAGTATTGAAAAAAATGGGTCCTTTTCATTTGTACCTGCATTTTGTAAATCAGTCACCAGAAAAGACAAATGGAGAGTTGATCATTGTATGGTGTTCCCTAGGCAAAAGCAATTATTTTTTATTTAAACTATTATGTTCCTAAATCTGACCAAAATTAAGTGACTTTTGATTGTAATTTTTAAATGAAGGTTAGCAATTGCAACCATTTTGTCTTCTGGCTATTTGATTTTTTGTCCCTGGCTGCACAGGCTTTCCCTTGAGCTCTACCCAATCTTGCCTAATAGATAAATTGTTTTTATTTTTCTGCTAAAGGAAGTGCAATCGTTTACACACAACATGTAAGGCAAGATTTTCCAGTACCTACTGGTAATATTCACCATATACTATAGTTCACACCAAAGTGAAATTGGGAACCTTGAATTTTTGTGGTTTCCCAGATTCAGGGTCTTAATCTTTCAGTTTCTCTCATGCACCAGTAAAACCCAGCTCTCCTGCAAAATAATCAATTTCTCACACCGCTTTCAGTTTTCAGGATGCCCCACAAAGGGTCAGGAAAGATCGCCCTTTCTTTAAAAACAATAACGACGACAAACATCGATCTACTCAGCAAATAAAGTTACCAGCTTTTTTCCCTCCCGAAACTTAAAAAAAAAAAAAGGAGGTCAGAAAGAAGAGGCGCTGAGCACTTTCTGAAACTAAATTTTCCATCACCTTTGCACAACTTCGTTTAACTGAGACCACGCAGTTAAATCTCTGACGGCAAAGTAGGAATCAATTCCCCCTGACTGCAGGCCACGCAGGGAGGGAAGAGGGGCGGGGGAAGGAAGGCGGGAAGCAAGCACTGGCTTAAAGACGTCCAGAGAGTTCTGATCACCACCACTCCTGGCCAAGACCGGGTTTAATGACTGTTAAGCACAATAATGATGATACTTTGTACTAAAATGATGCCGTCCTCCACAGGCTTCAGGAACTACTTCAATTGCATATCCGCAATTAAGTGGGACGGCGATACAATCTGCATTTTGGAGGACAGAGATGAGGGTGGGGGTAGTTTGCTTTACAAAGATCTGTCGCCCCGAACCTTTACGTCTGGTCCCCTTGTATTTCACCTTGGGAGTGTTTCTTCCCTTCACAGATAAAAAGCGAAATCCAATCAAGTTCAATTAAATTCCGGCTTTCGAAACCTCCAGGTTTTAGATAATGGCCAGTTTCTTCCACTCCTTTCCTACCTGCTTCCTTCTTATCTCACCTTTCCTGTGGGTGTCCCCACCCTCAGCCCCGCGCCACAGCCGCGGGAGGCGGAAGACGCCGGGAGGTCCTGGGCGGGACTGCGAGGACTAGGCGCCAAGGTGTGGGCCCTCGCAACCCCCGGAGAGCGGATCGTGCTCTCCACCGAGTCCCTGGCAGTCTCGAAGTATATGTTTTCGAAATCTTAAATCCCCAATCGAGGTTATATGGGCCGGAGTCGGCTCTCCAAGCTGGGGCCGCCCTCTGGGACCCACTCACAGCCCTGCGGGCCAGGCAGGGCGAGAGGAGGTCTTCCAGGTTCCCCTCTCGCCCTCCGGTCTGGCTCCCGCCCGGGTCGGAACCCAAGACCTCCGCCGAGCTGCAGCCTGCCTCGCTTGGCCTCGTGCGCAGGCCTCGGGGACGCCGGCCGAGCTCTGCCGCGGCCGCGCCCCGGCACTAAGAGCCGCGGGAAGGTCCGAGGCGCCGCCGCGGACGTGCGCGCCGGGGGGTGAGCGCCGCCGGCAAGGAGGGGAGCGCGCCTCCCCCGACCCCACATCCCGCACTACGACTCCTCCTTTCCCGGCCCAGACACCCGGCCTCTGGGCCAGCCGCGGGCCTGAGCGCCCGTCCCTGGGTGATTCCACCGTCTCTTCGAGTTCACTCTACAGGCCGGCTCGGAGGGGGGCGGGGAGGGTGCGAGGGGGCGGCCCGGCAGGACGAAGAACCCCCCGGCGGGGGTGCGAGCCCCTGCGCTGGAGGGAGCGAAGGCCGCGAGGGCGGAACCGGACGGCGAGCTGGGCCCACGGGGGGGCAGAGGGCCCAGGCAGTAAAAGCGGACCCGGTGGGGCCCGCGGCCGCTCGCTTTCTGTCTCCCGTGAGGAAGCGCTACAGACGGCTGGGGAGAAGGCCATTCCTTCCGGCTGCGAAGGCGAGGCCCCGGCGCGGGGACTCCCGCCGCATGCCCGGGACTGACGTGAAGCGCAGTAGGGGCCCAGGAGCACCTGCCTTGGGCCCCGAGGGATCCCACCAGAAAAGCCAGGGCTTCGGCTAGTGGTTCTGGGAGAGTTGTGTTTGGGTGTTCGGCCCTCGCCTGGGGGGGTCCCTGCCCTGAGCTGAGGCTTTAGGGGGCAGGTGTACGTACGCATTTACCCTCAGCAGATCCCTTTGCCCTGACCCCCCTGTATTTCGTTTTTTTAACAACTGCCCTGTTTCTTTTTTTCTTTTTTTTTTTCTCGGACCCAGAGCATCACTACGTTGTCCTGGAGGCTAGAGGCCGGTTCCCGAAAAGGGAAATGGTCTCTTCCGCGTCCCGGAAAGCCCCAATTTGCCAAGCAGCCCATTCCAGTTAACTGCAGGGCAGGAGCCGGGGTCATGTGCCATCCGCCACGTAATCAGAAGCGGGAGCGCCGGCAGCCAGCCCGTATACGCGCACACATGTCAGAACCCGCATCCCACACCCGGTGGGAACCTTGCTGTCGTTACCCGGACAAAGCTGTAACCTAAAACCAGGCGTGCCAGTGTTAGGTGGGGGTTTGCTGCATATAGAGACGTGTTTTAATCATGCAAAAGAAAAATACAAAGGGCTTGGGGAGACTGGCGCATCCCATGCAAATAAAAGCTTAAGTCGTAGAAAATAAGAAATAGGAAGATGCGGAGTAGGGCTCAGCCCGGACCTCGACCTGCTGCATCCTGCATCCCTTTGAAACCTTTACGAAGGGCAGATATACCTCTCCCTTTCGTGCCACTCTAAAAGGTCGCAAACCCCATCACTTATCAACATGTCCAATTCTGCGACCAGTGCCTCTGCCTTTCTTTTCTCAACCGCCGGCGCCCAGCCAGCGCAGCGTGCCCTGATAAAACCAGATTTCCCTAGTCACCCCAGTTCTTTAGGTTAGCGCGATTCAAAAGACTTTCTGGGACTTTCTCCTGGGGGTGGGAGGAGCAAAACGCCAAACAAAACCCACTCCGATGGTTTTCGGTATTAGGCTCGGAAGCTCCACAGATTATAGGATTTGTCTCGGACAGAATTAACACTACACCGTGAACCCGTATCGCTCCGGTATATTGAGACACATTGTATAGGACTGCTTGGAGCATCTCCTCCAAACTTCTTGTTAATAGTAACACAAGGGTTTTAAAATAGTAAGTGGAGTTTTTTTGTTTTTGTTTTTTTTCTGGTGGTGGGGTTGATTAAAATGAAATCTAGGAACTATTTGTAAAGGGTAGTTCTTAGTGGAAGCAAGTTCGAGCATAACGAACTGAATCCGGAAGCCAGAGGAGGCTTCTGCAAGCAGACGTGGAGCTACAGGAGAAGGAAGCAGGCATGCGTCGCAAAGGCCCTGTACACAGCAGCAATCCCCACCAAGGGAGGCGCCCCTAGTTATAAAGAGAATCAGCCAGACTTCCTCTCTTGCAAGCAGTGTATTTTCTATTTTAAAACCAACATGCTGTTGACTGCAAACAAACAATAAGCAAATTCAAATAAAGGAGCCCTACCAAGCCCAACTCATTTGGTCAAAGATAACTGCTGGTGCCAGGGCGGCCAGGCTTTCAGGAGGGGGAAGGGTGGGCTTCGAATTTTGTTTTTCTCCTAGAGGGAAAGTCGAACAGCGTGAGGTCTACGACTCACTTTTATTCCTTAATCTCCTCCACCCATTACCTTCATTTTTAGTGGTAATGGTGGGGGGGGGGGGGGGGGAAGGAAGGGAAGGAGGGGGGAGGGAGAAGAAAAAAGAAAAGAGAATCCCACGGCACATAAGGCTAAGTGGCCGAAGTTTGCATTGACTCCTGTTTCAGCATCACAAGGAAAAAAATGTGCCCAAGAAACAGATCGAATCCTCTGCCACTCCTCTAGTGCCCTGCCTTTTATTTGCCTACTGTGGGGATGGAAAAGGGACCGTTTGGATTAAAGATTTCTCTTCCCCTATTTGACATCCCTAGGAAACATTTCCAGCTGAGGGCTTCTTTAAAAATAAGATAGCGTTTCTAGCACTCTAAAACTGATGATTGCTTCCCACCCCTCACTCCCACCCCCTGCCCATGAAGTTAAAGCAAATCCCACCTTTGGGAGTCAGATGAACAGCGATACTGAGCCCCTAAGACCTGCTTCCCTCCTGCTCCAGGTTCTCTTTGAGATAGCTCCCGGATTGAGGTGCTCTTAGGCCTTGCCCCAATTCCCAGCTGGGACCTCGGGAGAACCGTTAGGCTACACTGAAACTAAAAAAAATCACTCAATTTAGCCTGGAGTTCTTAAAATTTGTTCCAAGTACGAATAGTGACATTTTAGACTCATGGGCCATTAATAAAAATCTCCTTAACATTCAAATGGCTCTGAAATGTGTTGATAGAGGATTATCGAGCCCTAACAGACATTGTGGGCAATAAAATGGCCTCTGGGCAACGAGGTCTGGAGTGGGTATCTGACCACAGTTACCTGATCATCAGCTTACAGTCAAATCACTTTTTAGCTGCAACGCACGTAAGAAGTGTTCTTCCCACTAGCAAAGCCCGAGACTTTGAGACTTTTGTGTTCTTCAACAAGCAGAATTTAACAGCTACGAGTATGAGGGGGAAACCTGCTTGAACGAAAAAAGTCACCTCCCGACGAAACTGGAGAGTGAAGGTCGCCGGCCATTGCCCCTCCCCTACCTAGTCTATTGGGCCAAAGCTCAAAGGGCAGTTGCCCAGAAAGATCGAAGCCCTCGCCCGAGATGCCGCCAGTTGCTCTGAGGTCGGGGATGTCCTGGCTGAACTCCCTCGTCTCCCGCCTCCTCGGAACGCGATCCCTGACGCCGCTGCTCGGCTCGCCTCGAAGTGGCCCGACCTGTCGCCGGCCTCTCCTGCCGCAAAGAGGAAGCCTTCGGCCCCGGCGCGCACAGTCGACGGCGCGAAGGGCTCTCTGGCGTGCCGCGGTGCCGGGGAGAAAGCGGGTTGTGGGTGTCTCCGCAAAAGAAGGCAAGTGCACCATGTTCTCCCTCTCCACCCCCACCTTCCACCCAACAAATGCACAAAAGTAAGCGGAAGACCCCGAAAGCTGGGCCTTTCGGAGCTGCGAAGGACACATCAGCATTGCCCTGGGGGCTTCCCTTTCCTGCGCGCGGTGTCAGGAGTAAATGTGACGGTGGCTGCGTGAGTCATCGGCCTCCAAGCCTAGGCAGAGGCGCCGAGCCGGGAACCCGAACTCCAACCCGTTCCCCTGCCGGGTACTAGCCCGGGAAGCGGCCCTCGAGTTCCGGGCGCCGCCTTGCCCCGCGCGTCGCTCCGGGCCGCACGTGGCTGGACTTCCAGGGCCCTCGCCTAGCGGAGACCAAGGCTTCGGCTCCAGCGCTCCTTGCGGTCGCGCTCGGAATTACGGAGCGCTTCGGCCGCGTGCTCCTCTTTCTTCAACGGCTTCCGCGGTATTTACGAGGACTGGTGAGTCTTGAGTGTGAAAGTAAAGAAACCGGGAGGCTACGGGTCCCCTCGGGCAAGGCCTACGTGTGCGCTCTCACCACGTCCCGCTCCGCACGTCCCGGCCCAATTCTGGCTTGGGTCCGAAAGTCAAACTTCCTCCCTCTACTTGGGGTAAAAAGACGCCGGAGCTGAGACGCGCTTGACTTCAGGACTTGCGGCCTAGTGTGACCCGTGTCGGGACAGGGGATGACCCTACACCCGGGAACCGAATGCTGTGGACCCGCAGGGAACATCGGCGCTGTCCCGGGGCCCTCGCGGAAGTGAGCCCAACCGGACGCTGAGAGTCGCTGGTCGGCTGGCGACGACTTCCGGTTGCAAATCGACGCCCCACCAGCTGGGGCAGAAAGAGGCGTGGTACTCCGTACACTTTAGAAAGCTGGATCATGAAGTACCCTAAAATGAATTTTGAGGTAGAGATTTTGAACATTTAGAGTGCATAAAGATTTTCCCTGAGTTCCTGGCCACTTGTAACACAAGCAGGTTTGATGACTTTTGCTTAATATTTGGTTCGAGGTTTCCAGCCATCCTTATCGCTATGGAAATGCAAAGGAATTTTTTTTTATACCAGAGGCAGATATTTTGGGTAATTGTATGAATTTTCAAATTGAAGTCTTTAAAAATGAAATTCAGTAATTTCAGAAAGAAGAATCACCTTAATAGTTTTAAATTTATGGAAGTGTCATTGAAATGCGTCTTTCAACAACTCTTCTCCCAGATTAAATTGACTTTTAATTTTAGTCTAAGTTGGCTACTTGAAGCTTTAGAAGTCTAACAAGAACTCAGTCTATTTGTTAATTACTTTTTACCAGAGGCATAGACTATTTGATCCTTAAAGTGACAGTGCCATGGACACCTCTGATTTTTATTAGCCGAAGAAGTAGAAAACTTGGTGCAAACATACAATCCTTTTCAAGGACTGGTAACTGTCAGTTAAACCAATAATTTTGATTCTGACCGTTTTAAATGGTTACATTAGTTTCTCTTCTTCTCTCCAAGACTCCCACATCGCTTTATATATTTTGATAAAAGTGTTGAATATGTAATATACATTTTTTAAATAAATGATGCCTGAGTTGATCTTTTTCAGGGATTTTTTTTTTAAAGGAGGTAGGTACTAGGGATTGAACCCTGGACCTTGTATGTGGGAAGTAGGCACCCAACCACTTGAGCTAGACCACCTCCCCTTTTTCAGGGATTCCTAATCTATGGTTCAGGCATCCCTTTGGGGATGAGTGTCCATGGTTATGTTGTGAAGGATGGGTGAATCCCCTCAAGTGTATGGAAAATTTTCTTTGTGTTTGTGTGCGATTTTTCTGGATAGAAGAACCACTCCTTTCATCAAATTCACAAAAGGATCTGTAACCACCTAAAATTAATAGCTATTGGTCTTTATGGTGCATATGTGATGAATGAAGGGTGAACTTGGAGATGGAAACTTTTGTAGGTCTTGCTAACAATTGGACACAATGGCAACTCTGTGAAAATTTAAATCTCCCCTTAACTTTTTTAAAAATAAAGATTTATTTATTTATTTATTTATTTATTTATTTATTTATTCCCCACCCCCACTCCCCCAGTTGTCTGCTCTCTCTGTCCATTTGCTGTGTGTTCACTTGTATTCTCATCAGATGGCTCTGGGAACCTATCCTGGGACCTTTTGGAGTGGGAAAGAGGTGATCATTCTCTTGTGCCACTTCAGCTCCCTGTTCTGCTATGTCTTCTTATTTTCTTTCCTCTGTGTCTTTTGTTGTGTCATCTTGTTGTGCCAGCTCTCTGCATCAGCCAACACTCCTGTGCTGGGCCGCATTCCCGTGTGGGCCAGCACTCCACATGGGCCAGCTTGCCCTCACCAGGAGGCCCTGGGCATCAAACCCTGGACCTCCTATATGTTAGATGAGAGCCCAATTGGTTGAGCCACATCCATTTCCCAACCCCTTAACTATTGAAGCCTTCAATTTTTTTTTAAACAGAATAACCTCAAAAGTCCTTTTTATTTCTAAATTCTGCTGAAATAGGCATAGTTTGAATTATTGTCCATGAGATCATTTATGCATTTACAAAGTCTAAATAAAAGAATGATTTAAAAATGGTTTCTACACATGAAAATTATAGTGAAAATTTAAGTGTTTTATTAGAGAAGTTATGAGATTATAAAACAATCATGCATAATGTGCAGAATTCCTGTACATCACCCCATTCAGCAGCATCTTATATTGTTGTGGAACATTTATTACAGATTATGAAAGAACATGAACAGACCGTTTTCACTAAGGGCCACAGTGTACACTTGGTATATTTTTTCTATACATCCCCTGTTATTAACACTATGTATTTGTATTGTATATCTGTTACAGTTCATGAGAGCTCAGTCTTATTTGTACTGTTAACCACAGTCCATCTTCTATTCATAGTTCACTGTTATACAGTGCCTTGTTTAATGATTTTAATGATTCAGAACTAAAGCCCCTTTAACTTTTACAAAACAAACAACAACAAAAAGAAAGCAATTATCTGACCTTAATTAAAAGTTTCAGAAATTTCAGTTTGAATTATTTTTCTCTTTCTTTCTCTCATTCCACATATATAAATTTATCAATCATGCCTAGATTCACAAATTTTCCTATTACAAAACTTTTGATTTCTCTTAAAGCTTGAAGATTCTTTCTCTTATTCCACATGCATAAATTTACCAACCATACCTAAATTATCAAATGTTTCTGTTGAAAAGCTTTTGATTTCTCTTAAAGCTTGAGGATTGTCAAAAGTGGATGAAACAAAGGATGAGGAGGTGGGACCTTCTGACTAAGTTGGAAGGAGAGTAGGGCTCTGCCTTTCAAATGAGGAATTCAAGGTCAGAGAATATAATCACCTGTAAGAGACTCAGGGTAGAATTTAAATATAGTCCTGTTATTCAGAACACACAGACCTTGTCCATTTTCCCCTGATTAAATTAAATTCTACTCCACAACTCCTCAGCTTACTTCCAACCTTCTTTGAAAGGATATCTTCCATTAGTGCAAGAGCAAGCATAATCTATGGGTTTTTTAGCATTTGATCTTTGTGCAGAGGCTTCTATTTAGAGTACCCATTGCAGCTAAGATTTGGATCTGGTCCCTAAAATAGCCTGAACTGGGCGACCTCAGGCACATAGACATACTAGCAATTTATTCCATATCAGCTCCCAAGCCATCAAAAGATGATAACAACCCTTGGACACTGTTAATCTCTGCTTGATTCAAACTGGTGACCGCAAGGTGAAAGGCAAGGGCGTTATCTCTGAGCAATTCCTGTGGCCTGCAGATTGCCAGTTGGGCCAATACAATTGAAGCCTCTTCTCCAATGGTTACTTAAAAAATTTCATATCCAAAGTCATTGGTCTTTGTTGGACTAGAAGGTAGGAGGGCTTTATCAAGGAAAATGCCTGAGGGCCGAGATGTGGGAGCTTAGAATCCAAAACAAATTAGAAAGGTTGAAAAGGTAACTGTGTGTGTTGCCTGCCCAATAAACTTTGAACAACATCATTGTGACTGTGATTAGAAAAAGCCTCTGGAATGGATGTTTTGCCAGTTGAGGGAAAATGCACTTTAAAAAATAAAAAGCAAAGTCCTGTCTAGAATTTGTTTTACAGTTTTAAAAATGGCTTTATTTTTGTAATCTGTGAGGTCAGTACAGATCACCATATACTCATTTGGCATCAGTCCAGGGCTAGAAGGTACAGGAGAGAGTGGAGGAACAGTGGAGAATAAAGGAAAAGGGTATACTGGTGAGAAAAGCTATCCTGTGCTTTGGTTCCCAGAGGGAAACCAGGTTAAATGGCCTGCAGAAGGACTGTTACTACTTGCACTTTTCAAATATGTAGAGGGGATGGTTTTAGCCTCATATGCCAGGGTATTCAACTCTAGTCTGAAGTCATAGAAGTGTGCCTTTACTGCTTGGTGGAATTAATCTGTACCTGCTACCCCATATGCTAGCAGTTGTAATGATTCTGCTTGATTTTGCTAGTTGGCTCTAGAAAGAAATGACAGATAAAACTGAGAGGTTTCAAAAATACTACACGGAGAGTTAAAGCTTAATTGGTGCAAACTTTCTGTTGGGGGTAATGGAAGTTTTGGTAATGGAGGATGATGATGGTAGCACATTATGAATGTAATCAACACTGCTGAATTATCTAACCAAATGTGGGTAAAGGAGGAAATTTTATGTTATGTGTATGTTACCAAAATTTTTTTTCTAAAATTCTTCCAACCCAGAAAGAAAACGGACATTACATATGGACTATATGCTTTATATCAATATTAAATTTCCTGAATGTGATTGCTGTACTCAAAATGGTTACATAGTGAATGTCCTTGTTCTCAGGAAATGTACCTGAAGTGTTAAGTATTAGAGGAGCATGATGTATGCAACTTATTCTCACATATTTAGATAATAAAATAGATAGATAGATAAATAGATAGATAGATAGATAGATAGATAGATAGATAGAACAATATAATAAATGTCACAAAATACTAAAAGTTAGTAAATCTTGGTATTTAGGTGTGGAGGTTTATTGGAGTTCTGTGTATTTTTTTTTATAAACATAGTTTATTGAGGTATATCTGTATACTGTACAATGTGTACAATCAATACCTTTTAGTATAACTACAGAGTTGTACATCCATCACCACAACCAATCTTAGAACATTTTTATTATTCCAAAAAGAAAAACTTCCCTTTCAATCCCTTTATCCTTCCCTAGCCTTATATAACCACTCATCTATTTCCATCTATACAAATATATTTATATTTTATATAAATGGAATATACATTATGTAGTATTTTGGGTCTGGTTTCTTTCACTTAGCTTAATGTTGTTTTTCATGGTTGGTGGTGGTCTTTAAATTATTGTAAATTTTTTAATTAGAAAAGGTGTAGGTTTACAGAAAAGCCATGTAAAAAATACAATGTTCTCATATACTCCCTATTGTTGACACTTTGCATTAGTGTAATACCTTTGTTACACTTGATGAAAGAATATTAAAATATTACTGTTAATAGTGGTCCATAGTTTACATTAGGTTTTTTTTCCCATATGCCACTCTATCATCAATACCTTGTAATAGTATTGTACATTTGTTATAATTCATGAACTGACATTCTTATGTTTGTCCTATTAACCCACAGTTCATCATCCACAATAGGATTCATTGTGTTATACAGTCCCGTGTTTTGTACTGTCCATCCAAAGTATACACTCAGTGGCTCTCAGTAAAATCAGAGCTATGTGCTCCTCACTACAGTCAATTGCAGAACATTTTCACTAGTTTAAAAAGAGAAGTCCCATAGACCCATATCCTCCCACTTTTGATCCTTACCATTGATATCTGTGTATTGCTGTTGTATTATTTTTGCAAACTTCCTGTAAGTTTGAAGTTATTTCAAAATAAAAAGTTTAAACAAATCCTATGGCTATTTAAATAATATGTTTTTTAAGGTCCGTGTGTTATAAGTGGGTTATTGATGGCAAAGGCAAAACCAAATTATTTAAAATTTTTAGCAATAAGCTCCATTGGTCAGGATCAAAGACCAAATTGACATATGCAGAATTTCCATCATTTGCAAAGAGTGTCACAGAGATATCCCACTATATTGTTCCATAACTTCATTCCTAGATCTTTTATTTTAAATGAACATTATATGCAAATTCTACTCAATTGTTTGGTATCTTTTCCTAAAAATGATACACTAAATAAACAGAAACTAATGACTAATGGGGAAACCAAGTAGTCATAGGATGGGTGCTTTGTATACAATTGGTAAAGAGACACTCTTTATGATAAAAAGTCACTGATTGATGATAAAGTGGTGCGTTTTGTAACATAAGATGATTGTCTAATTGATTGTGGGGAAATAAATCATGGAATAAATACTGAAGTCTAGTTATTGCCTGAGACTGGCCTTGGCTACATAGTCTTGCTAACTCTTCAAAGAGTAAAAAGAGAATCACAGCATTTGCCTGGTCAGAAGAGGTGAACCATCTTGTTCAGAGTATTTGAAAGGGATTGCAATTTCAGACCTATCTTTCTTAAGTATCTGTTGTATGAGAGAGAGACTCACAAAATGGGAGACATGTTCTCTTGGAATGGTACTGCCACGTATTCTAGATGATGGTGATGATGGCAGAATTGATCCCCCATATGGAAGTGATTTGCATATATCTTATAATATGCAGGTCTAGATTATTTACTCAGGCTTTGAAAGATCTATCTAAACTGGCAAATCTACTACTCTTAGAGATCAGCTTTCATTTTAGTTCTAAAACTTTTACATTTGAGTATTTCACTGATAACTGGAGTAGAGTTGGTGTCAAAATAAGTCTGTAGCTTCACTTGTTGGAGTGGGATGTGTGCCTATCCCTCTTATCTTTCCTGAGTAAATTGAGCTCTTCCTGAGCTTTACTTAGTTTATCTCAACCTCATATTCAAATTGGATTTTTTTTTGGCCTATATCTCCAGCTCTTCTAACATTATAGAAACCCTCATACAACATTATTTGATAAGGAGATACAATATCTAGGTGCCTTAGCAAATGGGAATTAGTACATATTTTTGGTTATTTGAGAAATTGGCTCCTAGTGTTACCAGGGAATTAGTTTAAGATAATGGTTAAGCCATTCAGGCTCTAGAGTCAGACTGACTGGGTTTAAATCCCAGCTTCTTTGTAACTAGGTTGATATTTGTTCTTATGGAAATTATTTAACCACTCTGTGCCTCAGTTATAGTATTTACTTCCCAAGATTGTTGTGAGGATTAAAGCATTTAGCTTAGTGTCTGGCAGATAGTGCTCAATCCATCTCTCCTTTATTGGTATCATCATTATTGTCATTGTCATTGTAGTCAGGAAAACCAAGTCAGACGCAGAAACTTGGATGAACTAAAGTTGGCTGTACTAGTCTAATAAAAAGACAGGAATACATATGTGATAGGATGGACTCAAGAAGGGAGATTACATAATATTCAATATGTATCAAACTATACAGGTAGCATAACTGGTAAGTTAATGTCGTATTGTGTTTGTTTTTGCCACAAAGAGTTTGTATCTTTTGCTCAGCAGTCAAAGAAACGATTAGGATTTAGAAACGAGCAAATATATTTGTAAAGAAGGAAATAAGAGTAATGACAATTTGACAAGGTGTCAAGGTATAACAAAACAAACCATCCTACATTATTTATGTTCCCCTCCATTTCCTTCCATTTAAGATTTAAAACATTTTTCCATCACTGCAAGTAGTTTTTTCCCTGCTCCAAGCCTTCTGAACACCAAACTGCCCTCACTGTGTTTGAGAATGATACTGGCATCTTCATTCCCATATAATTTAGGTCAATTCAGTGTGTGGGCAATGTTTATTGCCCCTCCCCATCTCTAAAAACCCTGTCAAAACATGGTTTTAATTTTCTTTTAAATGTGGTTCATACAGAGCTGCCAACACATTTCACATTCCACCCCTAAACATTGGTATTTAACAAGAAAAGTGAAGTAAAACAATTTAGTAATAAGGTAATGAAGATCTTGTAAATTGAGCTCTTGGTTTAAAAAAGAAAAGAATAATTGGGAATTAAAAAGAATTTATGCAAATCAACTAGTATGGATGATGGCAGAAGGAGAAGAGAGCAGGGTAATGAATTTGTTCAAATGAATTTACTGAAGGTGGCAATTCATCTCTCTAAGGAATTACAGGGAAAATGAGTAAGTGGCTAGAGGGGCCGATATCTCAAGAAAGCCTGAATAGGCAAAATGGACCACATTTGCAAAGAGCAGAGCTTTAGTCATCAACTTCTGAGTTCTTTAGCACACAGATCTGTGCAAGCAATTTACTTAAGGTTTCAAAATCAAAACATGTCTGCAAGAACAGAGAAAGGGAGGCAAGACCTTCTTTGTGTTGTCCGCAATGGAGCAAGGAACTGACAACCTCCTGCAATTGTCTGAAGAGGCATAACTCACCAGGCAGGCAGAAGAATTGTTCAGGGTTATCCAAGAGGCTAATTTGGAGTAAAGAAATGAAAATGAGAAATGTCTCAGTGATGACCTCTCATAAACTGTGAGAGAGTCCCTCAAGGGAAGTGGCAGAAACTCCAGTTTAGAACATTTAAAGCCGGGGAAAGAAGAACACTTGGCACCAAGCCTCGAGGAACTGTTCAGCATTAACAGAGGGATGGACTTACTGTTAAGTCTGAGTCCCATCTATAATTTATCTAACTGTATGCTTATTAAACACCACTCTTATTTTTCAATTCTTTTGACAGTCGTGACACTAATAGTTTTATTGCCGAAGGAATTTCTGTAGGTTCATATAGATTTGCATTTGTTCCACAAGGAGGTATAATTATTTAATAAGAGCTGGTATCTGCCTTGAAGATGCTTCAGCTCTGACCTCCTCAGAAAATTAAAAGAATAACCAAGCATTTTGCCATCTTCTCACGTCTACTATATTTTCTCCAAACAACAGAGAATAACAATTACTAATGATTACATGAATAATAACAAATACATGAATAATGTAATGTCTCTGGCCCCAGAGACATTAAAACGGGTGTTGGAATGGCTAAAGGAAAGGATTCTCAGTTGTTTAACTTATTCAAAATTAAGTTTCCACTTAAACATTTATTAGGATTTAGGAAAACTAGGGTCGTTATAAAGACGTGTTTATTTATTCATTCAGCAAATACTTGAGGGTCTTTTCTGTGCCAAGCAGTATTCTCCATCTGGGACACACAAGATTTCAGCTTCCATGGAGCTCAAGTTCGTCTTTATGAGAGAACATCAATGTGGGTGGTGATTATAGGGGACAGACATTGCTTAATCAAAAGGGAAATGCTGGTGAGTTTTAAAATGTACAAAATGGAAATGACACAAGACGCTTACTGTTTGTCAGCACTCTAATGAACAGAAACACAGTCTTGTAGCAGTCTGTACCCAAGTCTACCAGTTCCTTCCATGCGGGCATGTGGGAGGAAGATCGGAGCACACGAGAGGCTCTGCAGTGAGAACTTAAATTGGTCTCAGGGTGTGTCGTGTCCTGTCCTTATTGTGTCACAGCAGTTGCTGCTAACACGCTTGGCTTTGACTTGAACGTCTTTGAAATGTCCCCATCCCTCATCTCCCCACAACTACCCCCTCCAATTGCCTCAATCGAAGTGAGTCCTAAAACAGGGCTCTTAAAGAAATGGCCAAAGTGCCACTGGAATGAGCAGAATCAATTACTTAGTGTTTTCTGCAGACCTACTGATTGTAAATTAAAGGAAGACCTTTTTGGAAAGGACAGTCCATTAAGAGACCACTTGATGTTTAATTACATGCAGTTGGAAACTCCGCAGAGTGGCAGCCCAGCCAAATGGGTCATCAAAATGTAAGACAGACACAGTGACTGGTGCAGAGTTTCCTTTTGAGTTCCAGGTACAAAATTTCAAACCCAGAGTGGTGTATTCTCACACTGCAGAGCTGCCATAATACTTACTTATTACTGTCCCTGTGGTGTAATGTGATCTTGGAAAATGTCATAAAAGAATTCCTCCAAATTGTTTGTTTCATTACTCTTCCTCCTCCTCCCCAGTTTCTATTTCTTGGCTCTGTTCTTTTCTGTAGTTGCCGTTCTCTTTCTCTTTCCTCCCTCCAAATGGCATTGTGAGGTTGAATTCACCAGGTGCGCAAACTTCCTCCCTCATCTGACACTTCTTTGGCAGAAAGTGCAGGTAGCCCAGCAGGTATTGTCAGGGTCAAGTTAAAAAATAACAAAACCTGCCAATGCAGATTTCCTTCTTGTGGTGCCTGGCATCAATGGGTTCTCAAAAAGACTGCTGTGGCCTTAGTATTTCCCTTTTTACAGCTGGCATGAAATTGGCAGTCCAGCCACAGCTGGCTACCCTTTCTCCTATTCTGTCTTTGGCAGGACCAGAGGATGGCCGGCATTTCTCCTGGTCACCAAGGCAAGAGAAATAGCAACAAGATCCGAATACTGAACAGCTTTATTCTATTTAGAAAAAGTTAATTGGAAAAAGTACTGTTGTTAGGTTCCAGGTGACACTTCAGTGGTCACTGTTAGGCTCTTGACTGATCAGAAGGGAACTGACTTGGAAAAACATTTAAGGTGTTTATAAACTAACTGGTCTTTTTAAGATTTAAAACCTGAGAAAGGGAAGCTGATGTGGCTTGAGCAGTTGGACATCCACCTACCACGTGGGATGTCTCTGGTTCAGTTTCTGGAATTTCTAAAAAAAGAAGACAAGCGGACAAAGAGAATATACAATGAACAGACACAGAGAGCAGACACAAGCCCAAAACAATGCAAGGGGGGAGAAATAAATAAGATAAATGTTAGAAAACAGAACAAAACACCATAGAGAAACATGGAGCTGTAAGTAGTGAGTTATATGACAGGTTATATGCCAAAGTTCTTACCTGCTAGGTAGTTAACTTATATACTAGTTGATTTTAAGAGGAACAGTATCAGGTCTTTTTGTTTTTGTTTTACTTTTTTTTTAAAGATTTATTTTTATATATTTCTCTCCCCTTCCCCCCCCCCCCCCAGTTGTCTATTCTCTGTGTCCATTTGCTGTGTGTTCTTCTTTTATTTTGAGAAGTTTTTTTATTTGTTCATTTCTTGCATTTAAAATATTCTTCGATGACATCCTTGGCCTGAGATTCTTTGCCATAGTCCTTAACAACCACACAACTGCAGCCAACTACTTTATGGGGTTTGCCCTGTCTGTGGATTTTACAGAGGCCTACCCATTCGCCTAGTTCCTTGTTGTCCTCAACCTTAATTAGGTTGATTTGGTGCTCAGCACAAAGGGCCTCCACCAGCTTGATGTAGATGTGTTCATCACAGCTGGAGGCAAGCACACAAAGATGGGCTTGGTGCTTGTCTAAGGCTTTGGCAGCTTCGCAGATCCCACATGCTAGGCCATCATGGATGAGGGCAGTTTTTAGCACCTCTTGTAATACAGTGTTGTGTTTTTTTAAAGAATTATTTATTTATTTATTCTCTGTGTCTATTTGCTGGGTCTTCTTCTTTGTCTGCTTCTGTTGTTGTCAGCGGCACATGAATCTGTGTTTCTTTTGTTGCGTCATCTTGTTGTGTCAGCTGTCCGTGTGTGTGGCACCATTCCTGGGCAGGCTGAACTTTCTTTCATGCTGGGCGGCTCCCCTTACGGGGTGCACTCCTTGCGCGTGGGGCTCCCCACGCGGGGACATCCCTGCATGGCAGGGCACTCCTTGTGTGCATCAGCACTGCGCGTGGGCCAGCTCCACACGGATCAAGGAGGCCCGGGGTTTGAACGGCAGACCTCCCATGTGGTAGACGGATGCCCTAACCACTGGGCCAAGTCCACTTCCCCATGTAATGGGGTGTTGATGTCCATTACACCTCCAGCAACAATGCCTTCCCCGGCCATAGCGGTGGGTTAGGGGTGGAGCCGAATCTTGAAATCCCCTGAGCTTCCGCCTCTGCGTACCCATGGCAGCAGGGAAAACTGAGTGTTCTTCTTTGTCCGCTTCTGTTGTTGTCAGCGGCATGGAATCTGTGTTTCTTTTTGTTGCATCATCTTGCTGTGTCAGCTCTCCGTGTGTGCAGTGGTTTTCTTGGGCAGGCCACACTTTCTTTAGCGCTGGGCGGCTCTCCTTATGGGGCGCACTCCTTGCACGTGGGGCTCCCCTATGCAGGGGGTGGAGGGGTGGGGGAGCCCTGCGTGGCACGGCACTCCTTGCACGCATCAGCACTGCACGTGAGCCAGCTCCACACAGGTCAAGAGACCTGGGGTTTGAACCACGGACCTCCCATGTGGTAGACGGATGCCCTATCCACTGGGCCAAGTCCACTTCCCTTGTTTTACTTTTAATGACCTAGTAGCGATCCTACTATATCCTGCTAGTAATAATTCTACTAGGAAAAGAAAAGTGAAAATATATTTCTACTGGCATTAGAAATCTTTGCCTATTTGACATCAGCTTTCACAAGTCCTTTTGAGAGGGAGTACTGAGACTGCTCCCAAATCTCTTTCTCAGAATGGTGCAAACTGCAGTGACATTCCTAAACCCTGTCAATCACAAATGCTTCCAACACATGTATTACATGGTAATGCAATGGAATGCTCAAATCAAGTTAAAAATGGTTTCCTAAACACATATTCATATTTCCCATTATAGTAAAGTTGAAAAATATTTTTGTCACATTCCTTATTTTATTGTGCAAGTCCTTCTCACTTCCCCTGCATCTGCCATGGATCCAGCCTTGTTTACATTTGACTCCAGTAGGAAATGTGTGAATGTGCATGTGTGTGTGTTGTTGTTGTATCTGTGTGTATTTGTGTGTGATGGGATACTGAGAACGTGTTGGTTTAATAGCTAAGTTCTAATTTCCCCTATTCTCATACTCTTCCTGGGTCAGGTAAGAAGCGTGAATAACTGTCTCCATAGGTTGAACTGCTATAGGGTTCCTTCCGATACTTTTCTGTTACAAAACACATGGACTCTCTCGGTTCCTTGGTGTGGTGGTTGTCCATTCTCATCTCTATGTCAACTGTCCTGGGTAAGTCCAATGAACTGGAAAGTAGGTGCTTCAACTTCATTGAGGCTCAGGGCCCAGCCAGCAGATGGACAGCCCAGAGATTCAAGTCTCCTGGGAATATACCAACCCTAGCTCCAACCACTGGTTCATTAAAAGGGAAAGAAGAGGCATGTGTAGAGAAGTCACATTTGAGTCCAACTGTATCACACTCAGGAGCACAAACACTAAAGAAAGAAGTTGTTGATGTGGGAAAAGTGGGGGGTATGGGGAGTGGGGCATATGAGAACCTCCTGTACTTTTTAATGTAACATTTTGTGTGATCTATGTATCTTTTAAAAATAAGTTAAAAATATGTTTTAAAAAATACATGGAGCTGTGGATATTACTCTGCTGCCTACACCAACAGTAAAGAAGGAACATGGGTGTACATTAGGATGCAACATTAGACAAGATGGGATTTCCTGATGAGTAATACTCTTTTATTTTACAAGAACAGATAAGCATTAATGCTAAGAAATAAAACATTTAATATATTTGGAATCATAACTTATCAGATAGTATTTCTTAAATGCAACTAATTCATTACTAAGGAATTCTGATATTAATGGAGAGAGAAGGAAATGCTTTTCAGAATCTCTTTTTTATTGTGGTAACATATATAACATTTGTCATTTTAATGAATTTTTAAGTGTACAAGTCATTTACTTTAATAGTATTCAAGTAATTTTTTTTTGAGATACTGGGCCTGGGGATTGAAGCTGGGACCTCATATGTGGGAAGATGGCACTCATCCACTGAGCCACATTAGCTCCCCTGAGCTGACCCTCTCATCTTGTATGTTTTGTTTTGTTTTTAGGAGGTACCAGGAACCAAACCCAGGACCTCCCATATGGAAAGCAGGTGCTCAACTGCCTGAGCCACATTTCTTCCCCAAAGTAATTTATTTTACATCACCACCTTCCTTTACTAAAACTTTTCCATCACCCAAAACAAAAACTCTTTACGCATTAAGCAATTACTCCCCATACCCTCTCTTTCAGCCCCTGGTAACTTCTAATCTACTTTCTGTCTCTTTTTGCTTATCCTGGATATTTCATATAAATGGGATGTCTTCAGAGTTCATCCATATTATTGCATGTATCAGAACTTCATTCCTTTTTATAGCTGAATAATATTCCATTGTAAGTATATATTACATTTTGTTTATCCATTCGTCCATTGCTCCCTTCTTTTGGCAATTGTAAATAATGCTGCTATGAACATTGGTGTGCAAATAATCTAGCAATGCTATTTTTGTAAAAAAAGAAAATAAAAAGAGGTTCTGTATTTCACATCCACTAGGATGGCTACTACTGCAAAATAGAAAGTAAGTGTTGGCAAGGATGTGGAAAATTGGAACACTTGTGCATTTCTGGTATGAAAGTAAAATGATTATAATGCTGTGAAAAACAGTTTGGTGGTTCTTCAAAAAGTTAAATATAGAACTATCACATGACCCAGCAGTGCCAGTTTTAGGTATATATTCCGAAGAATTGAAAGGGTCTCAAAAAGTTCTTGTACACCAGCATTCATAGTGGCAATATTCACACTAGCCAAAAGGTGGAAACAACCTAAATGTCCATCAACAGATGAAGGAATAAACAAAATGTTTTATACATACAAAGAAATAGTGTTCCCCTGTAAAAAGGATGAAGTTCTGATTCGTTATACTGAGTGAAACATTATACTGAGTGAAATAAGCTAGACACAAAACATTATATTGAGTGAAATAAGCTAGACACAATAGTTAAAACAATGTATGAGCTCATTGATATGAAATAATTAGAATAAACAAATTCTAATTCATAGAGTTAGAAACTAGAATATAGACAACCAGAGACTGGGATGGGGATATGGCATGGGAAGTTAATGCCTAATTAACAGAATTTCTGTTTGGGGTGATGGAAAAATTTTGATAATGGGTAGTAGTGATGGTGGCACAAAATTATGAGCATAATTAACAGCACCAAATTATATATTTGAATTCAGTTAAAAGGGGAAATTTTAGACTGTATATATATTACTGGAATAAAATTTTAAATAAAAAACATAGGACTGTGCAACACAACCTATAAACCCTAATGTAAACTATGGACAATGGTTAATAGTACAATTATAATAGTATTCTTTCATCAATTGTAACAAAGATACCACAGATGTTAATAATAGGAGGGTATATGGGAATTCTGCCTGATTTTTATGTGAATCTACAACTTCTCTAATTAAAAAAATAAATTAAAAAAGAGAAAAATTACACTGCTAGGTACAAAATATTATTTTTGTTAAAAAACATTCCAGGCACGGGGTAAAACTCTCCCCTCAAGTTAATAGCTAATATCATATGGTGATATTCTTAGTCCTGTAGCAGTTTGATATAGTTATGAATTCCAAAAATAGATATTGGATTATATTTGTAAACTGGTCTGTACCTGGGTGTGATTAAATTATGATTAAGGCTTTCATTGGGCCACGTCAGTAGGGTGTGTAGATAAAAGACATGGCAAAGGACAGAGTTGGAGGGTTTTTAATGTTGGAGTTTTGATGTTGGAGTTTGATGCTGAAGTTTTAAGCTGGAGCTCTGGGAATTAAGCTCACAGAGGAAAGAGAAGCAAGCCCTGGGAAGAGAGGAACCCTGAGCCCAGAAAGAAGCAAGACCTGGGAAGAGAGGAACCCAGGAAGCCTGAACTCTGGCAGATGTCGGCAGCCATCTTGCTCCAACACATGGAAACAGACTGTGGTGAGGGAATTAACCTATGTTTTATGGCCTGGTATCTGTAAGCTCCTACCCCAAGCAAATACCTTTTTAAGAAGCCAATAGACTTCTGGTATTTTGCATCAGCACCCCTTTGGTTGACTAATACACCTTCCATGAACTATCCATTCCCATCTCTTCTGATTAGATGAACACAGCAATGAAACTGAGAGAGAAAGTTGATTGCTACATCCATGTTACCAGTTTCACTTGTGGAAGATGACCCGTAAAAACTTTATAATAGAATAGATTGGGAAGCTGGGAGGGGGTGGTCATTAACCTCTACTAGCATCATGTTGATATATTCATAGTCTATGCACATACACACACGTCTTTATTTTTTGTTGACTTTTCTTGTGTCTTTGTCATCTCACTATGCAGGTTGAAAGTTTCAGGGAATTTTACCTTATACTTATTTTTATCCCCTCAGTACCTAGCCCAGAACTTGGAATATGACAGGTACTTACTAAAATAAAATAGAAAGTTGATCGCTAATGATGACTCTAGCAACCAAAGGTAAGGCCAGAGGGCCTTGGCCTGTCTGCTTGGTACTTCTGTTCCTTGAGAGAGCTCTTATCGGTCTCTTGTCTGGTCCTGGGCTTTCTGCTCTCCACCTTCCAATCTGTTTTTTCATGTTGCTGTTAGATTTACTTTCTAGAAGCCAGATCTGTAACACATCATGGCTACAAGATCAAGGCTTCACAACTTAGCCTGGCATTTAAGGTGCACTTCCAGACTCTCATGTGCATACAGATCACTTGGGGTGTTTATTAGTGCAGATTCTCATCATCTATGGGGGTAAAGGGTGACAAGAATTTACATTTTTAACAATTTCCCATGTAATGCGGATGCTCCTGGTCAAGTTTCTATGATACTTGGACTGGCCCTGGTGTTAATTATATGCCTTTTACCTTCATCTCTAGTCAGTCTCCACCCTGCACCTACATTCTAGCAAAACCATTGTTCTTGGTATTCCCTGGCAATTCTTTGATTTGTTCTTCGATTCATGTTATACCCCTTCTTCCTGCTAAACCATTACTCATCCTTCCAGACAGCTCAGGTAGCACCATCTCTCCCAACCCCCTCCTTGGCCAGCTAATCCACCTGTCTACCAAGTTCCCACAGCACTTTGGCAAATATCCATATTACAAGTTATCATAATTGTTTGTTTACATGCTTGTCCATCCAGTTATACCATGAACTGCTCAGGGCAGGGAGCCAGGCCATATCCATCTAACCTCAGCAACCAGTATCGAGCCTAGCCCACAATAGTTACTTGATAAATATTGGTTGAATTGAATTGAATTACATTGAACTATTCTTTATCACTTGTCGTTTCCTAGCTGCTAGAACAAATACCATATCATTGGTTGGCCTAGCATCAGGAATTTATTGGCTCACAGTTGCAGAGCCTAGAAGGTCACTTTCTCCGGGGTCAGTATCTTCTAGCTGGCTGTCATTCTTTGGGGTCCTTTGGCTCTTCCAACACATGGCAGCGTCTTCTCCTTCTCTTCTGGGTTCTGTTGACTTCCAGCCTCTGGCCGCTCCCTGTAGCTTCTCACTCCGTGTGACTTTCACTCTGCTTATAAAGGATGCCAGTTGTCTGGACTAAAACCCTACCTGATTCAGTTGGGCCACACCTTAACCGAAGTAATATCTTGAAGAGATCCTATTTATAATGGATCCACACCCACAGGACCAGGGGATGGGATCTGAACATGCCTTATGTGGGAAAGACAATTCAATCCTCAACGTTGCTCTTTTTTTTTCTTTATGGGTTGTGTTGTTTTTTAAAAATCAATTTTATTGATACATATTAGTAAAGAATACAGTTCCTCCAAGGTGTACAATCGATGGTATTTGCTATAATCACATAGTTGTGCATTCATCACTTCAATCATTTTAGAGTATTTTCATTATTTCAGTATTAATAATAGTAAACAACAAAAAAAAAAACAGACAAAGAAAAAAACAAGAAAATTCCTCACCTTTCTATCTTTCTGTGCTTCCTCCTCTGTACATAGCTGCTGTTTCTGGATATTCTATCCAAAGTACATAATCAGTGACTTTTAGTATAATCACAATGTTGTACATTTGTCATCTTAAAAATTCTAGAACAATTTCATTACTCCAAAAAGAAAGACTTCAAACTCCTTAGCATTCCTTCCTCAGACCTATAGAACAACTAATCTTTCATCTTTATGAATTGATTTTTTTTTAAGATTTATTTTTTATTTATTTCTCTCCCCTCTCCCCGAACCCCACCATTGTCTGCTCTCTGTGTCCATTTTGCTGCGTGTTCTTTGTCCGCTTCTGTTGTCAGCGGCACGGGAATCTGTGTTTCTTTTTGTTGCATCATCTTGTGTGTCAGCTCTCTGCGTGTGCGGCATCATTCCTGGGCAGGCTGAACTCTCTTTCGTGCTGGGTGGCTCTCCTTATGGGGCGCACTCCTTGCGCGTGGGGCTCCCCTACGTGGGGACACCCCTGCGTGGCACGGCACTCCTTGCGCGCATCAGCACTGCGCGTAGGCCAGCTCCACAGGGGTCAAGGAGGCCCAGGGTTTGAACCGTGGACCTCCCATGTGGTAGGCGAATGCCCTATCCACTGGGCCAAGTCTGCTTCCTGAATTGATTTATATTTACCTTTTATATAAATGGAATCATACAATATCTTGTATTTTGGCCTCCTTCACTTAGTATAAATTTTTTTGTCTGATATTAACATTGTGTAGTATTAACTTACATTTGTTCAGCTTCAAGGAAATAAATGGTCTTATATATACAATTCAACCCATATTCGTATTTCATATAATATATGTATATTTCACATAATATATTTAGTTCAAAAAAGGTCAATCATACAGTATTTTTCCTTTTGTGCCTGGCTTGTCTCACTCAACATAATGTTCTTCAGGTTTGTCCATGTTGTCATATGTTTCACGACTTCATTTCTTCTTACCACTGCATAATAGTTCATCATGTGTATACTCCACAGTTTTTTAATCCATTCATCAGTTGATGGGCATCTGGGTTGATTCCAACTTTTGGCTATCGTGAATAACACTGCCTTGAACATAGGTGTGCAGATGTCGGTTCGTATCACTGCTCTCAGTTCTTCTGGATATATACCTAGCAAGGGTGTTGCTGGGTCCCATACCAAGTCTATACTCAACTTCTCATGTTGCTCTTTTGCAGAAGGCTTTTAATGATGAATGTTTTCAGAAGAAACATATCTTGACACAGAGTTAAGGGAGAAGTCACATCACAAAGATCACAGCTGTTAATAATACTATCAACTATGATAATAATAATAATGATTATTAATAGCTATTATTAACTGAATTCTTAATATATGCCAGGCACTGTGCTAATTACTTATGAATACAACTTCATTTACATTTACAACAACCTATTTGTTAGGTAAGGAAATAAGACATAGAGTTTAGGGGATATGTCCAGTGCTGCATCTCCAGGAAATTACATTAAACTCTAATTGTAGACTGAATTAGTAGAAATATAGTATCCTGAGCATAACCAAAGAATTGCAATCAGGTCTTGGTTCACATTTTATGAAGGACATTGAAAAATATGGTGAATTGGAAATTCTCTCATTTGAAGAACACTGGAAGAAACTGGGGAATATTTAAATCTGAAGAAAAAATTAGGGAGGATATGACCACTGTCTTCAAATATGTGAGAGAGAGAAATATGAAAAAGAGAATTAATTATTTTCTGGTTTGGAAGGTGGTAAAGTGTGATAGATGGAAGTTACAAGGAAGAGGAGTTTGGCTTATCCTAAGACAGAATTTAATAACAGTTAGAGTTGCCAAATGGTGGGATGCACTGACTTGCAGAGCTGGGTCCTCTTCATCAGTGAACTGTCAAGCAGAAACAGAATGAAACTTTGGCCATAGAGTTTGCAGAAGGGAATTCTACAGTCTATAGAAGGGAGGTTGAATCACAGAATGATTAAGATCTCTTCCAACTCTAAAATCCTCAGCTTCTATTCTCCAAGAAAGACTTCCTTATTTCCTTCCTGTCCCGGTTGGAGTGAGCCCTCTTCTCCATGCCTTGTCAAAACAGGCACTGCACATTGTTTTATTAGCTTGTCTGTTTTCTTTATTAGACTGTGATCTCCTAGAGGGTAGGAATTGACTTTTATCTTCCAATGTCCCTTGTCTGGTGCAGTGTCCAGTATTAGCATTCAGTAAAGGTTTGCCAAATGTTGAATAAATAAATGAGAGAAAGTGATTTAGGTTTAACTACTATAAAATTTGGATAAAAGGAGCTAAAGCTGGAAGGTTTCAGTTTGCAAAATTATCTTCGGTAGAAAAACCCTGTGCTCATAAATGATATACTTTCTTTCCCTCCTCTTCCCTAGTACCTACTCAGTTATCAGTAATACGATGGCGATCAATCATAATTGAATGAAATCATCTTAATCTGAAAAGTCAGAATGTGCTCTTAGGGTGGAAGAAAACTAGGAGACCTCAAAATTGCATTTGCTTTTTATTTGGTTAACGAACATCTAAAAGTATAAAAAACAGCAGTGGCTTCTGAAGTTGAATTGCTAGAAACATACCAAGGTATATATGGAAAACAACAGTATGGAGCCAACTTACACAGCTTCTGATCAGTTGAACATCATGTGATCATGCCCACATTCTTAAGAATCATCCGACATTGCAGGTGGTTCTTTCAAAAGATCCAATTTCTCACCTGTCCTTTGATATTATTTATACACTGATTATAATACTCATAGTTGTCAGTGTCCGTTAACAAATTGTTGCTGAAATTGCAACGGCGCTGAAATATATGGTTCCCTAGATGGGGAATGGTCCAAACATGGCTAGTTAATTTGGGAAACTTAATTTGAATGTAAATGTGACTTCCTGCTAGTTTGCCTTCAAAAATATTATGTGGAGTTGCTGCAAACCAGATCATGGGACACATCCTACATGCAACCATCATCCAGATATGGAATTTAAGGCTGATTTTCTCCTTACCAGAACCACTGAGAAACTGCATTTGTTTACAGAGGCAAGACAAAAGTCTTCCTTCTGGGAGGAGGAGGCAGTACATTTATTTTGGATGGCAGAGCTGTCCTCTGTGGCCACTGATCACTGAGCAGTCCCGGGATCTTCCTGGTGCCATGTGGTGCATGGAACCGACTGTCGGCCTAGAGAATACACAGTTGCAAGGAGAATTATTACATAAGAAGTAGATAGTTGTGACTGTAATCGGAGTGATTATAAAGGAAGTAAATGAGGTACCTGCTGCAAAGGTACAGGTTTCTTATCTTAACAACCTAATAATTGTAACCATGACTGAGAGTGAAGTTAAACAGATCCCGACATTAATATTAACACTATTTCGCAAGCCTGAGTAGAAGCACATTCAGCTGTCCTTTGATTAATTTTCCATTAATAATAAAAAGGAAAATCTTACATGTCTAAAATCCCCTACTATATTTGCATTATCAGTGTTGACATTACAGATGGAACAATCTGCTCATTTATATAATTCACCTTTAATTGCCCTATCATAAGAGAGACTGAAAAAGCATTTCTGTCAGGCACAGGACTGTGTATGTTTGTACGGGTATGTGTGTTTATGTGTGTTTATATATATATTTTTTCTCTTTATATTTTTAATGTTATATTCAAAAAATATGAGGTTCCCATATACCCCCCACCCCCTCCCCCCACTCCTCCCCCCATAGCAACCACCTCCTCCTCCATCATGAGACATTCATTGCATTTAGTGAATACATCTCTGAGCACCGCTGCACCTCATCGTCAATGGTTCACACCATAGCCCACATTCTCCCACAGTCCACCCAGTGAGCCATGGGAGGACATACAATGTCCGGTAACTGTCCCTGCAGCACCACCCAGGACAACTCCAACCCCTGAAAATGCCCCCACATCACATCTCTTCCTCCCACTCCCTACCCCCAGCAGCCACCATGGCCACTTTCTCCACACCAATGCCACATTTTCTTCGATTACTAATCACAATAGTTCATGACTAGAATATCAGTAAGTCCACTCTAATCCATTCTCTATTCCTCCACCCTGTGGACCCTAGAATGGTCATGTCCACTCCACATCTATATCAAGAGGAGGCTTGGATTCCACATGGATGCTGGATGCAATTCTCCTCCTTTCGGTTGTAGGCACTCTTGGCTCCCTGATGTGGTGGTTGACCCTCTTCACCTCCACGTTAGCTGAGTGGAATAAGTCCAATAAACCAAAGTGTAGGAGTTGCAAGTCTGTTGAAGCCCAGGGCCTGGCTATCACATGGTCAGTCCAGAGATTCAGGTCTTTTGGGTATACATTAAACCTCATCACCAACTACAGGTCTGGTGAAAGTAACAGGAGAGGCTTAGTAATGGTCTTAAAAGTTCAAATTTCAGTGTGCTGAAGGTTAGAGAAACCGAAGAGTATATATTCTACCGTAGAAACTGAAAGCCTTTAACTTTCCTGTTTCATGGCTTCCATTTGAGTAGCCACAGCAAGAGTATGCGTTGAGTGCACTTATAGACCTCCCTCTACTGATGCCTTTATTACTTCTTTTTAGAAATGTTTTCCCCCATTCACTTTGAATCCAAGTGAAAGGGAGAACTCGATGTAGTGAAGGAGTTTTTCCTCCATGCATTTGTCTTGCACTATAGGGAGTTTAAGAAAGTAGGGACATTTCTCATTGGCCATCAGGGATGGGCAATTCCATCAACGGATAAAGTTGAAGTCTGAGAAGAGATTCAAATCAGAGGGTTTTAAATGTAATGGGTTTCTTTTTCTGACAAAATGCTCACAATAGTCACTGACATCCAAATTTAACTTCTAATTAATTTTCAGTTCATCGAAAATTTGGCCTGAGGGCAAGCCAGAGAAGGGACCCAAGGGTTCATTCCCAACACATCTGTTCCACTCAGCCTATACATTACCTGAGGAAACTTGTGAAGCTACAAGTTTACCCATTAGACAAGACTGCAGTGGAAAGTAGAATAGAAGCCCTTTAAGAGTCTTCCAGTAAATATGTACATTAGACAGTTGTTCTTCTCTTGTATTGTCTGTTGGTCTGAGACAAGTGTTCTCCAAGTCAGCTTGCAAATTGCCCCAAGGGCTCGGAGGAGCCACCATAAATATTCCTTTATGAATAGGGATATTGTTGAAATGACTCACTTCAATGTAGGTAACCATGAAGCATCACAATCTTTCAAATTTCTTGAAATTTCTGGGCAGAGGTTATGTCAGTACTCAAAAGAGCTGAGAAGTGATGAAAAAGAAAAACTATCCTGACGATCCTCCAAGATGGAGATAACCAGGTAAAACAGTGATGAAGTTACCTTCCTGATGTTTGCACTGATATTCACGAAGCCTGGGAGGAGGCTAGGATTCTGCACTAGGTGGTCACCTCCTAACCTCAAGAGTTGCCTCATGCACCACCCACGACACATTCTTTAGAAGAACAGGGGGAGAAAAGGAAAAAGCGCAAACACCTGTTGGTTATTTTCCCCAAGCAACATTTTCGTCTTTCAGAAGACCAAAGCTAAGCTGAACTTCAGAGATGAGGTTCCCCTTGTTGAAAACAGAGCAGGCCAGTAGCACCTTTAAACATTTCCCGGCTTCTCAAGCAGCCGAGGGAGGTAAAACCTGTGGAGAATGCAGTGAGGGCGGCCTTGGGAAGGCCCTGCAGAGGTGCTTCATTAACCCGATTAAGCAGGTGATGGAGAGGGCCTTGCTGATAATTTACACCTTGCTAATGAAGCGTGTGACTCTTAATCTCCTCCAAACAAGATACACTCATGAAACTCTGGTGCAAGGAAAGGGGAAATTAATTAGGTGAAAAAACTATGAGATTATAGCAGAGGGATTCCTGCAAGGCAACTGTAACCTGGGTGGTTATTCTGAAATTGATGGCTGAGCTGTCAAGTAAACAGGTTGTGGCATCTTTTGGGCTTATACAAAGTTCGAAAAAGTGCATCATTATGTGTCTGATTTTATATTTCCTGTGATAGTTTAGAAAGTCACTCTGCTCTGATTTCTTGTTAGTAATTTTAATATAGTTGACAATAGTATGGCTGTTTATAGTAAGAGTATATAAAGAAGAGTCACATGTATTGCCTGTAATTCATTTAAAATTCATTTAAAAATAGCAAATTGCAAATTAATCCTTATATCTAATACAAGTTGTGAAGGAATTTTGTGTCCAGAAGAGAAACATCATAAATGGTTAGTTAGAATTATTAAGTAATGGTACTATTAGTTTAGCAAAAGAAATACAATAATCATAGCTAATATTTATCAAGTATTTTCGTATTCCAGGTACTTTCTAAGTACTCTACATGTGCTAACTCATTAGTTCACACAACAACTATGAAGTAGTCATTATTAGTCCATGTGTCTACAGAGGAAGCAACAAAGGGCCAGAGAAGTAAGGTGAGTTAATTATATCATGCCACCTGTTTTCTTGTCTACTTGTAGATAAAATAAACCAGATTTGAAAACCAGAAATGAATTTAAATGGTATTTATTTCAGAGGATTTACCATATTTTTGATCAGATAAATGACCTAGGTTGCTAACCAGTCAGATCACTAGAAAGGATGTGCTCTTCATGGACAGCTAGCTCTGGATTTAAATTTGTCATTTACTTTGTCATGATTTTGGGCAAGTCACTAAACTCTTCTGAGTTTCAATTC
Source organism: Dasypus novemcinctus (assembly GCF_030445035.2). Lineage (NCBI taxonomy): Eukaryota > Metazoa > Chordata > Mammalia > Cingulata > Dasypodidae > Dasypus > Dasypus novemcinctus. The sequence continues at coordinate 54,540,631 of NC_080675.1, forward strand.
CTTGATCTCTAAAATGGGGATCATGATTCTTTCCTCACTAGGTTGAAATGACTCCTACCTGAGATATTTGGTGTACAACACTATGTACACAGTAGGGGTTCAATACATGCTTCTCTCTCTGCACTTTGCTCTTTTGGCTGCATACTGGACTTCATGACAGTCTCATTGGTCTAGTTCATAGCTTTAATGAATTAAAGACTTACAAAGCATCGTATTAAAAACCACTTCCTATTCTCTACTGCATCCAAACTAAACTCCTTGTTCAACCCCATGGAATCTCCCCTGCTCTCGCCATTCCTGCGTAGGTAGGACAGTATCGCCACTGCTTCCAAACATGTTTTGCCCAGGGGAAACGGACTTTGGCCCAGTGGTTAGGGCGTCTGTCTACCACATGGGAGGCCCGCGGTTCAAGCCCCGGGCCTCCTTGACCCATGGAGCTGGCCCATGCGCAGTGCTGATGCGCGCAAGGAGTGCCGTGCCACGCAGGGGTGTCCCCCGCGTAGGGGAGCCCCATGCGCAAGGAGTGCACCCTCTAAGGAGAGCTGCCCAGCGCGAAGGAGGGAGCAGCCTGCCGAGGAATGGCGCCGCCCACACTTCCCGTGCCGCTGACGACTACAGAAGCAGACAAAGAAACAAGACGCAGCAAAAAGACAGAAAACAGACAACCGGGGGAGGGGAGGGGAATTAAATAAATAAAAATAAATCTTTAAAAAAAAAACAAAGCATGTTTTGCCCATTCTTACTTCTGTCTCCTGACTCATTTCATTCTCCCTGTTTGGAATGCTTTTCCTTGCAGATCCCACTCAAATCATAAAACTCAGCTCAGCTCCTAAACTCATCCATCCATGTCCGTCCGTCTGTCCATCCATCCATCCATCCATCTGTCCATCCAGTCAGTACTCCACCAGGTGCTGAGCACTGGACTAACTCACTAGGATACAAAGGACAAATGGCCTCAGGTCTCAAAGAGTATGCTGCATGAAACAGGCAACAGACAATAGCAGGCAGCATAGCAGTGAGGGCATAGTGTTCATTTCTGCCTGCTCTTAGGGAGAGGTGAGAGGAGATGTCTCTCGAAGTGAGGCTTTAAGGATGGATGAAGGTGGGAAGGCTATTTCAGGCAGAAGAAGGTGCAATCTCAAAGACATGGAATTGTGAAATGGCACAAAGTGTTAGAGGAACATTAAGTGTTTTGGTATTACTGGGGTGGGGTTTACACATGAGACACTAAAAGCCAGTTGGAAGCACTGTATGCATGGGTAGATTTTGTTGACTTATTATTGACTTTGTTAACTGTAGAATGGCTGGACATGACTGGTTTTTATATGGATACGGATGACTTAAATTTTCATTATTTGTTTCTGGGCCTCTTCAGTCCCTCCAAAGAATTCTCTAATCTCCTGCCTGCAGGGTATGAATGGGTGTGATATTTAGCTAGTATATGCTAGTGCAGTCATGCTGGTTGTTAAAATATTGAAACCCTTACTACTTTGGTCATACCGCCATTGCCCTGAGCTCTAGTCTGTGCCTTACTGCAGCCATGCTGATCCTTTTACAGACACCCCATGCCCCATAATCTAGCAATTAAAAGGTTAAAACCTGGTATATCAGTGGGCTTGCAGGACTTTGCTCTGGTGCAACAGTTGGTTGGTGCCAGTGCTATACTGGTCTTTTTCTTTTTGTATGTGTGTTTCAATAAAACTTTATTTATTAAAACAGATGCATGGCCCACAGGACCATAGATTGCTGACTCCTATTCTAGACCTTACTCTCTGAGATCTTATTTCCTCCTCTGTAAGATGAGGATAATAGTACTTTCCCACCTCCTATGAAGGTCAAACGAGATTCCACAATGGATGTCTATAAAAACACCTTGTTGGCAATAGGCTGCCATATAGATGATATGTATAATATCTTCTGTGCTCTGGGAAGAATGCTTATTCCTTAGGAGGTTTGCTGGGAGCCTAGAGCCTAGGGTTCTGCCAAATCACTTCTCCAATATATTTCCATTTGTGATTCACTCTCAGATCCTTAGCTTCTCCATGCCACCAGGTGGCTCACCATGATGTTCTTGATCCTCAGTGCCCTTACTTGGTAAGTATCTCCAGTTATACTCTCCTGCTTTTTGGGTCTTAGCACTCAGACTCCCTTTCTAAATCTGGACCTTAGATAGGCTGGGCACTTGTTCCTGGGGAGTGGTGGATTAAAGTGGGTGGCAGAGGCCATTTTGGTGTCTGGCTCCATCACAGGGCTCTCCCACCAGTAGTTTTGACTTACTGGACAATGCTTAACTCACTGAGGGTATGCTGCCTATGCAACAGCTTCCATCTCACATCACATCCCTGATGTGCAGTGGGCGAGGAAAGGATTGGGTGGGATGCAGGAGAACTGAGTTCTGTTCTTAATCCATGAAGTCACTGGCCAGGTTACTTCACTCCTTACTTCCCTCCTCTCTGGGCCTCGAGTGCCTCATTTGTACTTGAGGGGCTGGAACGTGTAACTATTAATGGTCTTGGCTTGTCCCCTGAGACACAGTTTAGCATAGAGATTAAGACCTCAGGCTCTTGATGGAGATTTACCTGGCTTTGAATCTCAGGTTTATCATTAGTCTAGTGACCTTGGACAAGTGACTTAATGTCTAAACCCAGTTTCTTCATCAGTAAAATGGGGCTAATACTATGACCCACCTCACAGTTGTAAGGATGAAATGAGTTAGTAAACAGTAAGCACTTACTGCAGGGGTTCTTAACTAGTGGTCCACAGACAAGGGTCTGTGAACTTGAACTGAAAAAAATCAACTTATTATTTTTATTTTTTCTGACCTCTAACTGAAATCTACCATTTCCTTCACTTATGAATGTATACAATAAATAAATTACGGTAGTATTCATTTCACCTGACTGGCAAAGGGGTCCTTGGAACAAAAAAGGTTAAGAATCCCTGACTTAGAGCCTTGCATTGCACATCCTGACTATTCCTGACCTCCATTGGAGGCTGAAAACTGGTGGCTAACTTTGACTTACATTTGGTTCTCAGCTGTGTTCTGTTTGGCCATATTTAACATACTAAAAAATTGGGCATATGCCTGGCATTCTGACAAAGCAGGTAAAAGGGCCTGAGTGATCCTGCTTCAGCGTGTGAACTGTCCATTGCCTGCTGCACATTTAGTGCTGCATCTCACCCCTGCCCTCCTCCATGCCTGGCGAGCCCAAGTTGGAACCCCTTCTCATTCCACTTCTTCAGTGAAACTCTCCTATCTCCTGCTAGAGTGAGGAAGGGCTGGTCACTTGGCTCATGTATGAGCAGCCATATGCAGAATTGTAGTTTTTGGTGTTCAGCCCTACCTATAATTCACTACTTTTGGTAATATCTGGTGCCTCTAAATCCTAATCCCTTCTTGGGTTCTGTGGCACAAATCCATTTGCTTTTGTTTTGTTTTGTTTGGGGATTTCCCCTAGTAGGTGCTGACATTTTTGTTTTCTCTGCTCTGCTAAGACATTTACTGCCTGATTATCTGTTTTCCATCTTCTAAACTTTAGTGGCTGTCTCAGCATGGGATTTTCATGGATATTGATGATTCTGTGGGCTATCTTCCAGTTACTTTGACCTGTTTGGAAGAGAAATGGTGTCTTCCTTAGTTAAGACCCATTGGTTATGTGGAAAGAAACCAACTCAAGCTGGTTTAAGCATAAGTGGGGACAATATTTCAGGATCCAGGGCAGGATGTAAGTAGAGCTGGAGCACAAAGGTCCCAGGACTTTCAATGTTTGTTTTCTCCTCTTCTGGATATTTTTACTTAATTCCTTTCTTACTTGCTTTCTGTCTCAACACCTCTATCTCTGTGGTCCGCATGATGGAATACACCCTCCTCACAGACCCTGAGTAACTCTGCAAAGATTCTAGGTACCAGTGGAATTTAGCTTGCTGCTTTTCTGACCCAGTTCCAAAGTCTGAGGAAGGAATTAAATTGGTTCAGATTGAGACAGTTACCCTTCCCCCAATAAATCCAATCAGCAAAGATCTTGATGGATCACAAGGTTCAAGCCAGGTTACCATGTAGATAAGCAAGGTAGGAGAACGGTTTCCAGGGCTGAGGGAATCCTTTTGAGCTGGGCAGACACTCCAAAAGCAACCAAGGAAAATAGTCAGTTATTCACTCACCTAATTTCCCTGTTACTTTCTTTCCTTCAATTTTCTTTTGGTGGGGTGGGGCGGGGGAAGGGAGGAGGCTGGGTGTGGGGTGATAGTCACAGCTGTTTTAGAAAGTTGTTGGTGCTGCAGTTAGAGTAGGCCTGGAGCTCAGGTGGGCTGCAGTAGGGAGCTGTTTGATCCAAGGTCCTTTGCAGCCAGGCTGTGATAGTGTCTTCTGAGAGGAGTTTACCTTAGCCCTTGGGTCTCCCCAGTAGGGTTCTGCAATAAGGCCCATGGGCTTAGGCCAGCCGTTCCTCATAGGACCAGGGCCTCCCATAATTTGTCCTTTTTATTTCCCCCATTTTAAAAGGGCAACATTGACCAAGATTTACTTGGGGAATTTTTCAAATAAATATGGCAATGCACAACCTATGCACTATATACCAAGTTCCTCTACTAGATGTCAAATAAGAAGTTTATGAGCTAGGGCCCATCTCTCAAGTGACTGAATTCATTTTTCTTAAGAAATGTTTATTGAATAGGGTAAGAGAAAGCAAGCACATGTGCTACTTATGCTAATCAGCATTTCATAAGCAGAATGCAATTTTCTCTTTAATCAACATAGTGCCCATCATGTTCAATTAGTAATGCATCGGTGACGGTCCATGCAGGGCTGGAACGAAGGAACGGCCGAATGCTATTCAGAGATCTATAACCCAGCTAGGACCACCCCACCCAATGCCATGCAAATTATTTCATAGCTAAAAGGAGCAGAATCCACAGGCCCATAATTCACTTCCAGTGCCTTCTGTAGAAACTGGGCCATCCTGCATGTATCAAGAGATTCCTTTGGAAATGAGACCTTTTGAAATGAAGTTTTAAATAGCATTCCCTCACACTGAGAAGTTTTTTGATAATGAACTACTGCAAAAGAAAGTGCTTTTCAAATAATACTTCATTTAAGCATTGTATGTGCAGTGGCAAAATTAGAAATAAAATGAAGAGACGAATGCTCTTATTTTTTACTATAATTATTTCCTTGGATATTTCCTTGTATATGTATATATCCAGCTGAGGAGCTGAGAACATAACTCAATTTATAAATTTCATGAAATTCCAATCAGGTTCCAGGAGGACTTACTGAAAAACTTGACGAATTCATCCTAATTCGAATATTGGAAAATAAAGATCTATGAATGCCAACTTTACTTTTGAAACAGAAGAGCTAAAAGAGAGGAGCATGAATCACCCTACCAGATATTGACATGCAATAAAGCCTTGGTAATAATAAGTTTTAGAAACATGTGTTGATACAGTAATAAACCGATGGTATATAAGAGCCACATCGTCACAAATCAGTGCAGAAAAGGTGGGTCATCTAGAAAATGACATAGTGAAGAGAAATAAGAAAAGTCAAGCAGACAGTTTTAAGGCTTTCATGATCTTACCCCCATGGTTTCCAACTAGTGCTGGGCTGGCACTGATATTTCTCTGCCCCTCTGACCCAGGTAGTGATGGCTTGCGCAAAGATCCTCCTGGGGCAAGGCGAAGAAAAAGTGTGCACAGAGGAAAGCCCTGCCTCCCAAGCTTGTCGCATGTCAATGATACCTGACCCTGTTGGCTCTCCCAGCCCTCTATTCTCAGTTCTAGTAGAATGGTGGGTTTTATGTTCTGGATTCATCACTCAGTTCAGTGGCACCTCCAGGGTTTGAGGTTCAGTGCAGGAAGTCAATATCCTGAGTTTGTTTGCCATCTTGCTGGGATCCAGACGCCTTTCACTAAAGTATTTCAAGTATACTTTCTTCTGCCTTCCAAATAAATAAATACATGTGTGTAAAGCTCTGTACAGGTTTTAAAGTAACTTTCCATATAGTATCTCTGTGAAATAGGTAAGGTAGGCATTATCTTCCTGGGCTTCAGAAAGGTCATGAGACTTCCCTAAAACTACAGAGTCAGAAGGAAGCCAAGATGGAACTAGAATCCCAAATTTCTGCTTTCTGGTCCAGAAGAGGGTCCAGAGAGACATAGGACCAAGGGCCAGCATGTCCAGTTCTCATCTCCATGCTCCTCTTGTGCCAGCACTGTGTCCTTGGGAGTTCACCTGGGATTTTCAGGTCTCGGTTTCCTCATTTCTGGGATGGGCTGGGTAGCCCCAAAAGCCCTTTCCAACTCCAAAATTATGAGATTCTGAATACATAGGGGAAGAACTAAGCCTGCCTTATAGGAACTTTGACCGTTTGTTTCTCTTGTTCTTTTTCTGATAAAAGTATTAATGAAAAATGAAGTGGCCAAAAGCCAATAGTCTGGAGGGTTGGTGTAAAGTTGTAAAGTTATCAAATGGTTTCTGGACACACCGAGTGGGCTTTAGTGTAATAGTTACTCCTTGACAGCTAAAAGGGTGATATCTTGAGTGAAAGGGTGCTGCTGTTATTACTGGTAATAGCACGATAGAAAGGGAGAGAAGGGACATATTAGGTAAAGATAAGGAACAACTGTCTTTATATAAAAGCAGTATATTTAGCTAAGAAAAATTCCATACATATCTAGTCCTCTCCCATCCTGAAAACATATCCATACAAAAAGACAACAAACATGGGAAGGTTGCTTGCAGAGAAATAAGAACTCAGACCTCAGAAAGAATGGAAAGGCCACAGGTTCTATGGTCATGGCAGATGGAGTTCAGTGCCATGTCAGTTGGCCCTATTTTGGAGTTTGTGTTTCTGTGTGATGGAGCTGGACTCAGATGTGATCTTTGTCCACAAGCCTCTCCTGTTACTTTTACCAGATCTTTAGTTGGTGTTGGGGTTTAGTGTATACCCAGGGGACCTGAATCTCTGGACTGACCATGTGATAGCCAGGCCCTGAGCCTCAAGAGACTTGCAACTCCTACACTCTAGTTTATTGGACTTACTCCACTCAGCTAACATGGAGGTGAAGAAGGTCAACCATCACACCAGGGAGCCAAGAGTGCCTGCAACTGAAAGCAGGAGAATTGCATCCAGCATCCATGTGGAATCTAAGCCCCCTCTTGATATAGATGTGGAGTGGACATGGCCATTCTAAGGTCCACAGGATGGAGGAATAGAGAATGGATTAGAGTGGACCTACTGATATTCTTTTCATGAACTATTGTGATTAGTAATCGAAGAAAATGTGGCATTGGTGTGGAGAAAGTGGCCATGGTGGCTGCTGGGGGTAGGGAGTGGGAGGAAGAGATGTGATGTGGGGGCATTTTCAGGTTGGAGTTGTCCTGGGTGGTGCTGCAGGGACAGTTACCAGACATTGTATGTCCTTCCATGGCCCACTAGGTAGACTGTGTGAGAGTGTGGGCTATGGTGTGGACCATTGACCATGAGGTGCAGCGGTGCTCAGAGATGTATTCACCAAGTCTCATGATGATGGAGGAGGTTGTTGTTATGGGGGTAGGAGTGGGGTGAGGAGGGTGGGGAGTATATGGGGACATATATGGGGGGGTATATGGGGAACATTTAATGTATAATGTTACATTAAAAAAATAAAGACAAAAAGAAAAAGAAAAAAAGAAAGAAAGAACCGAAAGAGCCTGGGAAAGGCCTAGAAGAATCAAGAAATGTGAAGGGCCAATGCATTGGAAGCTATTCATGAACTGAGAAATAGCAAAATTTAGTGGTGAATACTGTCTTGTACACCAGCAATGTCCATATTTAATTAGGCTATGAAAAATAAAAATGTTTGCTTTAGTGATTTAGGAGTCAAATGTAAAAAGTCATAGTGAACGCATTCCTATTTATTATGACTCCTTACATTTGCCTTTCATGACATCACTTTTCCAAAGACATATAAAATTATTCCTTATTTAACTGTGTATCTATGACTAGTTCCACCCCTTTTCCACTTTGGCAAGCCAATTCAATCTCACAGAGGCTTTGGATGGTTTTTGTTTGTCTGCTTTTCAAGCAATAGCCACTTCTTATTAGGACTTATCTCAGTGCTGGTATTTAACTTTTAAAAAATCTCTTGGCAGAGTAGATGTGGCTTAAGTAATTGAACACACCTCCCACATGGGAGGTCCCAGATTTAATACCTGGTGCCTCCTAAAAAAAATGAGCAGACACTGCAATTAGTAGATGCTGAAACAAGCAGATACTACAACTAGCAGTTGTAGCAGAAGTGGCTCAAGCAGTTGGGCACTTACCTCCCACATGGAAGTCCCAGGTTTGATTCCCCATGCCTCTAAAGAAGACAAGCAGACACCAAGAAGACAAGCAGACAACGAGCAGACAGATGAGGGAGCCATCTTGGGGGAGGGGGAAGGGGGGAATAAAAATTGAAAAATAAATAAATAAAAATCTCTTGGCTAGTTCAACAAGAAGACACTTAGAGACATGAACTCTGAGCTATGATAGAAACATATTTTTCTCCATAAAAAACCAAACTTCTGTTGATTATAGGCCAGTTATAAAAAAGGCTTATCCATCTGTATGTAAGTGACATTCCTAACCCAGAGACTAACCTGCTTTACAGGTGAGGAGAGCATGTGAGCTATAACTCTGAATTTCTTCATTGGTTAAGCCTTTAAAGTGTGGCGTAAATTGTAAAACAGAAGACTGGATGTCTGAACAGCTCATACTGTGAACCCTAGGTTTCTATATTCTATATTATTTGTGAGAATTTGGGGGTAGTTAAATCTTTGATAGTTTCCGAAGTGAGAACCCATAATTTTGTTTGTTCACAATGCAAATGAAAAGAATCCATAGACGTGGAAGACTGGATAAGAAAAGCAGACTCTGGGGTTCTGTAATTATGTAAGACCCTGTGGCCAAGACCCCTGTCTACCCTGTTGTCTCATCTAGCACCAGGCACCCCTCGTTCCCAGCCTTCCAGTCGCCAGCATTCTCTAGGTTCCTGAAGAGCATTTGCTTTCACCCACCTCAGAAACTTGTCCACGCTGTGCCATTTTCCCTGAGTTACCTGACCCTCTAATCTCTCCTTCACCCAGGTGATTCCTACTTGCAGTAGGTTGAATTATGTACCCCAACAAAAAGGAAGTTCTTAATCCATATTCCTGTGGGTGCAAACCCACGTGTAACTAAGACCTTTTGAAGATGTTATTTTTAGTAAAGGCGTGGACCATCTGAATCAGGGTAGGCCTTAATCTGCATAACCGGAGTCCTTTATAAGCAGAAGAAATTCGGACTAGTCAGTCAGAGAAAGCCACAGAGAGGAACCAGAAGCTAGAAGTCAGCAGAAACTGGAAGAGCAGACACAAGGAAAGTGACATCGCCCGGTGACGGGAGGCAGAGATGCAAACCAAGGAGCCCCAAGGACTGTGGCAAGCCAGTACCAGAATGCTATAGACTTTGGGAAGAAAGCATGGCTTGTCAACACCTTGACACGGGACTTCCAGCCTCCAACACCATGAGCCAATAAATTCTTGTTAGGAAGGCAACCCATTGTGGGGTATTTTTCATAGCAGCCTGGCAAACTACTCCTCTATAAGAATTCAGCCCAGGGGAGAGGATGTGGCTCAAGTGGTTGAGTGCCTGCTTTCCTCTTGAGAAGTCCCAGGTTCAGTCCCCATGGCCTCCTGAAAAAACGACAAGCAAACAAAAAAAAAATCGCAGCTCAGAGGAGGTGATGTGACGCAGTGATTGAGTACTGACTTTCCACATATGAGGTCCCAGGTTCAATCCCCAGCCCCTGGTATCTCAAAAAAAAGAAAAAGATTTCAGCCCAAGTGTCACATCCTCAAGGGAGCCTTTCCCCCCACCTCGACTCATCTGGTATCCATTCTCTTCTGGCACCCCCCAAAGGCAGAAACCCTACTGTTTTTGCCCACCCTGTACCCTCGGCCCCAGAGCAGTACCTGGCACATTGTAGGTGCTCAAGAAATTCTCAGGGAAATTAATGAACAGGTACCTATGACACAATTTGTCTGCGTCAATAAAATGTTTTAGGTTTTGAAAAATAGGACTGGAAAGATCTCCCAAAATCATTTTAACCCCTTACCCTGTGTTTAGAAGCTGGTGATGAATAAGACAGGCTACATTCCTAAAACATTGAGTTAATTAGAACAGCTATTATTTGAGTAATTCTGCAGGAGAGACTGTGGCTAGGAACTCCACCTCTGCATTGGAAATTGCAGGGAATGCAGCTAGGCACATGGTCAGTTACACTGTGGCTGCTCTGTTCACCTTGATTCTTTATATGCACATCTAGGTCGGGTGTCCTGATACGAACAGCCTGAGCTCCTGTAGGTACCATGTGCAGCCTACGGAACCACTAGCTGCTGCTTTGCCCATTATCCCAATGAAGGGTTGTTATTGTTTTGTTTCCTTGTTTTCTAACAATCGCTGAGTCACTAAAGACAGTGGTACATGGCTCTTTCAGTTGTTTTACTGAGGGAAAAAAGTAATATTCCTCTGTGAAGAAAAATAAGCAGGCAAGCATTTAAAAATGGTATTTCATGCATATATAATATTTTCCTACGATGCCCTAATAATGGAAGCAGTTTTATCATTAATGTTACAATTTCAAATGGGTGTCACGACAGGCCTGTGTATGTCAGTTCTGGTTACTCTCTAACCTTGAAAGGCGTGTTTTCTCCCCGTGCCAATTCGTCTATGGAGCTTATCTGGAAGAGAGGATTGCTATTGCTGTCTAGTGCCCATAATTAATCCCGGAGACACTGAGGATTTAGGACCACTGATTGTGGCTGACTTCAAATTAAAAAGTCACTGTTAGCGTGTGAAACAGACACCATATGTTATAAATGAGACCCTTTGGATGATGTAGAATGTCAAGACAATTCATAGGTAAACATAGGTTGCACTTAGGGTGGTTGTTTTTACATATACCCATTCACACTTTTCTAAGAGGTTATAAACCCACACACATGGATGACACACTTTTTCCTTGTTCAGTTGGTACCCAGAAAATACTGACAGTTTTAAACTTGTATGTAGCACAAACGCTGAATTACTAGTTAGGAAAGTTGTCTTTCTCTTTGCCCTCAAGGTGGCGAGTACAAAAAACAGCAGACACCGGTCAGGTTGGTTAGTGTAATCCAATTGCCTACTTGAGCTTCTTTTCTTATTTCTGCCATGACTAATCTGTGGTTTCACAAAGTATTTCTGATTGTCAGACATATCAGTGATGGTCTGAGATGGGTGACAGGCATCAGGAGAACCATAAAGGGGAAGAGAGTTTAAAAAATGTTTACAAGGAACTAAAGTACAGATCACAGGCAAAGAGCTTCCTATGTGTTTATAAAAGCAATTCATTTATTTAAGAACGTGGCCGAATTTTTTCCCAAAGAGAGAACAGACTCTTTGTCCACTGCCCATCAGAGCTACAGGCTATGCAGTTAGCATTCCCATTTCTTATTAATTGGTCCTATCCTTTCCCTGGGGGAGGGGGCTCTGAGACATTCACAAGGTTACCGGTCACTCTGTAGACTTTGGTGCTTTAAGGGAAGGCTGAGTTAGGTGTTCATAGATTCTCTAAAGGTGTTTATTTACCATGGCTATAGTGATTTTTTCCCCCTACTGAAACTCTATTATAAACCCTTTTGTTGTCATGGCAGATGCCTGTTGTTTCTGCAAAAACAACAATGGGCCTGAAGATTAGGGTTGCATTTTATGGGCCTAGCAGCCCAGCAGGGCATCGTATTTGTATCAATCCTATAAATTCCTGGCATCAGACCTCTTTACTCCTAGTAATTAATCTTTTTCATAAATGCTGTCACATTTAACAGCCTCTAGATGAACTTCCTGGTTTACAAATTTTCTGTCTGTTATAACATTGCTTCATCAGTGTCAGAAATGAAAATAGAAAACTGACAGCAACAAAGCAACCAAAGAGAAGGATCTTTCCAGTTAAGGCTTTCTTTTCTTACCAAGGACAGTCATGAAGTTTAGACCTAAGGGCCATAATTTTCATCTTTATAAATATTGTTCATCATCTCTAAGCTTTTGACATGGTTTGTTTTGGTTTCCTCTTTCTCATTGATTCCTTGGGGGTTGTCAGGTGTGAGAAGCTTCAGAATTGGGAAGGAAGATTTGCTTCTTTTAGTCACCTCCTCATGTCAAAATGCAGAGCTGGAGAAGGAAGATCTGTTCTGAAAGAAGTTTGTTCACTGTCACTGAACTGGCCTTTCCAGGGCAGCTGAAAGTGAGTCCTACTATCCCTTTGCCTCTTTTGGGAACTGCACTTGCATTGGCATATGATGGTGTGAGCAGCTTTTTTCTTTGGCCCACTGACCTAATTACAATAGAGGAGGTAAAATATTTTCATTACTCTCTCCCCCAGAATATAGAAATCTTCAAAGCGAACCCGAGAGGGAGGTTAGCCTCTTAACCCTAATTTCCCTACCACTACCTCGGCTTGGCTGTGCATCACAAAATTAGTCTTTGGTTGCCTAACATAGTGGCACCAGGATTGTTGTCGGTTTTGCTTTAAAAAATTGTTTCATATTGCAAACCCAGCGATTATTTCATGCTGTTTAAACCATATTTGTAGTCTTTGATCATGCATAAGTAGACTCGAGTTAACTGCTGATAGAATGACGATATTGTTCTGTGTGTTTCTTTTTCTTTTTCTCCTTTTCCATCTTTAAGGACCCTGTGCCTAAGAGCTGGCATCCAGAAATTTCCATTACTACATTACAACGTGGCTTTGTGTTTTAATTGGTTCAGGACTACCCATTTGCATGACAAGCAACATAATTCAGTCAGAAAAATCTGTTGTGTGTATGGTATGCATAATATATATTTATAGCATTTTATAAATTACTGATTATTTAAAAATTTGAAAGACTCCAGATTGGCAAAGAATGCCAAAGAGAAGGAGAGAATGGTAGTCATTGTTGATTATTGTTATTTCAACACAGGCTGGTTTCTCCTCTCCTTCCTCCCCCTCTGATTTTCTTCAGGAGTTCCTTTCCATCAGTCACCCGTTTCGGTGCCTGACTTCCCAGCAGGAAGATACTGTACCTCCACGAGTGGGGGCTGAAAATGGGGCAAAATAGGTTTTGAATAGTAGCCTCAAATAAATTCAAGTGCCTTTCTAAATATGTTTCAAGATTAAGTAATTAAGGATTGTAAAGCACTTGGAAAAAATAAAGTGCCATGTAAGTGCTAAGTAATAAAGAGTAATCGTAACAGTAATAAAAGGGTGCGCTCGCTAAATCTTTCTTCTTTCTTTTCCTCTAAGGATTTTCATCATTTCAGATTTGGCTCCTGAGTACGACTCTTTTATTTCTAATGAAGAACTGGGGCTGGAAATAATAATAATGAGGAGGTTAAAAAGGGGGGGTGGCGGTTTGTCCAGCGATGTAGAGAGATCATCCTCTACCTTGCCTGCTCTCCTCACTGCTGCCCTCTGGTAAAGACGCTTCATCCCACCTAATGGGTGGGCTGCAGAGGACCTTAGACCCAGAACTTTCTTGAAAGGAAATCTTGTCCCTTTTCCTCTCAGCACTGTCCAACATAGCCACTCTGTCAACCCAGTAATCAACCTAATCATGTATTTTTATGATTTATTTTGTAATTTTTATGATTTGTGTCATTTTAAAATAAACTCGAGACCACCTGAAGTGATTGCTGTTTTCCATTATAGGTAGGACATTTCACTCCCCAAAACCTTATTCTCAGCCCCTTTGATAACTTTTACAACAATCTGTCTACCACCGATGCCTTGATTCTCAGTGTGTGACTGGTTTATAAAAAACACCCATCTGTGTTTTTTTAAAATAGGGCACATTTATTGGTTACTATCAGTGTTTATTTTTCACTTTGCCAATCTTTGGAAGAAAAGCACATCTTGTCTGATAACCCTTATCCCTGTCTATCTGCATATCTTAAAGCCTTGCACAGGTTAGGACTACAGTCCCCATGGTTTTTGTGCTTACAAGTAAACAGACTACACACGTGAATTGGATGAGCCAGGAATCTAATTTGAATTGTTGGCCCTGAGTTGGCAGATTTTCAGCCTGTACTTTGGATATACAAAACAAAGGCTTAGTGATACAGATTTGAAATTGTCATTTGTCTTTCATTTTCTTTCAAACAAGGGCTTCTGCTACCTTACATTAAATGTCATTATAGAATAAATTCCAAAGTAAAATGATTGTTTTCCAAACTTTGTACTATACCACCACATGACATATTATGGCTGAAACTGAAAGTCATTTGAGAGACCTTCTGGGAATGGAACAGAGAACCCGGAATTAGCAGAAACTTTGGTTAAACAACAACAAAACAGTTGCTTTTGAAAGGTCTTTTCTTTTCTTTTTAAAGATTGGCTTTAGGAAATCTCTTCAATTGAGGCAAGTAATGATTTGTATATATACTCGGTAGAACTTAACAGGTTAAGGAGGAGAAACTTCGAGGAGCTTCTGCTTAAAGATTCTGTGACTCTGCAGAAGAATTTCAGAGATGCAGACATTCTTAGATGCTACATCCACAGTAAAAAAAATACAAAGCCTTTAAATCTAGGTGGATGATTTAAAAGAACAGGAATAAAGTTCAATAAAACTAAATTTCTACCCTGACTCAGGTGATATTTCGATCTAGGAAAAGTATATTATCTGTGTTTTACTTTTTTTTTTAAGTTTATTTTTTGATTCATATATATACACATTTTTCACTTTATTTAAAATAAATAAATAACTGATCTACTAAGATAGTCTTCTGAAGCCTGAAATGTTTCACTAGACTCCAGGGGAAACTACATATCATATAGAAATGAAAGGAGATATACTCAAAATATCTTCAGTTGGAAAATAGGAGGTAATTCTGTTACAACTTCATGAGAATTTCTTGGAGAAAATGCTATTAGCATTGATAAGTAAGATTTCACTGTTAGGAAAATATGATTCCTTCAAGTACCTAGAGAGGGTCCCAAAGAAGCCAGGTTTCTAGAGAAATTTTTGGCCTTTTCTTTGTGAACACATCCATCCTGATTCTGAGGTTTCTTTCCTGTGTTGGCACAGGTGATTTAAACCAGGGAAGCAGACCTAAAAGGGGTGGCGAGGGGAGAGGAATTTAAAATTAGGTAAGAAAGTTTTGAGTCTATCTTAAAATTCTAAAAAAGAAAGTAAGAAACTCTTTGTATGAACCCTAACCACATTGATGACCTTTTTTTGCATGTGACTTTCATCAAATTGCTTATTCCTTTTTCTTGCTTTAGTCAGTTGTAATGTTCCAAGAAGTATTTGTTAATGAGGATTAACAAGAATTACAAGTAAAAAATATTTTGAAGTAATGTTCTAATAATTAGTCTTTTTAAATAGCCTTTTTAAAAAAGTTTCTTAATGAGTTATTTTATGTTAAAATATAAAATTGATTTATAAAATATTTATTTATAGAATGTATTGTTACAAGCATTCAGAACTGTAGAGTTACACCTCATGTTTAGATTATATAATAGGATGTATAAATAGAGGTGGGCATTTGGAAGAAACATTTTTTATTATATTTGGGTCAATTTCCTGGGAAGAAAGTTAGCTTCTTTCTAGACTACTATGAAAACACTTAAAAATGTCTGTAGTAACTTTTTTTTTTCTAAAAACTTCCTAGGACTTTGCAGATTGTGAATTCAGCAATACATGAATGAAGAACTAATATACTCAAAGGAAATTGGTGTTTAACAGAGGTGTGACAAGCAGCTCAAGAACTGAATCTCTTTCCTTCTTTTTCCTAGTAGTTTTGCTCAACAATATGGTGATATTTATTAAAATCTGAGTAGAAGCATATAAGAATATGAAACATAGTCACCACAAATTCTTTTGAAATGTATTGGGGGCAAGAGAAGAGAGTGAAAATAATAACTTTTAAAACACTTCAATTTCCAAAAATTTATAACACCTTTATAAGATTTCATAGAGAAACATGAATTGGGAAAACTCCTCATCGTGGTAAGTTACCTAAAATAAATCTTCAGACAAATGAATGAAGGAACACTTGTAATTTATAGCAAAGGACCCAGACATTTAAAATAATAATAATAGTAGTTACACTCCAGTTAGATTTCTCAAGTTTAGACATGCACATTTTTTCGAAAACATATAAAAATTTGCCCGTAATAAAAATCAGCAGATTACAGACTGATGGATCAGGACAGTTAATGATTAACTCCAGGCCTAATTCACTTACTGCCTCGTTGGCCTTCTTTCCTCTCCTTCCAATCCTCAAAACCCTCCATTTTAATTAAGCCAACTGGAAACATCATTAAGCTTCCATTTTTGTGGGTGGGAACCTGAGCCCCTTCATTTGCCATAGAAGCCTTTTGAATTCAAATTCCACCTTTGCCCAAGGGAAAGGCCCCTCTTGGCCAGGACCAATTCCTGGGTGCCCTTTGAAAGTGTTTCTGGGCACCTGGTATCAAAGGCATAGTGGCAGAGTGTGTGAAGGGTCCTGAACAGATTGTATAACTGTTGCACAACTAATGTGTACACACGTGTGACACTAATTTAATTTTAATTTTACTTTATGCCTGTGTATAAGATCCTGCAGCTGTCATGTGCTCCTCATCTGTCACTGAACTATTACTAAGCCATGCTGGGCTAAGACAGGATTATAAACGATAAACTGCCATGTGCTCTAAATCTTCTTATTTGCCTAGCCTGGAAGGTATGTCCTGTAAAGTTTGATTGGCAGTATGCTCTTTGCCGACCATTGACTTTTGAAGGCCTTTTCTATCACTTCCTTGAGCAGCTCTCAGTGGTTGTATTGACTATCACCTGCTGATTCCTGCACGTGCCTGACCTCCAACCTCCATCTCTCCTCTTTCCCCTACTTGTTTGGCTACTAGCTCAGAGGCTGCAAAACAGACCCTGTCGCTCTGGTGGCACGTGCAGTATATAGGGCATATGGCTGACTGGTTGTATGCAGAAGAGGGTAACTGAAGCCAAGCAGACCCGGCACTGTTATTACAGCAGATGGGGGAAGCGTGGCATTCAATATTTAGACAGATGCTACCTCCTTATTCCACCTGTCTGGAAGTTGGAAATTGTACAGAATGAACTGTCTGCCTAATGATGAAGGAAACAAAGGACACATTTATGAAGCACAGCAGAGCAGTGTATTTACTGAGCATGCACAATATAATTGTTGACCATAACAATAAACGTAAACTGCTACTGGTACTGGTCAGAACAGCTGATACGTACACATGATTACAGTAGGAGCAAGAAGCAAGGTTACTTTTACCAGCTGCTCTGGTGTCTTTAATTTTGATGATGGGGGCAATAGCTAGAAGGCTAGAACTCAAAGCTAGTGATGAATGCCTAAAAGAATTACATTTGCGCAAATGATAGTCCATTCTCCTCTTTTGTTAAAATCCTCAAAACAAGTCTCATTTTCTCTCTGTTTTGCATGTTTCTCACATATTCAGTCCTTTATTTTCTCATCTATGAGTGGTTGCTAACCAAGCAGAAAACAAATTATTTTTGTAACTGCAACTCTTTTGAAGTGTTTGCCTTCAAAGTGAATCTATCTTTTTCCTGCTCAATTCATAATGGTGAGGATGCTGAACAATAGGGATTTATAGATTTAGTTAGAAATGAAATATAATGGAGTAGAATCTTTGAGGGCAGATTTTTTTTCTGGTAGATCACTCGTTGAGGTCTTTTGTATATTTTAATTTGAACATTTTAAAAATCTATTTCTCATAGAGTAAATTTATTTTTATTTTTATTTTTCAGTTTTTGTCAATGCTAGTCTTTATATATGTATAGCCACTTCACATTTTTATCAGTAATCAGCAAGTGGGAATAAGTATGTACAATTCATGAATTGCCCATGGACTTCTTTTACTAGAGGAACCAAACTGTCCTTGACTTAAGGGCTCTAGTGTTGTTTTTGTTTTTTTAATCACTATAGGCACAACACGGAAGCCTTCTTTCATAGAGAAATAGTAAATTGAATTATCCCAGGCAAAAGAGTTGAAGACAATAAGTTACAAAAAGTAATCAAAGCTTAAACTTTTTCAGAAGGACCGTGTTCATCCCTGTTTTAGAACTGGCCTGTGCAATACAACGGAACCCCGTTTTAAAAGATTCCTTGATAGCTATTGCCAGGAGTATTGCTGAGGTGAGAAACTCAGAATTATTTTTAGGGATGCCACCCTAAGTGGTCGACAGACCTGGTTAAATAAATAACTGAAAGACATTTGAAGACAGGAAGCCTTTAGTTGTTGTTTCCATCTAGGTCTAAGATTTTGGGGGAAGCATTCTTTTTTGGTTCATTTTTCCTCGGTGATTATCTCACGTTAAAACCTCATCTGAAGAAAGGCATATGGATGGGAAGGGAGGTCATTCCTAATTGAACAACCCAGGACTCGTGAGGTTAATTACAGATATTAACGCTGCTGTTCTTCAGCTTCTTGCCCTCAAGAAGCCTCTAGCTTCCAAATGACCTGGCTCCAACAAAGAGACTCTCTTTAGCCCATTAACTAATTGATAAAAATGTGAGTGTTTAGAATGAGTCTAATTAAATCACCGAGCCTTACAATTACTCGTCCATTTGGTAGCTGTGGGGAGATGGGTAACCTCAGCTGGCATTGTAGGGGAATAAAAGATAAAAATAAAAGGGAGATTAACCAAGATCATTTTGAAAGCTGTTCATTTGAAGACAAAGTACACATTTGCCTGAAATGTCCACATTTGCTACTTCAAATGCATTCCCTTTCTAGGGTAGCACAATCTCTGAAAAAGAAAATAATGTCCTTTTTCTTTTTCTTTAAGAGCAGGCATGCTCCACTTTGCCTAATGAAGTTACATGAGTGGCTGGGGAATTTTTCTGCTTTAGCATGAAGCTAAATTCCTCTAAAGTTTGGAACGTTGAAGTTTGTCCATTGAACTTAGTTTAAGGGCCGGCAAATGTCTTGAATAATAGACATTTAAGAACCTAGAGTGGACTCCCGGGACTTCTTGCTTTGTCCTGGGTCTATTTCTAACCTGCTGTTAATACAGGGGCCATGAATCATGGCCTTCTTGAAGGCTGCAAGGCTGAGCCCTGCGGGACCCGGGTGGAGGATGAGAACCACTGGACCCAACAGGGGCAGGTCCAGGAGGACACGCACAGTAAGTCAACCACGCAGCCCAGGCGGTGATTTTTTGTCCCTAATTGAGAGACTTTCACAGGCTCGTAAGTGGGGCATACCACAAGGATAATGCAACACTTCTCACTCAAGTTTTTAAAGCAATTTACTAATCAAAGGGCCAAGGAATTTTCAAAAGGGGAAACATAATTTCTACAGTTTTTTAGAAATTTTCTCCACTTATTAAAAAAAATACCCTATAAGCAAAAAATTAATTTATCCTGATTGATCAGCTAATCTGGGCTGGTATAAGACTCTATTGAAACAGGTGATCTGTAATAGACTGGTGAGAAATTGGGTGAGTATCCTCTGTTCTCTGCAGTGTCTTTGTAGTAGATGGTCATAAAGATAAATATTGTGGCTTCTTGAATAAGAATTAGTTCACCTTTATCTAAACAGTTATGAGCAGTTGCTTGTTCCTATAGGAATCATTCACGTCCTGACTAAGAAACCATTATCTTCAAAGTTTTTGTGATGTTGAAAGGATGAATATAAATATCCCAAGGACACTTATTGCCAGACACATTACTACTGATAAAAGTAGGCCCACCCCACCCATACACTCTACAGTAATATAACCCCAAGAAAAAAATGTTAAAAGCACATTCCACTTTTCCCTCATTTACTTCTAGTTTCCAAGAGGATGTGTTTTCTTTCTGGTTATCCTGTCATTCAACTGATACTAATTAATGAGTGTAACAGAACTTCAGCAGACAATTTGGTTGCAGGTGCATTCAGACCAAGGGAGATTTAATTACTTATTAATTGCCTGGTGTCCAAGGTAACATAATATTATAGTTGCGAATGCTATGGTATTAATCCATCTCAACAAAGTGTAATGTGGTTCGGCCTCCACATTCAGAAATGCTGTTGGCATTGCCACAAGTGCATTAAGGATGGGGGATCAGGTCTTTTATATTCAGGATGAACACCCAGTGTCTGGCACCATGCGGGACACATAGTAGACTCTCAATTAATATTTATTGCATAAATGAGTCTAAATGAAAGTAAGCCAACTTCAAGTACATTATGAATGATCTGAGCACAGAAAGGAAAGTGGTAATTTAGAAAGTGAAAAACAGAAGTAAAAGAGAAAAGGGAGAAAACCAACATTTCTTGAGTACGTCCTGCAGACCAGGTACTGTAATTTACCCTAATGATCTCATTTTACCTTCTCAGCAGGCTACTGTAGCAATTAAGACCATGGACTTTGGACAAGAAAGCCCTGGGTTCAAATTGTAATTCTACTTCTAACTAGCTATACTTCCTTAGTCCATTCATTTAACTCTTGTAAACCTAAGTTTTCTTGTCTATAAAATGGAAGGTGTGGGAATAATGCTTAACTCAAGGAATAGTTGTGAGGACTAAACAAGATAAGATCTGTAAGATGTCTAATTTATACTGGATGGTCAATAAAACAGTTACTATTTTTTTATTTTATAGTGCTATATAAGGTAGGTATTATAATGTCCATTTTACAAAGATGTCAAATAATTTGCACAAGGTCACAACTACCATCCTCTGATATATATATTTTTTTTTTAATTTATTTTTTTAAATAATAAATTGTCTTTTTAAAAAAAGATATGTAAGTCATAAAAAAGGTTACATTAAAAAATATGAGGTTCCTACATACCCCACTTTGCACCCCCCTGAAATATTTTTGTTTCACCTTCCTCCTCAGATTTCCAGTACCCTTGTTCTTTCCTTCCTAACAAAACCCAGTTGTCACTAATATTAACAGCCAATGCTTACTGCTCCCAAGGATTTCTGCATTATAAGCTGTAGGGCAGAGACAGCCAGCTAGCTGTTCATCATGAATCTATTTCCAGGAAACGAATTGGGCTCAACCAATTGGGCTCTCGTCTACCATATAGGAGGTCCAGAGTTCAATGCCCAGGGCCTCCTGGTGAGGGCAAGCTATTCCATGCCATGAGCTGGCCCATGCAGAGTGCTGGCCCATGCAGGAATGCAGCCCCACGCAGGAGAGCCGTCCTGTGTGGCAATGCTGCTTTGCGCGGGAAAAGTCACCCCGCACAGGAGTGCCAGCCGATGTGGAGAGCTGGCGCAGAAAGATGATGCAACAAGAGACATGGAGGAGATAAAATAAGAAGACATAGCAGAACAGGGGAGCTGAGGTGATGCAAGAGAGTGATCAACTCTCTCCCACTCTGGAAGGTCCCAGGATCAGTTCCCAGAGCTGCGTAATGAGAATACAAGCAGACACAGAAGAACACACAGTGAATGGACACAGAGAGCAGACAATTGGGTGGGTGGGGGGGGTGGGGGAATCTAAATAAAGTAAATCTTTAAAAATAAAAAAAGAATCTATTTCCTGGGTACTCAGCCAGTCTACATTTCCCAGCCTTCCTTGCAGTTATGACCTTGTGAATGAGTTCTAGACAATTGTATGAGAATGGCCGGGCTCATAAAGATGCCAGACCATATGAATGGCTCAGAGAGACATCATGTTCCTTTGTGCTTTATCCCCATCTGGCTGATTAAATGGGGAAGGATCTAGATGACTTTGGAAGTGTGTTGAAGATGGCAGAACTTGTGTCACCCTGGGTCCCTGACTAGCCACATAGGTAGAATTACTTCTGAGTAAGTACACTTGCCTAGAGTGTTAGATGAAAAAGAAAGAAATTTGGTGTCTATTTGTTACAGCAGATAGTATTACTCTAACTAATACAAGGTAGGTCTCTAATGTGGAATACACGCATAATCCAGTGCAAAAGAAGTATGTGACACTACCAAACAGATAGTGGGAATATTGAAGGCCAGGATTGTCTTCCTTTATGCCATTCTTATCATGCAGGTGACTTCCTCTCCTACTTGGACTTTGATGACAATTGGGGAAAATGAAAATGGGGCTGTTCCCAGAGAGCCTGCTGATATAGGAAGTGGAAGATCCCACCCTACGCAGCCACTCAAATGTGCAGTCTAGCTACTGGACCAAAGGACACTGCTCTCCCTGGTGTGCAGGGAGCAAGATTGAGCAGTTGTGAAAAAGTCATTTAGCATCCTGCTCTTTGCTGCCCCTGGGGCTTTCGGTATCCAGACTGTAGTTGGGTCTTTACTCTTTTCTTTATGCCCAAGCCACAAATGAAGGCTGCCCCATTATCTGTCAGGAGAGGACTGTTTCTCAGCAAGGCTCACCACTCATCTCAAGCCTAACCCATCATCACCGATTTACCATTTGGAGGGAGGACTTGGTTTTAATTTTGTCAGAATCAATAGGATGCTTATCCTACTGAATCACACTTGAGAAATTGATGCAAATCCATAAATTTTCTCAGAGGAAAAATGAACCAATGTGCTTTGACTTGGGAAAATTTCAGGTAGACCTCTCCCATCCGTAAAGATTATTGAAGCCATTCTTATGTTACCGCTATAGATTTCAGGATTTGCACTCTGTTCCCAGGAAGGAAAAATGTACACATTTCCTTTCTCAGTCCTATGCGAACTCTCTTCTCAGACTGAGCAGTGTTAACAAGGAACTCAATGTTGATGAAATCCAGGTTTCTCATCAACTTTCCTAGAGAAGTTAGAGGCTTTCAGTCCTTATTAAAGGCAATGTGAGAGCAACCAGTGTGAGAGAAACAAAAAGCCAAACACAACCATTGGATTAGAATCTGAAAGTCTAACAAATGCCTCAGATTAAGTAAACCCCCGCCAATAAGCATGCCCTTTATCACAGCAAAGTTGAGGAACATAATATGAAACCAGGAAGGAAAGCATCAGGCAACTGGGGAGTATCTGAAGATAATGACCAGCCTGCACCCCCATTTGTCATCTGTGGGCCAAGGCGCACCATATGCACTGTACTTTGGTTATGATAGTAAAAGGATTACAAATAATCTTGGGCATTTGTCTATTATTCAAATCCAACAGATGGGAAATTGGCAGTCCCTGTCAAATAGAAAATTCTACATTAACACAAGTAGGCTGATAAAATCTTCATAAACCATTTTAGGATATTCCTCAATTGCAAAGTTTAATGATTAAGTCAAAGACCACTCAGATCTTGTTCAAAGGCCAGCTTTTCCTGGTGTGTTATGTCTAAGGGATCTTTCACTCCTAAAGTTTAAAGGGCATAACTACAACTTGCATAGATTGAAGCTTGTGCCACTGTATGAGACTAAAGAAACTTTTTAAAGTTTGTCCCAAAAGAAACATGGGGCTAGGCAGCATGTCGATAAAAGTTATTTTGCAAAATAATGTGGCTTAGGACAGTCCTTACTGCTTAAGCGCTCAATTCTCATAGATGGATTTGACTGATTAATGGGTAACTAGCTATATGGAAAGATGGTTAGATGTATGGAGGATGGCAATGTCTATACATTAGTTTGGAAACATTCCAAAAGCAGGGTGCCAAAAACTGACCCTTGTTCTTTTGTTGCTAGAGATTGGGGGAAAGACAGGATGTGATTAATCTTCTTAGAGGTGAGTGTGACAGATGAGTGGTACATTTCTTCAGAGCAGATACAGTACTAGAGTACTGAACAGGCAGGGCACCCCAAGAGCTGGTAATGGAATCACAAGACTTTATTTATATGACCAGATCATAGAATGTGCATTATGAAACCGATATGGCCCATCTGCATTATACCAAGAACACCATTATTATTTTCACTAACTCCAGGGAAAGTTTCTGTGGGGCCAGTGGTCTACCGAAGTGGTCCATGAAATGATAAAAAGAAAAAAGATGAGAGAAGAACACTGCTGATTAGATTATAATTTAATATTCCATCCTTGCTTCCTCTTTCCAAACCTGCTGACTTAGAACCAGTGATTATAAAGGTTTGTGGAGATGTAATGCCTTTTTCTCAATTGGAGTTTTATTTTAAAATTAAATTAAATCTAAAAAGTTTTAGATACTGCGATCATCAGGATTATCATGGGCATTATGAAATCTGAGTCAGGAGTGATCATTCCAGGGATTTACCCTCTCAAAGAAGTTCTTCCAAAGGGTCCATCTTTTAGTGAACATTTTTGCCCAAAGAAAAAGATTTTCACTATACAAAGAGTGCAACTTAGAGTCAAGTTTTTCACTTGTAATGGAAACTCAGAGGCTGTCCTCTGCTGCTTCTCTCTTTTGAAATAGGGCTGTACCACGGAAAAGTATCTGCCTTGGTTGGGAGGAAGGCAACTGCTGGAGGAATCATTGCTGATTGGATGCTGTACTAGTCAGCCAAAGGGGTGCTGATGCAAAATACCAGAAATTGTTTGGTTTTTATAAAGGGTATTTATTTGGGGTAGGAGCTTACAGATACCAGGCCATAAGCATAAGTTACTTCCCTCACCAAATCTATTTGCATGTGTTGGAGCAAAATGGCTGCCGACCTGTGAGGGTTCAGGCTCCCTGGGGCTGGCTTCTCTTTCCTCTGTGTGCTTACTTCCTGGGTCCCCAGCTTAAGGCTTCAGCATCAACTCCAACATCAAAAACCCCTAACTCTGTCCTTTGCCATGCCTCTTATCTGAGAGTCCCCACCCACCAAAGGGTGGAGACTCAATGCCCTACTGGCCCAAGAGGTTTACATAATTACTTAATCAAGTAAACCTATGGATCCAATATAATCCAATATGCCCAGAGGAAAAGATCAGTTTACAAACATAATCCAATGTTTCTTTTTGGAATTCATCAATAATATCAAACTATTACAGCTATACAGGCCCCTTTTGCAGCCAAGGGCCTCATCCCCATAAGCCTGGGGAATGGAGCAGGTATATTGTGAGCTAGGTATCCTATAAAGTTCCTCTATAGTGAGTAGGCTTGTCCTAGGCATCATTCTCATCACTGTCAACATCCTCATCATAAATAACAATGCTATTCATTGACAAGCAGTATAATAGCTACTTTACATGTATTATTACTAATCCTCACACAAACCCTAGGAAATAATTTTATTTCTATTTTTATAATGAGGAAATTTAGGGCCAGAGAGGTTAAGTGACTTTCTCAAGGGCACACAGACAGTAAACAGTGAATTTGAACTCAGGTTCGTCTGTTTCTGCTACATCAGGCAGATTTCCCTTAGTAAGGTATTTTCACCTGCTTGTTGTTTGTGGAACATTTCCAACATCTATGTCACCAGAATATTCAGTCAAGGTAGAATAAGTTCCCTCATGGAAGATGTTTTAGAGCATTTTTGTTTCCATGTACTTGGCTGGACCCATGCCTTTCTCTCACCCCAAAATATTTCCTGAAGTAACTTGAGCATTGGGAAGAATAGGAACTAAAAATTTTAAGCTGTGAACCTCTCCCTGGAGAAAACATCATGCTGATTTTATACAGGCCAAAAGCTCCGGTATATTTTATGGGGATTTTCTCAAATGGTGACTTCAACCTTTTTGCTTCTGGCACTTCCCAGGGGCTCTCTAGGAGCTGCCTGCTCCATGGAATTGCCTCCCTCAAAGATATTGCCATCTAGTCAGGAGGCAAAACAGACGCACAAAGCAAGCAATTAGAGAATGGGGAAGTGTCAAATTGTGTGGCACCACTGCTGGAAGTAAAATACTATTGTTTGGAAGAGGAAATACTTTCCTAGGGTGTGTGTTTGGGGTGGGGGTGTGGTGGGGGCTGTTAATGAGCTTCTTTTGGGACATGCTGAATTTAAGGAGATGAGGCTTTCTCTAATCTGGAGTAGTTAGTAATTCAGAATCAAAGCCAGGGGGAATGGTCAGGACCAGAAAAGGTGGTTTCCAAGTCCTGTGTAGGGATGATAGTAAGGACACAAGAATAAATAATTTCTAGAGTATTTAAATTTCGAAAGACAAGGGCAGAGGATGAAAGAACGCCCGGAGCCAGGTGATCAGGAGGCAAAAGAACTCAGGAAGGCCGCATTACATAAGTCCAAGGTGTATTTGATGGAGGAAGTGTCTGCAGTGATACTAGCCACTAAGAGGTTGAGCAAGATGAGAATGGAGAAAAGACCTGGAGTTCTCTAGGGCAGAGGTAGGGAGATGGGATGTTATTCAGTGATTCTGAGTTCCTTATAGTTAAGAGGGCTGACCTTCCCGGGTAACCTTGTAACTTCACAGCCTCAGATTAGCCACTTTAACAATGTAAACACACCTTACTCGCAAGCCAGAGCAGACAAAGCTAATGAATTTATATAGATCCTGAGATGCAAGGTATTAGGTGAAATGAGGGAATTTGTTTATAAGCAATGAATCTATATTGCATGTTTGAATATGCTGCGTGTTCTCATTGTGCAAGGATTTAAGCATTATTAAAAAGTTCACAGAGAGTGCTCAGTGATGTAAAAGAAAAAGACACGAATTTTACCCCACAGGGCTGCAGAGATTATTGGGAAGATGAAATGTATACATACAATCGAGAGCTCCTTCTTGGTTCTGACTACAAATGAAATAGGAATTCAGAGAATGGTAGGATTAGCTAACATGCATTGAGGTTTTATCACAGGTAAAGTTGTGTGATTTACACGGAGTGTTTCAGTTAGCCCTCAGAGCAGTGCTCTGAGATAGGCGCCGTTTTGCTGAGGTGGAAATGGAATCTCCAGGAGGTTCAGTAACTGGCTAGTCAAACGGCAGAACCAGAATTTCAACCTGAATCTCTTGGACCTCAGGACCCCACCCTCTCAACAACTGCATAGTACCGGGTTCTCATTCAGGGACCCAGGATGCAATTATTCCCCACTTTCGCTCTCTTCTCTTCCCAGCCGTTTGATTCCTGGATTATGGGCAGAAATATTTTTCTCAGTGTGTAATTTGTTCCCGGCAGAAGGCAGCATCAGATTGAAAGTGGCTTAAGGAAGACTCAAGATACTGAACTATGGTCTCTACCCTTCTTTTCAAAGCATCCCACAATAGAAATGATGTTTATCAGTGACTTTGGCGAGACTGCTTTTAAAGGTGAGTGGATTTCTGCACCCGCACGAATCTGTGCTTCATCACCAGTGCTGAGAAGTACAGGATGATTTGGAAGCAAAGGGGGAAGGAACACCGCAACCTAATTGGTCACTGCCATGAATCTACCCTCAGGGGACAGATAGCATGCCCAGAGGTAATAGCTTACACGCGTCTTCTAGAGCTGGGCAATAGATGGAAAAG
Source organism: Dasypus novemcinctus (assembly GCF_030445035.2). Taxonomy (NCBI): domain Eukaryota; kingdom Metazoa; phylum Chordata; class Mammalia; order Cingulata; family Dasypodidae; genus Dasypus; species Dasypus novemcinctus. The sequence continues at coordinate 54,567,919 of NC_080675.1, forward strand.
GGTCCCAGATGGATTGGGCCGGGGCTTAGTTCCGGGATTATGGTGAGACAGTGGGTAATTATTGAGTGGAAGGGCCTCAGCCCTGATTAGTATCTGCAAGCTTGTTCCCCTCCTTCAGAGGAAAGCATTGATAAAGATAAACCATGCTGCTCCATGGCCTTCATGCAGCACAAAACAACACATTTCAATCTAACAGGATCAGGTCCCCACTTTGATCACAATCTGTTACCTAGATGTCTTCGCAAATTAATCAGTCCTGCTTGTTTAGCTCCAGTCGGTTTGTACTGCTAAATTAATAAATGTACCAGGAGCAACAGAACACATAATTAAATTCTACAGTTTAATCTCCACATAATAATTTTGACCTCAGTCTGGGTCCTCCCCGCTAGCCTATAGAAGGCGGAAGCAGCACCACCTTGCCCGGGTAGTTTATACTAACGACCCACCCTACCGGTTGACTCCATGGCTCTGAAAATCAGAGAAATCCTGGTATAAATACGCAAGAAACAAATAAAAAATTGTGGCCTGGATTTCAAGGCAGAGAATGCAGGTGAACTAACCAGTTGGTACTGGGGACTATCTTTTAAACAGAAAGTACCCTTTTGGCAGAAGTACAAAAAAACAAAACAAAACAAAACTTTGCTGTTTCAAAAACAAAGGATATATGCTTGTTGAATTCAATGACTTAGGAGACTGAACAACAGCACCCCACTAACAGGCTGAGAGCTCTTTTAGAGAGAACTTGGAACATTACTGCAGGCTCTTTCGAAATGGTCTGATGTAATGTGTTTGCTTTATTTGAAGGTCATCAAATGGATAACCCGGCTTGCGTGCCTTGACACAGAGCCAGATTTGAAGCTCGCACAGCACCCTGGACCAAATTTTTCCTGCAGATCTTAAAGTCAGAGTGCTTTATTGGGTACGTGTTAGGAGTCTTATTTTGTGAAGAATCATTTGTATTTTTAAAAGCTGTTCAGTTTAGTGTTAGCAGAGCACGTGGGCAGAAAAAAATCTGATACTCCTTCAAGGTGAATTGTTGCATTTGATTGAGGCTGGAGGTCATTTGATTGAGGCTGGAGGTCTTATTTGGCATTTTGCTGTCTTCACTGGAAGTATATCATGTTGCCAACTGCTGGCACTACTTTCTTGATTTCTAGAAGCAGTAACAAGACAGCATAAGACAGCATCAGCTGGGAGAATGCTGAGCTGGGAATCAGGAGGTGGAGGTGTGTGACTGCGCTCTGCCACCACCTTCTAATGACCTGGACCAACCCCTAACTTCTCTGGGTCTCAGTTTTCTCATCTGAAAAATAAGGTGGTTGGACTAGATAATCTCCAAGAGACTAAAATCCTGTGTGTCTGTGGTTCCACACACACACTGAGTCAAGTGGGAGTTAAGGCAATTATGTGAATAATGGAAACCAAAGGGACACTTTTTTCTCTGTGATTGGGGTATTTCAGGCAAAACTGGTTGTTGAGTTTAGTTTTTAACTTGAATTTTGTAGGTAATTGCTTCAGTTCTGCCATGTAATTGTGTGTCTGTCAGCATAGGCTTGATGTTTCTACCAGACAACCAATGATTAAAGTATTTGGTTAAATATTCAGCAGAGTGGAATCTCATTCAGCACCACTATAAAAGGAAAAACAAAATGCGTGCATTTGTGGCCTGGGGTTGGGGGGAGAGGAGGGATTATGCATAATTTGAGAGGGTGTGATATTTGGGTCACCAATGTTTTACCTAGAATGAATTGATTTCATTTAAAAAATAAGTTGGACCACTCATAAAAGATCTCCAATGTAAATTAAACATGAGGAATGCAGCTGTGCAGTAAGATGCTAAAATACGGATGGTTTCTGGGAAAAAAAACGAGGAAGGCTTAAAGGAAAGGTTTTAACCTGAACTTAATTCAAGTATTATTTACTTAAATACTCTGGCATGCCTGTATGTATGTATACCATCTTTTTATAAGAATGACTTAATTTTAGTACTTTAAATTATAGATTAGCACTATTTGGTGGAGGGAAGAAGAGCTAGTTTACCCTCCTTCTGGTTTTCATTTGAAAAGGTTGAGGGATTAAAAAAATTAACTCCATTTTTGTAAATAGATAACCCATAGTGACTTATATGAAATAGTTGATATTGTGGTCCCTCTTTAAATATTTTCTGAAAGCACCATCAATATCATTTAATAGGTGAAATTCCCTGAGGAAAATCTATTAAAGTGTTCATATGTAACCCATGTGAATAACACATGAATTAATTATGACTGGTGCAATTACAAGGAATAGTTAATGAAGCCATAATGACCAGACTCTTGTGTCTAATTTTCAAAGCACAGTGAGAGGGAAATGTGGCAAAAGGTCCCTAAAGGAAACAATAAGCTTTATGTACTCACCTTGGAGGCACGGTCTTTGAGTGGTGCATCATGAAATAGAACTTGGTAAGAAATCTAACTATTCAAATAGACATCTTCGTGGTCTATAACCTACCCAGTGTAGATTCAGACATCCCAGCATTAGCTGGGATGGGAATTTCTCAATCCCACACATCGATTTCTTACTTAAGGACATGGCAGAAACCAAAAGTTGCGATGACAATATGGTTTTATTTAATCTATTCATTTACATTTCACCTTTTCTGGAAACAATTTAAGGTGACTTATAAAAATATTTGGAGTTTAGTAAGATAAATTTAAAACTGGTGAAAAAAAATGAGGTCAAGAAGGGTAGGAAAGTGAGATGAAGCTGGAGGGAGGTTGGTATACAAACTGTAAGCTGGGCACAGGCCTCTTGCTTTCTCAGCTCGAGTCTGTTTCCTCATCTGAAAAATAAGGCAGAGGGTGGACTAGAAAATCTCCAAGAGACTCAAATTCAATGTGTCTGTGATTTATTTATATGCCACAGTTCTGCAAAGCAGTTCTGACTGTGAATTTTCTGTGGGCAGATTAAAGAGGGCAAACAATCCATTATGAGACCGAGGGAAAACCACAAACTAGTAACTTAGGAGAAAAACAAGTACTCCTAATACTGAGAACAGAAATTGTGTGAAAATACAGTGGCAAAATTATTAGTATAACAAACCTGGTATCCTCCTATTTGCCTAGATACCACCTTCTGAAAGGAAACACACATATGTTTCAGGCTATTAAAGACATATTTGGAAGTTTTGAGATGGAAAACCAAATAGAAAGAAAGAAAGAAAGAAAGAAAGATAGATAGATAGATAGATAGATAGATAGATAGATAGATAGATAGACAGACAGACAGACAGACAGACAGATAGATAGAATGATAGGGCAAATGTGGCAAAATGTCAAAAGCAGGTGGATCTGGGAATCCAGGTATGTGGGGGTATGTTGGAATTCTTGGTGTGGATTTTGCATTATTTTTGCAACTGTCCTATAAGTTTGAAATTATTTCAATATTTTAAAAAAGATATATTATTAGTAAAGGAGAGAGTTATTTGTTAGTTGTTTTAAATTTTAGGTCAAGGAGCTTGAGTCCTTACAGCAGAGAGGAAACTTCTGGCTAGATGCCTTGGTGCTGGTGCCAAGCCCCTCTTGCTGAGGTCAAGGTCCTCCTGATAGGAAGCAAGGATTAGAGGATGGTCAAGGAGTGAGGGGAGGTTATGAGAGCCAGCTCACCATGCAGAAACCCAGAGGATCAGATTCTAACGCCGCCACCCCCTTTTTACCACCGTGAATGTATTTATTCACCTCTGTGGATGGGAATTATCTAATATCTGTCAAAATAACAACTGGCAGGATCCAAAATACACAGAGGACTAAGTACTCACTACCTAGGGTATTTTGATAGCGGTTTATCTATAAAATTTACATTCATTTTTTTTCCCTTCAAGTTTTAAATCCCCGTCAAGGTCTATTCTAGCTGTCGGTCTCTGATTGGCTCACCATTCTTGAATGTCAAGAGGCATTCCAGTAGGAAGCTCTCCTGACAGATTTTCACTACCTCACAGGAGAAAGTTCTTAGGCATTGTGTCTTATGCAAATATTGATTACCTACTATGTGCCAAGCATTTGGCCAGAAGCTATAATGCTAAACCCACTAAATACCTATCCTTGTGAAAAACTTGTACTATGGTGGAGATGCCAGACAAGTAAACAGATACTCAGAAAACAGTTTGTTCTGCTCTGCCTATGGGTTGCCAAGGGGTTAGGGAAACACAAAGTCTTGACTAGGGCTGAATGGGGTGTTCGGGGAAACTTCCTGGTGGCAGTCGACTTTAAAGCTGAGATCTAAAGGATGAAAGGACCTTGAGAGCTTTCTGGATATAGAGAACAACAAGGGTAAAATCCTGGGATTTCCATCATAATGGCAGCTGGCATATACTGAATACTTACTATTTGAAAGGCACTCTTCTGGGTACTTTATGGATATTATATGGCATTTGCTTCACAACAGTTCTGTGAAACATGTACTATTAGAATTCCTTTTTTATAAATGGGGGAACTGAGCCATAGAAAGCTTAAGAAATTTGCCAAGGTCATCTAGTCAATAAGTGGAAGATCTGGGATTCAAGTCCAGGTTGTCTATTCCAGAGACATCCTGTTTAACAAAAAAATTATACCTAATTCTCATGATGCTTCGGGGAATCAATGTGGTCAGCATGGTGGGAACTTAGAACTTAGGGGTGAGGATAGATAATGCTGCAGAGGTTAGCAGGGGTCCAATTATGAAGGTTGTTTCATAAGTGGGATTGTTTTCTCTGTGAGAACCTAAAGATAAACTTGGGTTTGGAAAGATTTGGAAGGATAGTAATATATGGCTTTGGAGAACTTTTGAAGGAGGTGAATTTGTTGTTGTTGTTTTTAATCCCTTTTTTTTTTTAGGAGGTACCCGGGATTGAACCCTGGACCTCATACATGGGAAGCAGGCACTCAACCACTAAGCTACACCCACTCCCCTAATTCCTCTTTTCAACTTCTCTGTATTATATATAAGAAAAAGTAATGATATAAATTAGCCAAAATATAGCTTATTGGACTGAAATGAAGTGTAATATGGTAATGTAATAATGACAACAACAACAACAATAATAATAGCACTATAGTAACCAGTTTGTGATCAGCTATTGTGGTGGCCTTGCAGACCGTTTTCATCCTAGGCTTCTTAAGAGGAAGAACATCCTAGCCTCAACCAATGGCCCCAGTAGATCCATCAATCCAGATGCCCTCTCAAAAGTTGTTCACAGCCAAGACCATAGATAAGAAACTCTGTCCTCATTGCTTTAGGGAAGGTATGGTGTCCCACACATGGAAATAAAGCCATGCCTCCTGCCTACCAGGAACTGAGAAATTCCATCTAATCATCTGAATTAAGTGCATAAAAACAATGAGGTTATTTTTTCTTCATGAAATGATGCATGTAAAGGGGAATCTAGTACAAGACAAAACAAGAAATGTAATGGATGGATTTGAATACAATGTGAAAGAATAATACACTCAACTTTGTACTTCTCTAAGACGAAAGAACTGTGTCTTCAGAACACAAGTAAAAATCCAAGTTATTTACTCACCTCTTGGGGTCCCATTGTACCTTTTAGAAAAAATGGGGCTAATGTCTTATCTGTACCAGGGGCTGAACCTAAATGAAGTGATCCCTTGAGGTCACTATCTCTAAATCTATGAACCAGTCAACCTCTGTTTAGTGTTCACCATTTGCGGAACACTAATGCTATAGGCAAAAAGCTGGTAATAAAGAGGCAGCCCTGATGTCGCTTATTAATTAAGAAAACAGACAAGATGCTAAAATGACGACAAAGATGAGAGCTGTCATTTATGGAGACCTGACGGCATGCTAGGCACTGCATCAAGGGTTCTGCGGGAGTGATCTCACTCCATTCCCATTACTTTCCTATGTGTTTGGACTATGCTGTTTCATACATGAGGGGCCGAAGTTCAGCAAGATTAAGAAATTTGCCTAGTATCACATGGCTAGTAAGTGTGGCACTGGGATCTGAATCCAGTTTGTCTTACTCTAAGGCTTGCATATTTAACTTTGCAAATTAGTACTCAAAATAAACAGGTACTAATGGGCTACCTGACAGAGACACTACAGGCTAAATTCGTAAAAGTCTGATAGAGGGTGAAGAGGGTGACCCATGAAACAATTTTAAAGGAGAGAGAGCCATGGATGCGAATTTAATTTCTGTTTTAAATATACTTTCTTTTTGTATTTGGGTATCTTCTATTAAGTCAAATAAATATTAGGATCTGGTTTCAGAGATATAGTTCTGTTTCTGGGCACCTTAAGTTCATCTCTGTGTTCCTCTTATTTTAATTTTTCTTAAGAATTAAGAAATTAGGTAAAAAGTTGTTTCATTGGGAAACATCATTTAACTAATTTAAAAATCCTGTGGTTAATCCCCCATCTGAAACCACTTCAGAAATGCAATCCAGTATCTCTTTGCATTAAAATTATTGAAACTGGGAATATCGTGTATTATATCAAGAAATCTAGGTAAATCTTAATGCTGAGAGTGAAGGCATTTGGAATGAACAAATGACAATTTGACATTTATTTGTTTGTTTTTGAATAAGCTAACTACACAGAATTCACAACCCTAAAGATCAAGAAAGAGTATACAGTGAAGTACCCTTTCTGCATATATTCCCCAGCCACCCAGTTCCCTTCACCAAAGGCAAACAATGTATTCTGTTTACTTGAGCATCATTCCAGAGACATTTTATGTATGTTCAAATATTTGCCTGTTTGTGTGATCTACTGCCTTCTATTAAAAAAAAGTGGTTGCACATCGCATACATTGTTTTCTCTTCGTTTTTCTAGCCTAACAACAAATTTGGCCCATCAGTCCATATTGACACATAAAAGGCTTTCTCAGTTGTTTTTAATGGCTACAATAATAATTTGTTTAACCGTACCCCATTAAAAGCAGAAGTAATTTCATAGATGAACTAGAATGTCTATAGGATAAATTTCTAGAAGTGGAATTGCTGGGTCAAAGTGTAAGTGCAATTGTAAACTTGATAAGTATCCCTTAATAGCTTTCCAAAGAGGCTGCACTGATTTAAGCACTTGGAGCAACGGATGACAGTGTCTATTTCCACAGTCTCTCACCAACACAGCACTGTACATTTTTGATTTGTGCTCATCTGATATGTGAAAACAAGTCTCTCAGTATAGTTTTGACTTGTGTTTCTCTTCCTGTGAGTGAAGTTGGGCACAGATGACAATTTACGTTGATTGGAGCCTTCTCAGTGTCTTAGTATAGTGCCCATGGTCAGGAATCACTAATTGCACGCTGTTTGAAGGAATAATGAGGAATGACATGCTCTGAATTGTCGTCTTTAACAAGAGAAAAAAAGTCAAAAGCAAAACTTCTTGAAGACTGAAGGAAATAATAACACGAATTAACAGAGAGCTTTTCATCCAGAGAAAGTAATTTGTGTAAGATGAGGCCTCCAATTGTCAAACTTGTGTTTTTTTTGCCTGGCTACTTAGAGCTTTCTGGATTGGGGAAATGTCCTTCAAAGCCTAGAGATTCCACCGGGAGAGGTTTGAGAATTAGCTGCCAGACTACCACCCTGAGACAAATCTTTGACACATTCCTGCTTGGAGGAACCTGGGAAAAGACCTCACTTTCCTTCCAAAGGGTTTCAAGATCACTTTAAAGTAGGTCCTAAATCCCAATTGCTCCTAATTAGGCCTTCTGTTTTGTTAATTGTTCTGGGAACTCCCTGGGAGAGGGTAGAAAGCCCTGGAACTGCAGTGGTTTGGCTTTTAAGTGTGTGCAGTGGCCCGTTGAAAGCCCGACCTGGGTAGCTGCTCCAAGGGACCAGGCTCCCGAGCTGCCCCGTGACACTGGGGAGGCAGAGGTAGCAGCCAGCGGGGCCTGGGAACAACAGACTTCAGAGCAGCATGCCTTGCTTCCTCCTTGCCTGGAAAGGAATCTGGAAAAGACTGCCTTTTAAACACAGCCCTGTCAAATATTCTTTGCAAAGCCCTCATTAGCTTATTTGGTTTTAGTGAAAATGACCAAAAGCTACAATGTGGTCAAACCGTAAAAAAAAAAAAGTGCCTGAATATACACTTTACCATCCCTCTTTCATCCCATCTAATAATTTCTAACAGCCAAAACCTTGTTGTTGAAGTAAAATCAAGTAGCAATTTGGAGGTCATTTTAGAGTTTCTAAATCTCTGTTAGTATATGTGGTCCTACCACTCGCAGAGCTGGTACGATCGGCTTCTCCTTTCCACCCAGGAAGACCCAGAAGCTCAGGGAGGCTAGGAGACCTGCCCAGGGGGTCACGGAGGCACAGTCAGAGCAGAAATTGACACCCATCCTTCTGGATTAGCAACATACTACCATTCTGAGGTCATAAATCTCACTCATCTAAAATACATAAATCAATTAGTTCAACACGTATGTTTTGAATACACCTCCTAAGTGTCAGGCACCTTTTAAGGTTCTGAGACTACAGCATTGAACAGAATACACAAAGTCCCAACTGTCATGGAGCTAACGTTGTAGTGGAGTTGGGGAGATAAATACAAAGTTGTCAGATGGTGATTTACATGTAATTTACCATCCTAACTCCTTCCTTTTGCAGTGAAAGGGGGAGTTATTAATAGCTACACTAGGACAGCAATGCAAACCAGGGCTTGCCTCACCGAAAGTGGATATCTGGTCAACCCTAGGTATGAAGGAAAATAAAGCAGAATAAGGTCACATAAAAATAAGTACCAGCAGACCAGGATTCTTCATCTGAATTGGGCTTGAAATTCCCATGTCACCTTGGGTTAGTCACCTCACCTTCTGTGGGCCACTTTTCTTCAATCCTGAAATAGTTATCAGCAACCTGCCCCCTGGATTGCTTGGGGGAAATTTAAGGAGTTCTATCTGCAAAATATATCATCTCTGTAAAGGAATACTGCCTGGTCTAGAAACCTGGGTTCTATTCCTGTCTTTTCCAGAAAGCAGCTGGATATCATTAGCGAGGTTATCTTTGTGGCTGAGTTTTTGTTTTTCCCTTATTCATCCTTGCAGTGAACATTTACTGAGCAACCACTAAGTGCCTGGTGGCAATGGTTTCCTCATTGTGTAGAATAACACAGCTCTTAGTGCTGAAAGATCCTGCAAAAAATTATTTCATCCAGCTTGGGCTTTTTGGGGTGAAGTTAAAATGGTGTCCCTTGCATTTTACAAATGAGGACATTAGAGACCCGGGAAGTCATGTGATACCCAAGATTATAGAGTCTGTGGGAGAAGGTGGCCCATGCCTCCGGTTGGCAGAGCTGTGTTTTGTCCACTACCCCACACAGCTTACAAAATGGGGTCTAGTTGGAAGAAGGTTTTTATGAATGTAGAGTATATCTCACAAATGAAAAATCCCAAAGCTTAATGTTCTTCCTTTTCCAATTTGGAAAAGACTGATATGGCCATCAGTAACTACCCTGTATATAAAAATTTCTAATAATTGAAGGATGATGTTTGTGCATCCCCGTGTCATATCCATTGGCTCCCTTTTTTTAAAAACATGAAAGCCCCACAAGTTCCAGCTTCTGGAATTACCACAAAAAGCACCTGGATTACCACAAAGTAAATGCAAAACACAGCCGGAAAGGGCTTTATGCAAATCAACATGTGACAAAGAGGTGAGTCCACAAGTTTGTATCTGTGGTCTGCCCTCAGAGTTGAGGCTTGCTGACCCGGCCCTCCCCCGTGTCCTATTTACCCAACAGGTTGATAGTTTTCTCAGTTATTGGGAGGTGATAATGTGTTCACATATGAAATTCATATCATTTGTGTTTGGCTTTCTTTGCCATTCTAAAGGTTGCAAGGGCCACCATTTTAAAATTAATTTGCTGGGTGTTCTGTCTATCTGTCAGGAACAGGAGGAAGCCAGCCTGGTCCGAGTATTTATCAGACACATGCGGCCCATCTGCCAGAGCTAGGTCGAGGAGGATTTGCTGTTAATCCTTCAGACCCATCTGTAGGGAGTTCAAAACGCTGACCAGGAAGCTAGACAAGATGAGGTTTATTTAATTAGAAAAACAGCTCTGGAGGTTACTGGAAATCGCTCTGAAGAAGGAATGGCTTTTGATCACGTCACTCCTGTGGGGGTGGGAATGGGCTGAGGGTAGAGAGCGCTGAGATTGTTTTGTGTTGGGCTTATGGGGGCTTGTTTTTGTTTTCAAGTGGTGTGGTCTGGACAGGGGAGAAAGCTTCCTCCCTGCTTATCCCTGAGCCAGAACCAGCCTCAGCTTGGACACTCCCACAGGATCCTGTGCATATTGGGAGGCTGAGCCCCTGAAGACCGGCATTTGGTTTGCCAGTTTGGATACAGACTGAAAACACTGGGGAGCTCGAGGAGCCCAGGGCAGGACGAGGGGGGCAGCTGAATTCCTGGCACGTATGCTCACCTGCTAGGGCAGAAAAGCAGCGTGGGACCAACACTTTTACCTACTCTTTAGTCCTGGAAGATTTTTGTAACTGGGGCTTACTGCCACTTGAGATCCATTTTTGAGGAAGAGAGAAACAACAAAATTATGTTTAAAGTTTCCCCAATGGAAAAAATGACATCTGTTCAAAACAAAATAACGAGCAATCGCACAATTCCTTTTTAGGATGAAAATATTATTAGCATAATCGGTTTCTGCAGGGTTGCCATTTGGGACAACTGGGCAGGGGAATTTGTGCACCTTCCCCCAGCTTCTGATTGTTGCTTCATGGCAATATAAAGCATGACAATTTGCACTGAAGTGTGTTGAGGTAAACGGTTCCCTCTCTGCCTAGGGCTTTTGGGAATGGTGTCCCTATTGCTACCTAGATTCCTGGACACTGGTCACTCAGGGATCACATTTTTGAGGTTGAATATTTTTAGGGTTATGGTCCAGGAACCAAAAGCTCACTTGGGAGTCCATGTCTAACTAAAGCAATTGTTTGCCAGAAAGAACAAAACATTTATTTTAAGAATTGCAAACCATTAAGTGGAGCATGAAGTTCTGGCCTGCTTCCCTCTCACACGTGGGTGTGCAGGGTATGCAGCAGCAGAGTTGCCCCAGTGCAGGTCCTTCTTTCCAGTTCACCTTCTACCCTAGCATTCCCTAGACATCATTCTTCTCCATTGGTATCCCTGGCCTATAAGGAATGCCAAGAATCCTAGGAAGGCTAGGGGCAAACTCCTCTCAGATAGCCTAGTCAACAACATAAAAAGCATGAAAGAGAAAAGAGAAAGCCAAGTAATACTGGCCCAAGAGGGAACTTCAGAGAAGGTTCTAGCTAGAACCAGAGCTATCAGACACACACTGCACCAAGGGCATTTCAGAATTTTGACAGGGTTGACTAATCAGTCATTTTAGTGGAAAAACAGTCAATCAAGTTTTGGGGGGTTATGTAGAGCAAACTGTCACTTAATTGCTTCCATTTCCCATTTTCCATCATTCAACTGGCTATGTAGGAAAAAAAAGGAGGGGATGGTGGCAAAATCCAAAGGCTCATCTGGTTGGTGAAAATGAAATTTAATTCTGAAAAGGAGAATATTTTCCTCAGGAACAAACTTTCTGTTTTCTCTTTGAAATGTACTTTGCTCCTCTTCAGATATATCCAAAGGAATATCGTATTGGTGAATTTAAAAATGAATGTTTTATCTCCAATCGTTGATGACTTATTTTCCCTTCTAAGTAAGAGTCCAAAATGCCTTTGATCTTCTGCTTATAAGAAATGCGACATTCAGCATCAGGATGGTGCAAGTTTAGAAGCATTATGGCTTAAAATTAAGTTTTTAGATGATCGTTTTTTCCATATAGCTGAGAAAAAAGTAATACTTGGGATGTGTGAAATATTTAGAGTGGGCAATTCCTTGAAGTGTTGGAGAGTGTATAAGATGGATTATATGTTTCCACTCAGAATTTTTCACCAAGCTCTCTGTATAGAATACGATTGAATACTAGGCAATTCTATGCTTTCTTACCTATTTTCTGGGGGTTGTTTTAAAATTTCCCTGCAATTGTGATCAGGTTGAAGATATCACTAGTAAACGCTCAAGTTAATAAATATCAACTCAGGCACTTCTCTTGGCGGTGACTTTAAAAGATCGTTAGAATCATCTTTGCTTTTTTAAAATGGCAAATTCATCTTGAGCCTTGCAAACTCATCACAACAATCATATTCTTCCAGAGAACCCTGTGGCTGCGGTGACTCCCCCTCAGCCCCACCCCAACTTTTCTGTACCTGCAGGGTTTTCCAGTGAGTTGTCTTCACCTTACAAACACTTGGGGCATAAGGACAACACATTCTAATGCGCCTGGAGAAAATGTGAGTTCTCAACCCAGAACTCTTGGAGGGGCGCCTTCCTTCTCTTCCCACCCTGAAACTCAGTGGGCCCTGTCTCACTGCAGGGGAGCTGGAATTTCAGTGACCCAGCCCCGGCAGGAGGGCTCCTCTCCGCTTATTTCCCTCAGATGTAAATTAGCAAGCTTGATGGCTGTTGACTATTCCGATTTAGCCCAGGATAGTTCCTAACCTGTGTCTGTGGCAGGCTTCGGAGATTCCCTAGAAATGCCGACACTGTGCATGTGGGCATGTGTAGGTGCTTCTAAAGAGAAGGGTCCTCGTTTTCCACAGATTTGCTGAGCGACCCCTAAAGTTAAAAACGGCTTGTAGAGCAAGAGGGGAAGCTCGGCCCCACGTCCCTCAGGCAAACAAACAACGAGCAGCAGTGCCAAGACTTCATTTTATCTCATTTCCAGGTCCTTATCGCTCAGTCTCTATATTCCCATATTTACTGCTAAGTAAGTTCTTTGTTTCCACTATCTTGCCCCTTAAGAACCTTTCAGGCCTAGGAAATACCTTTGCGTTTCCCTTCCTCGGTTATTTCTGATTCTTGCTGTTGATAACAAACTCTAGACTCAATCGCTTTACTAACTGATCTCCCTTCCTCCCTTCCTTTGTTCTAGACTTCCAAAGAAGAGCTCCAGAATCAGAACGTTTGTGCTCCAGTCTTGGTGGCTGTTTGTCCTTGAGTGAGTTAACTTTTCTAAGCCACGTCTGAAAAGCAGATTTATTGTGAGGATTGAATATAACCCTGCATATAAAGTGTGTAATTCCTTGCTGAGACTATGGTATGTTATCAATATAGGATTTTTAAAAATTCATTCCATAACTATTTATAAAGGGCCTACTGATGCCAGGCCCTCTGCGGGCTGAGAGCAACAGACCCAGTCCCTTGTTCTCATGGGGCTCACAGTGCTCCCCTAGGCAGGACATAGTCCATTTGCAGCATCTCATTAATATCTCTTTGTCTCTGTCCCGGCCATGCCTCCTACTGAAAATAATAATAGTATAAGAACCACCACAAAAAATGGCAACAAGCATGTCTGTAGTGTTACTATATGTAACAAGCACTGTACAGTGTGACCGGTTTGTTGATGAAGAAACAGACAGAGAGAGGGAAGTACCTTATCCAAGATCACACAGCTGGTAAGCAGTCAAAGGTTGGGATCTGGCAGTGTGGTTCCAGCATCCAGAAGGCCTTTCAGTGATCTTGCAACTTCTGATTCAAAATTAAGGTGTCAGCAGGTGATGCTTTCTCCCAGAAGACTGTAGCATTCTTGTCTGTCTGCCAGTGATCCTTGGGGTTCCTTGGCTTTTCTGTCACATGGTAATGCCCTTTCCTTTCTTCTCTAGGTTCCATTCACTTCTGGCTCCTACCTTCTTGTAACTTTCTCTCTCTGGCCTTCCCTGTAAGTCCTCCAGTAAAAGGATTAAGGCCCATTTTGATTCAGTTGGCCACACTTAACTAAAAATAACATCTTCAAATGGTCTTATTTACAATGTGTTTATACTCACAGGAATGGATTAAGATTATGAACATATTTTTCTGGGGTACCTAAGTCTGAGCCACCACACCTCCTAACATATTACATATTTTACTTATTAGTTAGGCATATTATCATCTTCTGCCGCCCCTTTAAGAATGTAAGGTACACCATGGCAGTAGATACATCGTTTTTCACTGATGTATCCCAAGGGCCCAGGACAGAGCCTGACATGTGGTAGAAGCTAATGAATATTTGTTCAATGGATGAATAAAAATTATTTTTTAGCAAGACTGTTTATATACTCTCAAATTTGTCTAGAAGATTAGAATTCATGTCTACCTGTCAAAATTATGGCAATGTTTAACTGGAATCATTCCATGAATACCTCTCAGTAATTTATATGTTACCATAGTGGCTACTATTAAATTTGTTGCCTAGATCCATTTTCACCCTTTGCTTCTTAGTTTTATAAAAAAATTGCTACTGTTTCACGATAAGGGGGTATTGCTGGATCTTGTTAAAGTGAAAAACCGCCCTCTTCTCTCTCTTGCTCCCTATTTTGTTTCCTCTTTGCCCACACTATATTGCTGTGCTAACATTTTCAAATATATTCAGCTAAATAAGTAAGGCAGCAGCTGGGTCAGTGGTGTTTCCTGGCCACCCTCGTATCTGGTGGTTAAAGCAAATGGCTCCCTTCAGATGTGGTCACTACAGGCATTTGTTGGAGAATTCTGCCATGAATTCAGCATGAGGCAGAGAATTTTGGGAGGCTAGCTAAAGGACATGTTCATTATCTATTCTAGATCTTCCAGGTTCTCTCACTTAAGAAAGCAAAATATCGAGAACTACATTATTTCAGCCACTGCCTCACCCCCCACCCCCAAAGTCAGAATTTAGCTCTGAGGTTTAAGACCTCACAGCATGTTTAGGTGGGTGGAAGAAGCTTCTTTGAATATGTAAAGCCATGATAGAGAGCAGTATTCTTTCACTGTATTCAAGAAACCACATTATAAATTTCCCCTGGAAATTAGTTCAGGGAAAAGTATTTCTCTGTAGTAAAATGTGTGGGTGTGTGTGTATGTCTGGTGATGCAGGGTACCATGTAACCCAACATGCCTCAGTTACCTAGAGATTTAAAGCCAAAATCAATCCTCAGCAACACTAATTAACTCCTCTTAGTTCCAGAAGCCCAACTTCCTCTGCTTCCCCAGATGGTCTCTGTTCGGTTTCTCTCTTTAATTGTTGCATTTTATATTATTTTTCACATTGGAAGTCACCTGAAATCCTTTTAGAATACGTGAAATATAACCTAACTAGCCAAATGTGGTCAGTTCTTCTTGTCTAGGCCCACATTTCGTGGATGGGATTTTTGAATCTCTGGAAGCAGTAATTACAATAAAAGTGAATTTTACTTCCCAGAACTGGAAAGTAAAGTGCTAGACACTTTACAGACATTATCTCCTTAAGTCCTTCACAAAAGCTCTGATTTTCTGCACGTAAGTAAACTACGGCTCACAGACAATAAGGGATTCCAACTGCAAACTGCCCAATTCCAAAGTGTCCACAAAGCTCGGTGTTTTCCCAGGCACACAGCGAGAGGCAATGGCAGGGCCCCTGCCCTTTGGGGGTCTCCGCCCATCCTCAGTGCCTCTGCCGCAATGGGGACAAGCAGACCAGGAGCAGACAAGTTGGCACAGGCTCTGAGGCTAGCGCTCAACATGGCATCCTCTGCAGACACTTACCCTCTGCTTCCCCATGTCCCGGTAAAAGGAAATTAAAAGCAACCTCCTTATTCAAACTAAGGATAAAAAAACCTTCCCAATGAAAATACCACCTGGACTGGGGCAGGATGGGGAATCTCCTCCCTCCAGCCTTGCTGAGCACACAGGAATTTGCCCAGTTCTAGGGAAGAGGAGAGCTCCAATAACTGAGGCTCTTTGTAGATAGGGTTGAGGTTTCACTTTGAGATCCTCTATCCCCTGTCTCAAAATGTGCCCCCTGTCCTTTATGAATGAGAAACAGATTTCCAGTAGGGCAAAGCCCAGTCCTGGCCTCCATCCTCCTGCCTCCATCTCCCATCTCCCCTACCTCCCTGCTTGGCCGGAATCTTTCCCTGGCTGGGTTTTAAATCCCAAGCTCCTGCCCTCCTCCGCAATGTCCCCATATGCTTTTTTTTTTGGTCTGATGTCCTTTCTATTTTCCTGGAGAGCGTAGTACCACATCAAGCCTACCATCCCAATACTTCAGCTATTAAGTTGTTGGCTATATTACACGTGGGTTTTGATTCGGATCAGTTAGAGCTAATAGCAATTTTCAGTGAAATATTAACCAAACACACAGAAGTCGCTCATGTGGCTCTATCCTCTCCTTCAATAAGATTAATCGAGTTAGCTATTTACTCTTGCCACCACTCTAGTGTTTTCTCACCTTCCACTCCAAACAAGAAAATGACACTAAATTCATTTAATACAAATTTATATTATTGTCTGAGGCATTTTAAACAATACATAATTTAATTTCCTTGTTTGGAATGTGGTATTGGAGAACAGGACTACCGTGTAACCTAAAAATAGGATCGGCAGGTCGGCCAGGCACCCAGCTATATTCTCCCCAGATTCACAAGTGCTGTGTTTACATTCAATTGCAATTCAAATGTGCCAAATCATATTTCTGTCCAGGCTGCTCTGCAGTTAAAAAAAAAAAAGTCATACCATCCCAGAGCAACAAACTCTGAGGGCTTGACCTTCAAGATGTGGTACAAGTCCTCTTATTTGATTAGCCTTCTGCTTCACTAAGAAGGACAGGTCAAATATGCTTACTGTTCATGTTCTCTTGACCTGGAATCAGTGAGCCACAATTCTAGTCTTTCTTGCCTGGGGAACTGGAAATAACCTTTACTGAGCATCTACAATGCGCCAGGTGTTAAAACAACAACAATAGTATCTCACTTACTGACTCAAAAACCTTGAGACAGTAATATCCTCATCTCACAACTGAGAACAATGAGAAGTGGAGAGCATATGCAATTTGTCCAAGACCACATAGCCAGGAAGTGGTTGTTGCACATACCACCAGGTGCCACACAGTGCTGGCAATTTGCATTATCTCCCAAACCCAAGTGCCCAAGGTCGCTCCATGCAGGGCAGTTTCCTAATCAGGGTCAATGAGTGGTGAGCTTGGGTAGGTTCATGGAGTCCCTGGAATGGTAAATGAAAATTTGCATGTGTGTGTACCTTTTTGAGGTTTCTTCAGTTTCCCAGGAGGTTCCATGAATTGCATAAAGTAAGCACTGCTGTCCTGGGCTCTCCATGAGGACCAGAGATGGGAGCCATTAGGGCACCTGACGCTCCATCCATCTTCCTCATTCGGCACTTTGACTTGAGTATCAATAATATCAACAACTACTGCTTGCTGAGGATCTACTATGTGCTGGCTCTACGGGGCATGCTCATCCACATGGATGGAGCCAGGGCAAGGGCAAGGGCAAGGGCATTCCTTTTAGGGGCCCTGGTTCCTGGTGATAAGAACAGACTGCCCTATAGCAGCAGAGTGTAGAAAGCCTCAGGTGGCTTAGATTTCTGATGCGATGCTCTTCTCTACCATCCCCCATAGTCTTGGCCCCTTGACTGCAATAACCACATCCACGATTACTGGCTTGGCACACAGAGTAGGGCGGTGAGAGGAAGAAAGGCTGGTGTGTGAGCCCACAAGCTGGACTTTTAGTTCCTCTTCAGCCTTCAACGCCGTGGTTTTGATTTGCATTTTCTTAATGGCTAATGATGTGATCATCTTTACAGCCATCAACTCAGGAAGACTTTCAGCAGAATGCTCTTGTTACTATAATATTCCCATTCCATCTCTAGAAAGAAATTAATATCTGACCCCACTTCCCCTCTTAGTAAAACAACAAAACAAAAAACAAACAAACAAAAAGGGCTTTACTTAAGAGTGGGAAGCTAATGAGGACCCAAGCATTTAATGCAATTCAAATTAATTAATATCATTGACACCCTTGGAGTTTCTATTTCCAAGGCATCATGATGGGGGGATAAAATAAAGAGAACACATTCCCTGACCTCAAGATTAAGATCTATCCAGTACCCATGTGCAATCTAAGCCTTCACTTGACATAGGTGTGCAATGGACACAACCAATCCACTGTCCACAGAGAAAATGTGGAATGGGTGTGGGAACGGTAGCCATGGGGGCTGCTGGGTGTGGGGAACGGGAGGAAGAGATGAGATGTGGAGGCGTTTTCGGGACGTGGAGTTGTCCTGGATAGTGCTTCACGGACAATTACGGGACACTGTAGATCCCCCCAGGGCCCACTGGATGGAACGTGAGAGAGTGTGGGCTATGATGTGGACCATTGACTATGGGGTGCAGTGATGCGCAGAGATGAACTTACCAGGTGCAATGGATGTATCACGATGATGGGAGAGAGTGTTGCTGTGGGGGGAGTGGGGGGCGGGGGTGGTGGGGTTGAATGGGACCTCATATATTTTTTTTAATGTAATTAAAAATAATAATAATAAATAAATATTAAAAAAAAAAAAGATTAAGATCTAGTATAGAGGGAAGTGGATTTGGTTCAACTGATAGAACATCTGCCTACCATATGGGAGGTCCAGGGTTCAAACTCAAGACCTCCTGGTCCATGTGGTGAGCTGGCCCACACACAGTGCTGATGCGCACAATGAGTGTCATGCCACGTAGGGGTGTCCCCCATATAGGGAAGCCCCACACTCTAGGAGTATGTCTCCACGAGGAAAAAAGCACAGCCTGCCCAGGAGTGGCACCGCACACACAGAGAGCTGATGCAGTAAGATGATGCAACAAAAAGAGACACAGATTCCCGGTGCTGCTGACAAGAATGCAAATGGACAGAGAAGAACACACAGGAAGTGGGCACAGAGAGCAGACAACGGGGGTCGGGGGAAGGGGAGAGAAATAAATTTTTAAAAATCTTTAAAAAAAGATCTAAGAAAGCTATAAATTATTTGCTGTAGGGGTTTGGGAGGGGGAAAAACAATATCTGTCTGGGGGTGGAGGGGCATCAGACAGGAGGTGGCACTTGAAACCTTGAAACGATTACCCAGAGGACCTTTCTGCAGGCATGAACAGTGTAAGGTTTTGAAAGGGCACACTTAGAGACTCAGGAGAAGCTAGGTTGCGTGGAATGTAGAGGACCTGCCATCCCACAGTGGGAAGTCAGTAAGGTAGGCAGGGGCCAGGGCCAGAGAGTCTGTTTTAGAGGGCTTGGTTGAAGTGTTGGGCTCTGCCTTTAACCGCCTGAGTAATTCTAATGTGCACCCAGGGTTGGGAACACCCCACCCCAGCCCAGCTTGATGGTGCTCCAGATCCCCCAGTCTCTGGCAGGAGAATTGTGCCCTTTTTAACAAAAGGGAGTTGGTTTGAACATGTGGGTGGCTCATTGTAACACATGACCATTGCTGACCTAAAGCCCTTTGTTCTTAGGTAGGGGTCCCTGAGTAACCCTGGAGGCCTGTTCTGAGACCAGGGTCTAATATAAACATGTAGAGAAAATAAATGAGCTAGGTGGACCTGGAGGTGGGCGGGGGGACTCCCATCCCAAAGGGCCAGCCTTTCCTCAACCTCCACCAAGTGCTGCCAACTGGGAATGAGGGCTTAGAGTTGCCAGATCCTCCCACTTTTCAAATGATGCCAGAAATCTGGCAGAATATCCTGATTTTATTATGTTAGTAACAAATTCAAATTTTTAATAAAACACTATGCAAGCCAAGCAAAACACAATGGCAAGCCAGATTCAACCAGCAGGAATCTGTTTGATACCTCTGGTTTAAAGTTTTGATTATTGAGAAGAATTCAGCTTTCTTTTTTATTAAGCCATGGCTACCTGACAAATAATCTTTAGAGAGACAAATAGTCTGGCTTGCCCTGTCTTTGTGTGTTTGTTTACTTTAAAAAAATATATACTGTCTGGCTGAGGAAATATATAATACTCCCATGTCCATTTATCAATTAATGGTCAATATTGTTTAATCTGCAATCTCATGTATTCCCTCCCATATTATTTTGAAGTGAATCTCAAGTATCAAATAATTTCATCTATAAAATTCAATATAGCCACAATACCGTTATCATATCTAAAATATAACAAGCCTGCCGCATATTAAATATCCAAATTAATATTCACTAACCAATCATCTCCAAATGTCATTTTTAAACATGTAGTCTGTTTGTTGAATCAGAATCCAAATAAGGTCCACACATTGCAGTTGGTTGATATGTTTATGTTTGCTTTTGATATTGTTTTTTATTTTTTTGTGCATCAATTTTGCTGAATTGTTTATTATTAATCTGTTTGTAGTAACATTCCACTAAAGGCTTTGTAAAAACGTAATGAACATTTGCAAGGCCATGCTCTGTGATTATATTAGAAGTTGGTTTGATATAGTAAGTCTTATAAACAGCTAAATTCTGTCAAAGAAAAATCCATTTTTAATGCATGATTGAGTATTGATAATTAATGGGAACTATGAGGAAGTCATATGCAAAGATTAATTACCAACTGAGCTCTGAGACCGTTTTTCTTCCTTTGTAATCTTACCTCCTGAGAGAAATAGTCTATATTGGTCCTAGAGTGAATTGACAGATATGTCCAGAAAGAAAAGCCACCCACTTTAATCTTTATTGGTCATGCTTAATTGGATGTACTATTATTTTTTATTTGCAGAGACAATATTTTTTCAGTTAATTCTTTCTGTAGTGCTGGAAACAGAAGCCAGAGATCCTGAGGCCTGTCTCAGTACTGGCTGTAGGGAGCTCTGGCTGCTGAGGTTTCTGAATATTTGTTCTCATTGGAAGTATTTGAAATCAGCACCTTATGGTGGAAAATCTAATTGTCTGAATCAAAGGCATCCTCAACGGGTAACTGCCTTCATAGCTGTCACTAAACTGAAGCAAAAAGTATTGCCCTGTTAGGTGAGGAACTTCCTGTTTCAGAAAGTAACTGGAGGGAAACTGACGCTTGAAATCCACGTTCATGAAAATGAAGAAAAATACTGTGAGTCCGTCAGAGAAAAAGCCAGCCAGGCAGGGCTGTTTGCCCCTCCTTGTATGCATTGATTTTGCACATCCACCTAAAGCTTCCGCTCAAAACCATTTCCAGCTACGAGGCATCTGCAGGCCAGTCGTGACTGGCAGCAACTCAGATTCAGTTTGCAAAGGTGGTTGGTGGCCGGTGGCTAATTACACGTTTGATGAACTTGTTGTTAAGACAATGCCGCATGTGTCCTCCCCCAGCTGCAAATTGCCAGGTTCCTGGAGAGTTTCCTGTATGGATAATAATTAAGCCTAATTTGGTCCTGAGATTTCCACATTTGTCTTTCTGTCACAAAGTTTGTGATTAGAAGTCGCTCATGTTGATTGGGAGTGAGGCTAAATTTCTGACGGTTCACACATGTAATAGAGCCATTCACAAAGCCAGCAGCGTTTAGCCGCCTTTACAAAACACGGAACATCCACCGTTATTTGCATCCCTGAGAAAAGTTTGCTTCCACTAGGTATTTGTTTTCACAATGCATTAATTTCCTGAAAATCCTAGACCAAGCTTCCAAATGTGACACTGTGTAGAAAGGACAGCCATGTGCTACTTGGGAAAGGGTGGCAGATGCAACCCTGACATTCCCTCTGGTGTCACCCCTTCCTGCAGGGCCCTGGAGAAGAGGGCTTTGCTTGAATACAGACAGTAGTACGTATTTCCTGGACAGCCAACTTCATTAACCAGCATACTAAGTGGTTCTTCTGGGCCAGGAATCCCTCCACTGGCTGGGTTCCTGCCCATGAGTGGTTTGAACACAGACAAGAAATGAGGTACTTAGGGTGGGAGGCCCTCTGCTCCCCCTCACATTTGTCTAAAGGTTTCATAAGCAGCCTGATTAGGACACTGGCTCTCAAATGTTTTAATCTGAAGACAACTCCAATACTTTTCTGGAGAAAAGAGCCTGGTGAGGTATCCCTGCTGCTGCAGAGGGAGGAGGGAAGACACTAGTTCTAAGTCTGAGAATAAGGATGGGGTGTGGTGAAGGAAGGTGGGATGGGTTGAGAGAAAGCCTAAGGGAAGGGCAGGGGCCAAGACGGATCCAGATACTGGTGGGGCTGGGGGGACAAGGTGGGGACCAGGAGCAGAGGCAGGAATTGAAGTGAGAAGAGCCTTCCAGAGCGGACCTGGCTGCAGGTGTAAGCAGTAACCAGCTGGTACTGCAAGGCATAATCTCGCCCGGAGAGACAATGGTAAATCGGGATCTGTCTTCTCCGGTCTTTGAGATGGGCCTAAGGTTTGCCATCTTCTGCCAGGAATAACAAACTGCCGGCATCCACGAATTGACATGTGAACTGGAGACCTACTATTGAGAAGAGCTATGTGTAATGTTTGGCTGTTGACAGAGCCCCTAGGACTTTTGTGAGATATTTTGAGTCTATAAGGGCCTATTAAATTGCTCTGAACTGATTTGGACTTGAAGGATGGCCTGCTCGCCCAGGAAATTGAGGACCTTCGCCACAGTATGTTCACAAAATCTGCCATGTAAACACAAAGATCAGAAACCAGAGGGGTCTAAAGTAGCCTCAGCTGCAGGTGTTTCACATAACCAGAAAAAGACAGCTCTATGGGTGCCTCTCTTCCAATAGGTGGCCATAGATGAGATTGATGCAGAACAACTAGAAGCATCCATGATATTCTGAGAAATGATAAAACTGATTCTGTTCACCAGCCCAGATAAGATCCCGGGCTACTAGAATGAACCAAGTGACCTTCACGAGGCCCTTTGTGGACACAGGTTCAAATAGCATTGTTTTCCCTGAAAAATGGCAATGGCCGGATGAGCCTCTTCAACTTAGCTGATTCCACCACTGCTAAGTATAAATAACAATCACATTATGACATTGGGGAAGGTTCAAGTCATAATGGCTCAATGGTGGCATGTGTTTTCTTCAGGTAATTTGGGAAAGGACCACCATTTTATTGGGATTACAATTAAATTAGTAAGGATCAAGTTTGCTTATTCTTTAAAAAGCCCAACACAAAGTAGCTGTTGTATTTTCCTTTGAGTTTAATGCCAGCGTACAGAGGGAGTGGGGCAGTGGGACCTGCTGGGTGAGCTAGCCAGCCTTTTCTGCCTTGAACACCTCACCACTTTAATTCTATTTCCTCGTCTGCTAGTTGGGGAGAGAACAACTCACTTTCCTGAACTGAAAATGTGTTCAGAGTCTGAATTTGGCATCATGTTTTGGGTCCAAGATCTTCTGTCACTTAACACTAGCTGCTTGAGTGGACAAGATCTGTGGTTCCTTCATGTTGTGCAGATGAAATGATAAGGAGTATAAAGCTGCTAGTGTAAAGTCGTTAGCACCCTGTGGCCCCCAAACCAGGGCCAGCAGAACTTTGCTACTGAATGGGGTCCTGAAAAAGTGTTTTTCAAGTCCTGCTTTCCAGAAAGGATCCCTTGGGAGACATTCAGATGACTCAGTCAATAGAAAAGCCTCTGTCTTCCAGAGCTCCCGAGGTGCCCTCGCTCCTAGTCCTAAGACAGAAGAGAGTGTAACTTCACTGTGAAAATGGGTACCCCACGAAGATTGCATCATTATTGTTCTAGTCCTACCCCCTCCACTTCTATCCCTCATGAAAACAATTTCAAAGCTCTTTCCAGTTCTGAGATGTTGAAGGCAAGGCCTGTAGTCTCAGACACGCTTGGAAAATAGGTTGCTGTTTTTCCTGGAGTGCCTGGTCTGCAGCAGATGCAAAGCTTGAGAGGGGAGGGAGAGGTTTGCATGGGGGTGGGGGTGGACCATATTGGGGGTTGGAAGGAGGACGGTAGGGTAGAGACCGTTCCCAGACGGGGCCTGTCCACCCAGTTGCAGCTACCTCTATGTCACCATCCCACAGACACATTTTCAAATAACACAACCTTACGTTCACTGTCTCCTACCTTCGCTGTGAAAATTTGCTGCAGGCAGAAATCTGACGGGGGACATCTCAAGCTAGGAAGATTTTTTTTTTTTCTTTTTACTTTCATCAAATTTTGAATTACAATCATTTGGTCAATTTTGGCTTAGGAAAGTTATCTCCAAGTAGTGCCCTCTTCCCTCCACCCCCCATATCTTCTGGAGATGAGTTCTAACACCAGAAACAGCTTCTCCAAAAAGTCCCCAACCCTCCCTTCTGGAACTGAGCCTTCAGGAATTTCTCCCAAAGCCTCTCCTAAGCACACCGTTATTCTCTTATTGATGGGAAACATCACAACCTTCCTCCTGGCAACATTTCCTTTTATTTATTCTGTGCCCAGAACTTCCCTGAGCACCAGAGGGATGTTGCAGCTAGAGAGAAACACCTTCTGGACAAAACAGAACACACAGAGAAAAGGACACGGGCCGGTGGGGGGCTTTTGAAGTGCTTAAATCTTGTATATAACTGCTAATCGATTAATGTTTTTTGTTGGGGAAAATTAAATTTAGAATCAGATATACATTTTTTTCAAAGCAGAAAGGAAATTTGCGTTTTAGCATTTGACCAAAAGGAGACAAAAGCACTGACAAAAGGAGAGCACTTGAAAATACAAGAACTACTTTGATTAAAATGAAATTGAGTGATAATCAAAAGCAAGATTCAGTAAAACCTTTACTTTCGGTTAAATTTCCATGTTTCTCATTGTCCATTCATTTATTCACTCATCAAATATTATCGAATGCTTACTATATGCAAAGTTCCCATTCAGAAAACGTTACACGGTTCCTTTCTGAGATTCTCACTTTGTACATCTTGTTAATTTACATTTTTTTCAATAATAATAATAATAATTATAAGAAACAGATAAACAAGAAAATTCTTCACCTCTCAATCTCTGTTTCCCTTGCTGACACAGCTGCTATTTCTGGCTATTCTTGCACAATTATTTATTTACTAAGTAGTTTTATTGCGATATATTCACATACCCCATGATCTATCTAAAGTGTAAAACCAATGGCTTTTAGTATAATCACAAGGTTTTGCATTCATCATCATAAAAATCTTAGAATTATTTTATTATTTTACATTTTAAAAGCATTTTATAAAATGCAGTTCTTACAGTGAAAACTCTTTCTCTGACATTTAAAACTTCTTTTTGGTAGGATGTTAGAGAAGCGGAGAGAACTCACAATGTCAGTGGCTAGTTTGCATTGCTAAGATCGGAACTGGAATGCTCTGCCATGACTAGTCAGGATCAAAGTGGAAGCCATGTATAGAGAAAACTTTCCTTGATTACCAATTATACACTGATTACCAATAAGATATATTACAAAAATATCTTATTTAGTTTTAATTCTACCAATCCAGTGAGATAGATATTATCATTTCCATTTTGTAATTAAAAATACAGAGACAAGGAGGGATGAGGAATCTTGTATCTAGTCAAGGTGACTAACAGGTGTTGGCATTACTAGCCTTTCAGCACATTACCCATCTCATTCAAGACATACTTTTTACTGAGCACCTACTATCTCCTCTACCAAGCACCGTTCCAGGCACTAAGGATACAGTGATGAAAAAAACAGTCTCTGTCCTCATAGAGTTTCCAGTCCATTGGCTGAGAAGGCAGTAACCAAACATAAGATGAACTGTTGGGTGGTGGTGAGGGGATGAAGAAAATGAAGCAGGTGAGGGGATGGAGAATGAAAGGGTAGGGGTGGTGATGTATCTCTTGAGTGTCTGTCCCTTCAGATCAGGCATCTCTCCAGCACAGTGTATCCTGTTACCAATCCCTGTCCTGGATGAGAAGAGAGAATGTGTGGAAGCATGTGTGGGCAAGCATGTATGTCTGCTTTCCTGGAGGGCAGTGAGATAAAGGAGAGTGAGGAGAGAGGAACAAGAGCATCAAGTAAAGTAAAGTTTGCAAAGCAGGCATTGTTCCTTGGGCTTTGGTCCATTCTTCATGTTCTCTTTCAACCCTTGGGTGACCTTGCCGACACACCTGGTCTCCCTCATTTGCATCCTTGATGGTGGCAGCACCCTCTGCTTCCTGGGTGATGCTGATTTGATGGCTATCACATCCCTTCCTTCCTATTTCCTTAGTCCACTGTTTCTTTGAGACCTTGCCTTATCATCATCAAAATCCTCACATCCTGTGTTTCAGTCCTCCAGGGCCTAAGTGACCAGATACCTAATTTTGTTCTATACAAATTTACCTAATTTTGCATTTGTATTTACATTTTGATAGGCTTTAAATATGCCTAAACATTGGAGTGGCCCAGGACCTCTTATCTATATCTGCATTCACTTCCTTGTTGATCTCATCAAATTTCAAGTCTTTATTTAAATCTGAGAATAGTTGACTCACATATGCCTTATCTGCATATCTGATTTTTCCACTGGGATGACTAACAGACATCCCTAAATTAATACTGTATGTCCAAATCCTGGTTTTCTCTTCAGCTTTCTCTGTCTAGGTAAATGGCAACTTCATATTTCCAGCTGCTCCATACAACAGGTTGGAATTGTCCTTTGTTCCCTTTTTATTCTCACACCGGGAAGGGACTGGCTCACCTTCAAATAAATCCAAAATTCAACCTTTTCTCACCATACCCTCTGCTATCACTCTGATGCAAGCCACCATCATTTCTTACTGAGCTATTTCTCCTGCATTCTAATCCTTTCTTTCTTTATGCTATTCTTTCATTTCTTTTTCCTTTTAATTTTTTACTGTGGTAACATATACAACACTGAGATCCCCATTTTAACCACTTTCATATGTACAATTAAGTGATATTAATTAGTTGTTAATTAATTATTGTGCTACCATTGCCAATACCTATTATCAAATTTTTTTCATCACCCCAAACAGAAACTATATACTCCTTTAGCAATTTAACACTTCATTTCTCTTCCCAGTCCCTAGCCCCTAGTAACCTATAAGCTATTTTGCCTCTATAAATTTTCTTATTTTAGTTTTATTTCATATAAATGAAATCATATAATATTAGTCCTTTTGTGTCTGGCTTATTTCACTCAACATGATGTATTTAAGGTTCATCCATGTTACAGCATATGTCATAACTTCATTCCTTTTTACGGCTGAATAATATTCCATTGCTTGTATATACCACGTTTTACTTATCCATTCACCTGTTGATGGACACTTGGGTTGCTTCTACCTTTTGGCGATTATGAGTAGTGCTGCAATGAACTTTGGTGAACAAATATCTGTTGGAGTCCCTGCTTTCAATTCTTTTGGGTATATATATAGAAGTGAAATTGCCAGGTCATACGGTTATTCTAAATTTAACTTTTTGAGGAATTGTCAAACTGTTTTCCACAGAGGGTTATACCCTTTTACTTTCCCACCAACATTTTATAAAGGATTTTATATCTCTGCTTTGTCAACATTTGTTATTTTCTGTTGGTCTTAAAGCAATGGACAGCCTAATCAGTGTGAAATGCCTTTGGTCTCTTAACTCAGCAGCCAGAGTGACATTTTGGATGACCCATGGTTGGGGGGATGGAAGAGTTTCGGTAATGGATGGTGTTGAAGGTATCATAATATTGTGAATGTAATTAACACCACTGACTTGCATACTTGAAATGGGAAACTTTATGTTGTATATATGCTACCACAATAAAAATTTTTTTATAAAAAGAAAAGTAGATCGGATCACCTCATTCCTCTGCTTATACCTTCCAATGGCTCACATCCATTTAATTAGTCATCAAGCTAGAAACTCCCCTTTTCACTTCTACTCTGAAGAAAAAAATCCAAGCCCTGCCACTCTGGGCCTGCCTTTGATTCTCCCTGCTTCTTGAGAGCTCCAGGGCCACAGATAATTTCCTCGCCTCACCCTTGCTGCCCTTGGAGCTATCTTCTCATGCTAATCAGCAGATAATTTTAAAGTTGGTCAAGGTTAGATTTGCCAAGAAATGTATTCCCCAGAACTCTCAGTTCTAGTGAGAAGATAAGACCTTCAAGCGACCTTATCTAAGCAGATTGCCCCCCTTTGTCCCAATCCACACAGGAATCACCATTCTGTCTCCATACAGCAAGCTCAGACCCCATACCTATAGAAAATGCATGTTTGTTTCAAGTCACATTTCACCCAGCAGCTCTCTTCTAGTTGTCCCTTTAACTACTTTTTCTCTATTTTTTTCCCTTTAAGAAAACTAAGTCCATTTTAATTTTTTGGGCTTGACAGAACTAGGACAATAGGACAATGTTTGCTCGGATCAAATTTTTTGTGTGAATTTTTTTGGCAGAATCAGTGTTTGCAAGAAGCAGATAAAACTTGACTGTTGGAGAACCTCGCTGTAGCGAGCAGCTGCCTGCCAGCAAATCTCCAGTTAACAACAGAGCGGGAGTCATTGTTAGCCAGGTAGGAGAGACAGGGAAGAGAAAGGCCGAAAGCTTCCTTGTTAGGCTCTAAATGAATTGGTTGTTTAGCAATTACGGTAAGACAGCAGATCTGGGTACTTGAGCTTTCTAAAGATAACATCTAAACTTGGTTTGCCCTCCTTACACAACCTGTGCATGTGCATCAAGGAAGGAGGCTCCATAGCCCCGAGATATTTTATTCACCTCACACTCGGAGGAGCTCACTGACTGGAATTCAATAGAAACTGTTCTCTGTGTGAAAGTAATTTCAGAAAGTAATCTAGTTTATGGAAATGAAAGGCATCAAAACACAAAAAAACACTGTTTCTGTACAAGTGCTTTGCCTCAAATATTTGACATGGAAATTTGTATAATCCCTCCGGGGGCACGTGGGTTTCACCAGTGTTAACATCTTTTGAAATGAATTTCACAAATGTTTATTTGCCGTGCCAGGCTGACAAATAATTTACAATATCGAGGCATCTTCCGGGAGTCAGACTTAATGATATGGATCTCAGATGATTGTGGGGGTTAAAAGGTGTGAATTTTAATTGGGTATTGAGGGTGACCTCAGTTTCAAATACTTGCCCTGGGGAGCAAAGTTATCACGTGGCCATTCAGGGCTTGCTGAACCTCCTTGCTATTGCACCTCAAAAAATAATGACAAAAATAATGACAAAAAATAATGAACCAACAAGAAATATCATGCACACATGTAGAATTCCCACTCAACTCCCCCTCATCAACACACCACATTGTGGTGTAACACTTGTTACAAATTACTACCACCCACCATGAAAGTGGGTGCGGCTCAAGTGATAAGGCCTCCGCCTACCCTATGGGAGGACCTGGGTTCCATCCCTGGGGCCTCCTGGTGAAAAAGAAAAAGAGACAGCATGACTGCACAGCGAGCCAGTGCCTGTGTGGCGAGCCAGTGCCTGTGTGGCGAGCCAGTGCCTGTGTGGCGAGCCAAGTGCCTGCGTGTTGAGCAGAGTGCCCACATGGTGAGCTGAGTGCCCGCACAGGGAGCTGAGGGCCCATGTGAGTGCCCATACGGTGAGCCACATGCCCATGTGGCGAGCTGCATGCCCGCGTGGCGAGCCAGCACCCATGTGGCCAGCCAGTGCCCACACAGTGAGCCGAGTGCCTGCCTGGTGAGTCAGTACCTGAGCAAGTGAGTCATGCAGCAAGATGATGTTGCAACAAAAGAGAGATGAAGGGGAGAGTCAAGGTGAAGCGCAGCAGAAACCAGGAACTGAGGTGGCACAGCTGACAGGGAGCCTCTCTCCATATTAGAGTGAAGCCTCTGCGGGGCTTCGTGGGGTCGCAGGAGGCGAGGAAGACGCGGCCCGGCTAGAGGAGACAGACCACGGAGACTGGCTGATGGCGCAGATCTGGTTTATTGCGGAACTGCAGGCACTGATATACTGGGCTGGTGCGGGGAGGGCCGTTGCTGGCCCCAGCTCCCTATTGGTCCGGGCGGGCTACATGCCCTTATAAGGCTAGGCGGTCAGCTCGGCAAGCAGGGGGGGCATGAGATGACGTGCGGTGGGAGGGCCGAAGGGCGGGCCGAGGGTGGTGACGCCCGTACCAGGCCGAGGGCGGAGCGCCCGTACCAGCCACCCTTACCCTAGCGGAAGCGGTACCTACTTCGCGCCAGAGCTGGCCAGAGAGGCAAGCCAGACTGTTGCCTGACGCTGTGCCTCATCAGAGGTTCCCAGGATCAAATCCCAGTGAATCCTAGTGGAGGAAAAAATGAGAAGAGAAGACAAAAAAGAGAAATAGATACAGAAGTCACACAGAGAATGGGCAGACTGCAAAAACAGCAGGGCAGGGGAGGGGGAGGAAGAGAGAAAGGGGGAAGGGGGACAATAAATACACAAATATATAAATTTTTTAAAAAGATTTATTTATTTCTCTCCTCTTCCCCCCCATTGTCTGTTCTCTGTGTCCATTTGCTGTGCGTTCTTCTGTGTCCACTTGCATTATCTGGTGGCTGTGGGAAACTGCATCTCTTACTTTATTGCGTTATCTTGCTGTGTCAGCTCTCTGTGTGTGCGGCTCCACTCCTAGGTGGGCTGCGCTTTTTTCATGCAGGGCAGCTCTTCTTGCAGGGCACACTCCTTGTGTGTGAGGCACCCCTATGCGGGGGCGCCCCTGTGTGGCACAGCACTCCTGTGCGTGGTAGTACTGAGCGTGGGCCAGCTTGCCACATGGGTCAGGAGGCCCTGGGGATTGAACCCTGGACTCTCCATATGGTAGCTGGACGCTCTATCAGTTGAGCCACTTCCGCATCCCATATAAATAAATAAATCTTTAAAAAAATAATAACAATGGCCCACTGTCATCTACTGCCATATTCTACTTAATATCTCACATAGGAGACAAGTCTTATTAGACCTGGGGGTTGGGGGTAAGGAGGAAAGGTAGCGAAGCAGCAGGCAGGTCTGATGTAGGTAACTAGTAAAATGGGTTGAGTTGCTTCCCACTAGACCTTGTGAGAAGAGTAGTCACAAGATGAGCCCTTTAAAGATAGGTCTTAGATTATGTTTTCCATCCTCTGCTGAATCTGAGTGCCCTTGCTTTCTTCCCCTGGGGAACACTGGTGTGTCAATTTAGAAAACCCTGTGTGGTCCTGTGAGAACCCTTTTCCCCGCCTGCAGGTGCTCCCCCCTCCCTGGTAATGAGGACCCCCTCCTTGGAGTCCTGGCCCCAGTTAGAGATTTAGAGTTAGCACAATCTCTGAGGCCCATCTAGTGTTTCAAACACCCCTGTTTTACAGAAGAGGAAACTGAGACCCACAGAAGGATCCCCAGCTTGCCTAAGTCTCCAGGGTGGGTAAGGAGTAGGGCCAGTTGCAGACCAAGGCTTCCAGCCTCTTTGTAGCATCTTCCTTGTCCCATAATCACCCTCCATATCCCGGATGATCACTAAGTGCTAGAAGTGGTATCCAGGGCCTAAGGGGATCTGCTGGAGCAGGGAGGGCACCTTACATGACACCTAAGGCAAAGGGGTATGCAGATCCCCAGCCACAGCTGTGCCCTGGTTGTCCTTGAAGAGCGTTGGAAGCTATGGGTTGAACAGTGATCTTGGCTTTATGGCACCTCCATCTTGCGACCTATCTTCTGAGTATCTCGACCTCCATCCTGCTGTCTGTGGGCATCTCCATCTGGAGGTCTCATATATACCTTAAACTCTAAAGCTTCCACCCATGCCTGCCCATGACATCAGCATGGCCATTGACTCTTATCTCCCCCTTTGCCCCACCTCCATTCAACCATTGCTAAATTCTATTGACTCGACCTCAGCAGCATTTCTTCTTTCTACCAATATTCCTCAACAGGGTACAGCGGGTGGGAGAATTCTCCACTTTGAAGGACTGTCCTGTATATTACAGGTCATTTAACATTCCTGACCCCTGCCCACCCCATGCCAGTAATAGCCCTTGTCACTCTGACAACTGGAAACAGGCCCACACTTTTCCAAATGTCTCCCAGGATCAATGCCATACCAGCTGAGAAACACTGAACTTAACCTGTTTGTTTTTTTGCCATTAATTCCCTGGTTTCTTTAAAGGTATGTTTCACCTGAGAGGTTGGATTACAGATGATGTAACTGAACTTCTCACTCCTAATGTCTCCCCCCTGCAATTCTTTTTTCACAAAGCTGTTAAGTAAATTTCCCCTAATGACTGTGTAGTAAAATCTAAGTCTTTAGCATTGAATTCAAGACTTTGTACAAACTGACCTTTTTTTTTTAAGATTTATTTTATTTATTTCTCTCCCCTCCCCCCCATTCCCCCTGTTGTCTGTTCTCTGTGTCCCATGTGCTGTGTGTTCTTCTGTGTCTATTTGTATTCTCATTAGGTGGCTCTGGGAACTGATCCTGGGACCTTCCGGAGTAGAAGAGAGGCGATTACTCTCTTGTGCCACCTCAACTCCCTTTTCTACTATGTCTTCTTATTTTCTCTCCTCTAAGTCTCTTGTTGTGCCACCTTGCTGCACAAACTTTCCACATGGGCCGGCACTCCTGCGTGGGGTGGCTTTCCTGCGCTGGGTAACATTCTCACGCAGGGGGGCACTCCTGCATGGGGCATCATTCCAGCGTGGGCTGACATGCTGCATGGACCAGCTCGCCATGTGGGCCAGCTTGCCCTCACCAGGAGGCCCTGGGCATCAAACCCTGGACCTCCCATATGGTAGACAGGAGCTCAATTGGTTGAGCCATATCTGTTTCCCCAAACTGACCTTAATACACCTCACTTTCCACTCCTGACCTCTGGAGACCCTATATCCCCTAAAATAGTGAGTGCCTGAGTGAATGTTTGACCAGAATGTTAGTGCCTTTATGTAAACAGGACCCAATAGTGGATGATTTGCTGGTTGTCCGGTTAACTAATGCTGCCTTATAAGCCAGCCAAAACCTAGTGGCTTAAAATGTAAACCATTTTAATTTTTATCATAATTCTGTAGCTCAGGAGTTCAGGCAGGGTTCCTCTGGGCAGTTCTTTGTCCACGTGGTGTTGCCTGAGGTCACTTAGTGGCATCAACTGGTCACTGGTCACTGGTCCAAGATGGCTTCGTTGGCATGTCTGGTGCCCGGATGCAGATCTTGGCAGGCTGGGCTTAACTGTTCTCTCTCTTCCATGTCATCTCCAGGCCTCTCCCTGGGTTCTCTCCAGAAGGGTAGTGGGACTCTCGTGGAAGGAAGAGGAAGCTGCCAGTCCTCTTAAAGGCAAGGCCCAGAACTGGCAGAGTGATGCCTCCTGGTCAAGGTGGCCAGGACCCAAGCGGCGCACAGACCACCTCCTGATGGGAGGAGTGTCATAGAATTTGCAGCCAGCTCTAATTCTCCATAGCAAGGTAGATTAAACTATATGGATGACATGGCAGTACTGACATCAGTCTGTTGCTTCTGGCTTTATAAGTCTACAAGTTTCTCTCAGACACTCAGTTGTCAGCACATCCCCAAAGCAGATAAATCTTCGCTTCTGCCCTTATTTTCCCTCCATCCTCTTTCTGGTCTTGCTTGGTCTGACCTTTTTTTGCCCTCTGCTCTGGAAGAGCTTTCATGAATAAGACATCTTGGCCACTCCCAGGGCTGCCACTGGGCAGCACGTTGTACAGCAGTGCTGACCAATAGGAATGTAATGGAGCCACATGAGTCATTTAAAATTTTTCTAGTAGCCACTTTAAAAAAGTGAAAGGATGAGGGGCAGGTATAGCTCAGTTGGTTGAGCATCTGCTTGCCATGTATGAGGTCCCAGATTTGATATGTGGTACCTCCTAAAAAAAAAAAAAAAAAAGAAACCAGTGCAACCAACAATATATTTTATTTGACCCAATGTATCAGAAATATTATCATTTCAACATGTAATCAATCAATAAATAATAAAAAATTATGGAGATATCTTACTTTTTTTGCACAAAGTGTGTATCTTAAACATATAGTATATCTCAGTTCAGACTAGCCAGTTTAAGTGATGCTCAGTAGCCATATGAGGCTAGTGACCTCCATGTTGGAAGACACAAGTCTAAGCTCTGCTACTGCTGTTTGTGTGCCAGCCCTTCCCAAACCTCTTACAAATGGACTCCTGCTGAAATAAACACTAGACCATCCTCGAAGGGGAGAAGCACAGGCGAGTGGGATAGATTGAAGCCTACTGGTACATTTTCTATAAGCTGCAGACCCATTGCCTTCTTCTTCAATGGTGACCTTTCCAAGTCAGGACCTTGGGTCTATTTCGCTTAAGCAAAGTACTCTATATAAAAACCTAGACTGGGAAGTGGATGTGGTATATGCAGTTGAGTCCCTACCTCCCACATGGGAGGTCCTGGGTTCGGTTCCTGATGCCTTCTGAAAAAATAAAAATGAACAACAAACAAAACAAACAAAAAAACCAACTCAGGGAAGCTGATGTGGCTCAGTTGTTGAATGTAGACTTCCTATATATGAGGTCCCTGTTCAATGCCTGGCCCCAGTACCTTAAAAAAAAAAAAAGTCCAGATTTGTGAAGGAGCTGAGTGGCTATTGAATTTAAATAGGATCTGTTTTTCAAAAGAATTCACTTCAGGATTGTTTATTTTTATTATTTATTTATTTTTATTTATTTCTCTCCCCTTCTCCCTACCCCCTGCCCCGGTTGTCTGCTCTCTGTGTCCATTTGCTATGTGTTCTTCTGCGTCCACTTGCATTATCTGGCGGCAGTAGGAAACTGCGTCTCTTCTTTGTTGCATCGTCTTGCCGCATCAGCTCTCCATATGTGCGGCGACACTCCTGGGCAGGCTGTGCTTTTTTCATGTGGGGCTGCTCTCCTTGCAGGGTGCGCTCCTTGCACATGGGGCTCCTCCTTGCATGTGGCAGCACTGCGCGTGGGCCAGCTTACCACACAGGCCAGGAGGCCCTGAGTTTGAACCCTGGACCCTCCATATGGTAGGGGGATGCTCTATCAGTTGAGCCATGTCTGCGTCCCTTCAGAATTGTTTAAGCAAGAGCATTTCTCTTGTTTAAAACATATCCATTTATTTATTTAGCCAGTGAAAAGAATTTATTTAGAAACAAGAGAAAAGAGATAGTACATACCCAAGACATGGGTGCAGGCGTGCTACAGGGTGAGATGCACCCCAATCCATTTATTTTTAAAAGATTTCATCACATTTCAGCAACATCTATTGAGTGGAATAAATCATCTCTGCACACGAAGACTTCCTGAAAGTTGATTTTGGGAATGAACACGAGCACTGAGTGGGGGACACTCAGAATGTTAGAGCTGTGCAAGAATGTGGAACTCGTGAAATCTAGGCCCTGGACGGTCCAGGCACCTGGGCCACGGGCCTCACGGCAGCAGCACAGTGGGTCGCCCTCCCTGCCTGTCCAGCGGGGCCCCAGGCACCTTCTCAAACTTCCTTCTAGGCACTGCTTCCATGTTGGGCCCTGTGGAATCATCTGCCTGGCCAGGCCGGTATTCTGAAAATCACCCTAGGCCATGACTGGTGCAGAGTGGGCACCTGACGTGATCTGAGCCGGTGAGGTCCTCCCTGGGTTAGGAAACCCAGCATATATCAATGCGTCTCTCCGCTGGCTGAGTCTGCCAGGTGGAAACTTCAGGCGCTATTGGTTGGCTCTGTTTCATGCTTAGGGAAGGTTGGCATGGAGAGAATGGCACTGGAATTCTGAGAAAAGCAGAGAGGAGGGAGCAGAGCAATGGAGACTTGAGCTCCTCATACCAGTCAAGTCTGATGCACAGCTCCATGTACCCCTCAATCGCTTAACTCTTCCTTGGATTCCATGGGAACCCAGGAATCATCCAATATTATTTTTTGAGAGTGAGTACAACGTAGCTTATCTCATGTGTAAACCTAGAGTCATGACTAACATACAGGACTGGCTTCACAAGTGGACCTGCTCATTTGCACAGGGCCCTGGGCTCAAAGGGGCCTTGCGCTTGATTTAATGCTCTGCTATCGCCATTCTGAAATAGTTAATAAATTTGAACAAGGTCCCTGCTTTGTATTGGGCCTCACATACTATGTGGTGGGTCCTGCTAATATGCCTTTATTATACAAGATGAAGTAATTGAGGCTGAGGTGAAGACAGTAACTCATTTTAAGTTGCGGAGCTGGTTTTTCATAGCAGAGCTGGGTACAGAATCTACTTTCCCAGTGGGATCCAGGCTGGGACTGAGAAATTGGCATAAACGGGTGAAAACTGGGGTAGGGTGGGGCGGGTGGCAAGAAGGAAAGAATTGTCTTGTTTCTGTTCCTTTTTCAGAAGCTCCATAACGCCAAACCTTAACGGCCATTGTTTTGCTTCTCAATTTTCTTATAAATAAACAGAGGAAAGGGCAGGTAGGAAAAGAAGGCTGACTAGTGTCACAGACCAATTGTGCTGAGAGAAGGAAATATTTGCCATTTTGCCAAAGCCGACCTCATTTCCCAATTTCCCCAAGACCCAATTTCCCCAGCTGCTTTGTTGACATAGCAACAGTGAACTCTGAAAGGGTTGTTATAATATTAATATGTATTTCATGGTGGGCTCGCCCTGTGTTCCTCCCTAACCTTGTGATCTAGGTCTGACAAGAGGTGCTTTGGGCTCTGGCCACTGGAAATAAGAAACCCAAGGCCAGGCACTCGGAGTGGGATGAGCAAGCAGCAAGGAGCAGGCGCCTCTGTCAGCACGTTCTGCAATTGGTGGAAATGTGAGTACTCTCCCCCACCCACCTCCAAAGCTTCTCAGCCTTCCCTGGAGTGAAGGGGCTGACTAGGTAGATATTTTAAGTAATAGCTGCACCTTGGGATGCATTTCCATCCTCCTACTACTCAGGGTGTTAAATGTAGCACCTGTGAGCCATTGTGTAGAAAATCAATTATACCTTGGGCCCAGTGATAAGAATTCATCCCCCTGAGTTCAATTTTCAAAAGGCTTCAAAAGGCCTCCCACCTCTTTCCCTTTTTCCAATGCAAATGAGCAACACTCAGAAAATTTGCATGCCAAATTCCAGCATGGGTTTCAAGCGAGTAAATGGTCATATTTATTAGTAATAGCGGTAGTAGATGAGTAAGAGGCATTTAATAAATGTATGCTGAATATGTAGCATTTCTATGGCACTTACTTTTCAAAGCTTCCCCCCGCACCATACAACATTTATTTGATTCTTAAACAAGTCCCTGCACAAACCCCAAAGTCCTGTGATGATGGGGAAAATATTATGCTCATTTTACTGATGAAGAAAACAAGGCTTAGAAAAGATTTTATCTTGCCCAGCGTCACATCACTGACTTATCTGTGTCAGAGTTATGGTTAGAATTTGGGTTTGACTCCTAGCCACTGCTATCCCCTGAAACTCATTGCCTCATGGTATTTCAGATGGGATAGAGGAACTAAATAGGGTGTGTATTAAGCGATTGCAGGAAAGTGCAATCAAAAGCAGCTAAAGTACATTAAAGGCTTACTATGATTCTTTCGTGGATATTACCTTATTTCATTTTTTTTAAATTAAACTTTTTATTGTGAGATAATTGTTGATACACATGCAATTGTAAAAAATAATTTAGAGAGATCCTGTGTAGACTTTACCTAGCCTCCCCCAACTGGAAGATCTTGCAGACAGATGGTACAATAACACTTCCAGAGCACTGACACTGCCCTTCTATAGCTACATCCACTTCCCTCTTGCCCCTACCCTCTCCTTAACTGTGTTAAACATTAATCTGTTCCCCAGTTCCATGATTTTGTCATTTCAAAATGTTATTATAAAATGGAATCATACAGTAGGTAATCTTTGGGGACTGTTTATTTTTTTAACTCAGCATAATTCTCTGGCGGTTCATTTAGATTGTTGTATGTATAAATAGTTCATTCTTTTTCATTGCTGAGTAATATTCCATGGTATGGATATACTATGGTTTGTTTAACCATTCACCTGTTGAAGAACATCTGGGGGTTGTTTCCAGTTTTTGGCTATTATGAATAAAGTTTCTATTTACACTTGCGTAAAGGTTGTGTTCACTTGTGTATGAACATAAATCTTCATTCCTCTTGATAACTGCCTAGCCATATAATTGCTGGGTCATATGGTAGTTGCATGTTTAGTTTTTTTAAGAAGCAAACCATTTTCCAGAACACCTGTACCATTTTACACCCCACTAGCAATGTATGCGTGGTCTAGGTTCTCTACATCCTCACCAGCATTTGATGTGGTTACTATTTATTATTTTTAGTAAGTGTGGTATGTTTGTAGTACTCTCTGATTGTGGTTTTAATTTGCATTTCCCTAATGGTTATTCATGTTGAAATTCCCCATTTTTACCACTTTTGAATATACAGTTTTGTGGTGGTAGTTAAATTCACAGTGATGTGTGTAGCTTGTTTTTTCATTCTCTTGATAGGGTCTTTTGGAAAGAAAAATTTTTTAATTTTGATGAAATCCAGCTTATCAAATTTTTCTTTTACAGTTTCAAGTCTAAGAACTCTTTTCCAAGCCCTACATCCTGAAGATTTCCTCCTATGTTCTTTTCCTAAAGATTTTATAGTTTTTCCTTCTATATTTAAATCCATGATCTATTTTGGGTTAATTTTTGTATTAGGTGTGAAAGTAAGATTAATATTCCCTTTTTTTTTTTGCCTGTGGATGCCCAACTACTTCAGCATTATTTGTTGAAAAGGCTGTCTTTCCTCTATTGAATATCTTTTACACCTTTGTAAAGAATCAGGTAGGTGTATTTGTGTGGGCCTATTTTTGGGATCTCTGTTCTGTCATTTTTTTTTTAGGGGTTGGCGCCAGGCATTGGACCTGGGACCTTGTATGTGGGAAGCTGGTGCTCAACCACTGAGCCACATTGGCTCCCCTGAGTTGGCTTTTTTGTTTGCTTGTTTGCTTGTTTGCTTTTTTGTTTTTATGAAGCACTGGGAGCCAAACCCGGGACTTCCCATGTGGGAAGCAGGCACTCAACTGCTTGAGCCATATCTGCTCCTCACATTTAATTTTTTTTTTTAAGATTTATTTTTTTTATTTATTTCTCTTCCCTTCCCCCTTCCCCCCACCCCAGTTGTCTTTTCTCTGTGCCCATTTTGCTGTGTGTTCTTCTCTTTGTCCGTTTCTGTTGTTGTCAGTGGCACGGGAATCTGTGTTTCTTTTTGTTGCATCATCTTGTTGTGTCAGTTCTCCGTGTGTGCGGCGCCATTCCTGGGCAGGCTGCACTTTGTTTTGCACTGGGTGGCTCTCCTTATGGGGTGCACTCCTCACACGTGGGGCTCCCCTATGCGGGGACACCCCTGCGTGGCAGGGCACTCCTTGCGTGCATCAGCGCTGTGCATGGGCCAGCTCCACACGGGTCAAGGAGGCCCGGGGTTTGAACCGCGGACCTTCCATGTGGTAGACAGACGCCCTAACCACTGGGCCAAGTCGGCTTCCACATTTAATTTTTAATGACCCTTCATGATAGATGAATTGCTATATCCATTTTACAGATTGGGTATAGAGTATAAGAAAGTTATGTTTCATCCCATGTTTGCTATTGTAAGGGGTATGCAGTGAACACTAGAAAACACTTCCACCTAAAATAAGAGAAATGTTGGGCTTGGATACATATGAAATTCATTCCACAGAGAATCAAATCAGAAAGAAGGGTCTAGGCTACCTTTAGATACATCCTCATTCAACTCATCTGGAAAGTGTTAAGAAACAAAACAACTAGTCTTGGACATAATAAAGTGACTACAAACTAGATTTATCATTCTGTTGGGCTCAATATAATACTTTGTTGTCTTAATAACATAAGGCCAACATTATTTGTTACCTAAACTTACCATCAGATGAAGAAGCAAGCTGTCAGTAGGGGACTCTTTACCTGTTGACTGACAGCGGGGATGTAAAACCCTGCAGCACATCATGATTACTTGAGAGGTTTTTAAAAAATGCAGATTCCTGAGCCACATCTACAGCCACAGTAGCCAAATCTCCAGATTGGAACTTCTTCTATTTATATTTATTCATTTACCTTCTTTTGGTTTTAAAATTCTCCAGGTGATTTTTTTTTTAAAGATTTATTTTATTTATTCCCCCCACCCCCACCCCATTCCCCTCATTGTCTGCTCTCTGTGTCCATTCACTGTGTGTTTTTCTGTGTCTGCTTGTATTCTCATTAGGCAGCTCCGAGAACCGATCCTGGGACCTGCCAGAGTGGAAGAGAGGTGATTACTCTCTTGCACCAGCTCAACTCCCTGTTCTGCTACGTCTTCTTATTTTCTCTCCTCTGTGTCTCTTTGCGTCATTTTGCTGTGCCAGCTCTCTGCGTCAGCTGGCACTCCTATGCAGGGTGGCTTTCCCATGTTGGGCAGCATTCCCATGCAGGGTAGCACTCCTGCATGGGGTGGCATTCCCATGTGGCCTGGCACTCCACGTGGGCCAGCTTGCCCTCACCAGGAGGCCTTGGGCATCAAACCCTGGACCTCCTACATGGTAGATGGGAGCCCAGTTCGTTGAGCCCCATCCATTTCCCTCTCCAGGTGATTTTGATGCAGCTGATCACTGGATGGGGTCTTGGGTTCTGCTGAAATAACGTGCAAGAGCAGGCACTCACATGGACAAAAATAGAGGACTGAAAGAAATTTTAAAATGTGGCAGAGGCTTTAGAAAAGAAGACATTCCTGTTTTGAGAAGTAGAGGACGTGAAAAACCCTTTTATGTTGTCCTATATTCAGCTTTGTAGAAAAAAGGGCTTTCAGAAGCTATTCACCAGTTTCTTCCTCATAGCCAGGACTGAAGTTTCTTTTAATGGAGACAGCTTTGCAGAGTCAAAAAGCATTTTCTTGACCCTCAGGTATTCAAATGTGATGTCCAAATGAACTCTAACATTGTACAAAACATCTGTATCTCCAAATTCAAATAATTTTGGCAGAAGGGACTTTTCACATGGAGTGTGGTGGTATGTTTAGGAAACATTCCTAACACTGGTTACTGGAGTTGACATTTTCCTTTTTTCTGATGACCAAATCAATGATTGGGTAATCAATATACGAGCAATACAGAATGAACTGCTCCTTGATTTCTGTGTCATCTTCTATGACTCAAAGATTTATATTTGTCATCTTAATCTTCA
Organism: Dasypus novemcinctus; assembly: GCF_030445035.2. Lineage (NCBI taxonomy): Eukaryota > Metazoa > Chordata > Mammalia > Cingulata > Dasypodidae > Dasypus > Dasypus novemcinctus. The sequence continues at coordinate 54,608,699 of NC_080675.1, forward strand.
AGCCACATGAAATGGACTTACGGTTTATTCCCCAACATCCATCCCATCTTGGGAGATCAGCTCATCTTATTTCCTTGCCCTCTCCCCACCACCTGGGAATCAGTTGGCCAGGACTGGGCTATGATGAGATTTCCCTGGGTTCTCCATATTTCTGTTCTCCTTCAAGGCAAATAGGAACCATACTTCCCCATCCACCTGCCTATGGATGGGACCATATGACTAATGGGCCATGAACAAAAGTGACAAGTATTACTCTTGGATGAAGCATTCAATTGCTGTTTTGTTTTGTTTTTTCATTTTTTAAGTTATTATCTTTTTTTAAAAAAGATACATAGATCACACAAAACCAATTGCTGTTTCAAGATCCTCCATCTCTTCCTTTGCCATAGTGATTGTGGAAGAGTGTTTTGAGATGAAGTTGCCACAAGATTTCTGAGTCAATTCATGGAAATAATTGTCTTGGAAAGTCTCTCGACCTAGAGCAGGCTTTGCATGAAGCAAGATATAAAATATTGCTGTGTTAAGCCACAGAGATTTTGGGATTATTTGTTGCTAGGGTATAATTTAGTTTAAACTGACTATTTTAGCATGTGACCCTATACTACATAATGAGATGTGAGATAAAGTCTGATGGGCATCTTTTGGGAAATGTTTCTTCTTTCCTCAAGGAGACCACAAGAAGAGGTAGTAGTCTTCTTTTCCTCTGGATTTTGGATCTGGAATGTGAGGCCTGGGATTTCTACAGCCATCTTGATTAAAGGTGAGGCTAACACTTAAGATGGCGGAGTAGAAAGATGGAAAGAACTTGGGTTCTGAGGACATGGCATCTTTGTACTGTTGAGTGAACCAACCCTGGCGCTCATTCTACCTCTTTTCTTCCTGTTACGTGAGTTAATAAAATTTTCTTATTGTTTAAATTGGTTTGATTTGGAGTTTCTGTTACTTGCATCCAAAAACATCCTATCAGGGCTGTAAGCAATGTAAGATTAAACTTACTTCTGTTTTATGCAGCTACTATTCTGGTGGCAGAGGCATTGCTAAGAGCTCAATTTCTCATCTGATTAAATGGGAAACTAAATTTAAAATAAGGTGATGTAAACCTGAAATTGTTCCAAAAACTTTGTAGCAATTAACTCTTTAAGACTCTACTTGAGTCAGTGAGAGAATCCATTTTCCAGCTGCTGGATGATGAAGAGGTGCTAAGCTTTCCTGGCTACAGAGGGGTGGGTGCTCAATTACTAGAGCTACTTTAACCCTTTGAGTTCCTGCCTCCAAATCTGCTTGTCTCACCATCTCTCAAAATAGAAATATACTGGTTGCAGAGAAAAATCATTATGGCTGCACATGATGTTTAAGACAGAGAGTAAGGGAACCTGAACAGAGTCTTTTGGAACCCTAGATTCCCCCCCCCCCCGCCCCTTTCTTTAGGAGGTACAGGGAATTGAACCCAGGATCTCGTACATGGCAAGCAGGTGCCCAACCACTGAGCTACATCAGCTCCCCCTAGGCTCCCTTTCAAGATGAGTTTTTCTTCTTGGTGCCAGCTTCCCAAGAGGGTTTGGCCTTTTATTATTGGAAAGCCTAGGTAAAATATGGGGATTATGTTCCTGCCACTCTGGTTCTGAGTCATCCTAAAACCTCATAGAAAGGACCTGGTATTCTTGATATAAGACCCCCTTACATTTTGCCTAGAGGAAACCCTGAGGGAAAGTCTGTGCACATCCACATCATACCTAAAGGGTCACCTGGGAAGACAGAAGAGAGGGGCCGAGATAGAAGATCTACTTAGTAGCAAGAGCAAGAGGTTTAACAGTGATGATAATGGAAGAACACCATAGAAAAGGGATGTGTAATGACGAAAGTGTTCTTTGTGCAGGAGTGGGATTATGCGTGAGATTTTGTGGTTCTTTTTTTCCCCCTGAAATTTAACTTAATTGGTTTTTTTGGGGGTATTTTATTTAAATTCTTTATTGTAACATATATCCAACACAAAATTTCTTGTTTTAACTACTTTCAAGTGTATAATCTGGTGGTATTAATTACACTCACAATATTGTGCTACCATCCCCCAAATATATTATTTTTATATTAGAATACTTTCTATTATGTTGGAACCTCAATGGGGTTTGGGTAGAGTAAATAGTCAACTATAATATCTGATAAGAGGAGAACCCTGGTCTTTACTCACTCATGCATTCATTCATCAGAAATATATTTTCTTGAGCATCTATTGCATGCCATACACCATCCTAGGCATAGGGATAGTGGGAAAAAGATACAGTCTCTGTGTTCAATATGGTGGGAGAGACAAACAAATAAGCAAGCCATGACAATTTAACATCACATGATAAGACTACGTCTTGGTAGGTATGGGGGTCCAGAGGATGGGAACTGTCACCCAAAATATCCCTCAGCACTGAAGTTTCATTACTGGAGAGCTGTTATCTTAGATTCAGGGGATCTTCTCAAGACGTATTCTGTTGAAAAGGATATTTTTTTGCCTTTGGGTTCCCCAAAAGGAGAGTGTGATTTAAGTGCCTATGTGCAGGGAGTTTGTTTTGAGATGTGATCCTAGGGACCTGGACTGGGAAACTGGAGGAATGAAATAAGGAGGAAGAGAAAGACAATCCAAAGTACCTTTCTGAGCTGCAATGGCTGCAGACAAAGGGACTAAACTCCCACAGGGGGATCTCTGGAGGAACCAAGCAGAACGTCTCAGAAGTTGGAAAGGGGGAGTTTTAAACCCAGTGGCTCTGATGTCCGCTGGTCAAAATTTGCCCTGGGGAGGTCTGACTCGCTCATACTTCCAGGTTTGCACTAGTACTTGCAGCAGGCCTGAGCTGGTTCCTATAAGCCCTGGGGAAAAGAAGCCCCAGGAAAGAAAGCAGGAGAAGGGAAGGCCAGCCAAGGAAAGGCACTGTACTGCTACAAGTGTGCACAGCTGGTTGCCACAGTAACAGCTGAAGCTGAAAGGTGGGCTGTGGCGATGTGAGAAAGGGTATAAAAGATGACAGCCATAAAGGAACTGTTATCTGAGGGGGAGTAAGTCACTGTTACAGGAGGCTAGTGCCAGTCATTCAATCAAGCTATTCAATTCTGATCAAGCATTTGTTGAGCTGGCTGTAGAGTGTCCAGCTTTTTCAGGGTCCTCCTGAGGAAAAAGAACCGAAGACAGGTAAATTTTATTTTTAATCCCCCCCACTCTCCTGAGATGGCTCCTTTTTCTGTCTGCTCATTGTTTGCTTGTCTTCTTTAGGAGGTACCAGGAACCAAACCCAGGACCTCGCATGTAGCAGGTGAGTGCCCGACCACTTGAGCCACTTCCACTCTGTGCTGGTTGTATCATCAACTGGTTGTAGCATCTGCTAATTGTAGCGTCTTGTTGGTTGTAGCATCTGCTCATTTCAGAGTCTTGCTGGTTGCAGCGTCTGCTGGTTGTGGCGTCTGCTAATTGTGACGTCTTGTTGGTTGTGTCATCTTGCTAGTTGCAGTGTCATCATTGTGGTGTCTGCTCATTGTAATATCTACTCCTCTTCTTTAGGAAGCACTAGGAACCGAACTCAGGACCTCCCATGTGGGAGGCAGGTGCTTAATTGCTTGAGCCACATCCACTCCCCTGAACAGGTAAATTTTGATAGATCAGGGTGAGGAGAATATTTTGGGGGCAGTGAATGGTGGTGGAGAGGGAAGACCATGAGGACAGACTCAGAGCAACAATTGCCTGAAGAGGGCATGAGATGGAGCCCAAGGGGGTCCCTGTGGAAAGCGAGGAGAAAAGGGCCTCTCCACCTTTACCCAGGAGTTTCTCTGGAAGGAGCTCAAGCAAAGATGCTTAAAGATGGGAAGGCACTACATGGGGCTTCAAGGAGAGGTGACTCTAAGTTTTTGAAGTGTCTGAAAAGTCTGCATCCTTAGCATATTTCCTAAACTAAGGCCACATTGCAAAGCTGAGCCTTTCCACATGCTTGAAACATAAGATACATTTCCCCAGAAGGTGAGGCCAGTTTCTATAAAGATCGGTCTCGATGAATAGCCTTCTCATTGCTTCACCTAACTTGAGTTTCATTGGAATTGAGTTACACCATTTGCTGCTTTGAACATACAATACTCCTCAGCTGGGAGCTAAGACACCACCACTGTGGCCTTAACTCTGCACTATAATAGAACAACTGTCAGAACCACTAGGCATCAATTCTGACTCCTCTTTCCTTACTGTTGTTGGAAAATTCTTTAGCTGGGTTCAGAAATACATGCCCACATGTTTTACCCCAGAAGGTCAAGCACAGCCTGGAACTCCTCAAGCAAACTCTGCGCCGTCGCCGCCGCCCACCCCCCACAGTTACCCACTTGGTTTATAAAGGCATGTTTGTGCAAACCTACAGTCACAAAAACCCACATGCATGGGCTGCAATTCCCAAATCAGGAGAGGCTAGGGGAAATTATCCACAAATGAAGGACATTTAGCTGAGTTTGAAATTTCCCAAGTCATAATTTATTCATAGCTAAAAGGCACCATTTTTTTGCATGCTTTCTCTGTGCAGAGGCCCATGCGAAAATGCAGCTGTCAGCTGTCTCATTTAATCCTCACAACAGCAGTGAGGTAGGTGCCCGTTTCCCCATTTTATAATCAAGGAAACTTGATAAAGTAACTTGCTTAAGATCACATAGCTTGAAAAGAAAGAGTCAGGAATCACACTTAGGTCTCATTCTGAAGCCCAAGCTTTGGACACTGAGTTGGATAAAAAAATGTGATTTTAATTGCTTTGTGAGCCAAGGTTACACTGCTTCCTCTTTGACTGCTCTTCCTGTAAAGCCAAGCCACGTGGCCTCTCTACCAACATAGCCAATTACTCCTACATGCTCCTGCTAATTACTCCAAGTTTCTCGGGCCATTTTGGGGGCAGAGGCAGTGGTGGGACCAGGGATAGGATTAGTTAGGGCCAGCTGGCCATAAAATATCTACCATCCCAGAATATTCTTCTCTGGGTCTGAAGATTATTCTTGGCTATCCAAACCTGGGAACAGAATTCAGTCCCTGAACTGAGTAGGGAGACTTTTTTTCCTCTATTTTGGCTTGAAAGGATGTTTGATCGCATACCATGGAGCTGAAGAGAAAATGGACTGAGTGGATTTTCATCAGTTTTGACCCATCTCTAGGGCTAGGGTACAGAATAATTGGTTTGCATATTGTTATGATGGACACTTCCTCTTTTGCACACATGGATGCCCACAGAACCTTTCAGAGGCCACTAGTCAAGGAAAACACAGCATTTGAAAACAACTGGATGAACAACCTCCTTCTTTTAAAAATTTTAATGGATCCTTTCATTTTGCTGTGGCTCTTGGCAGGTGACTTAGCATTTGAAATGTGCACCTAAGGAAGCAGATGTGGCTCAAGTGACTGGGCTCCCATCTACCATATAGGAGGTCCAGGGTTCAATTCCCAGGGCCTCCTGGCAAAGGCAAGCTGGCCTGCACAGTGAACTGGCTCGAGTGGAGTGCTGGCCCATGCAGAGTGCTGACCTGTGTGGTGTGTTGGCCCATGCAGGAGTGCTGCCATCCGCAGGAGTGCTGACCTGCACAGAGAGCTAGCACAGCAAGATGATGAAACAAGAAGAGACACAGAGGAGAGACAATGAGAGATGCAGCAGACCAGGGAGCTGAGGTGGTACAAGAGATTGAGCACCTCTCTCCCACTCCGAAAGGTCCCAGGATTGGTTCCCTGTGCCACCTAAAGAGAAGACAAGCAGACACAGAAGAACACACAGCAAATGGACACAGAGAGCAGACAGCAAGCACAAAAACAACAGGGGGAGGTGAGGTGGGGTGGGGGGATAAATAACTGAAAATCTAAGAAGAAAAAAAAATGCACGCTTTTTCTCCGTTCTGCCTCTCACCTGTTCATGGTGGCCTTTACTACCTTGTGAAACAAAATCAATATTCTGTTATTCTCTATCATTTGGATGTGACTTTGTGCAAACTATAGTTTAAAAAAAATTAATGCCAAGAACACTGCTGTCTACACAAATCAACAACAACAAGAATCAAGAAGTGGATTACTACACAAATCCTTTTTGTTCTAAATTGTAATCAACTATATTGGATGCGAGGTTTGTCCATTTAAAAAATTTAATAATGGGTTTTGGTCCTCTTGGTTCTATAAAAAGGGCATTTATAAATATTAATATGGAATGCCAGGGAAAGAACAATACATAACAATAATGAGAATCACAAAATCCCATCACATTTGACACTGTCATATCACCAGCTTAAGGATTAGCAGGTTAACCTTAGAGTTAAAAATATTGCTTCATGATTAAAAAAAAAATCTCAGAATAAAAAAGCTCCTTGTTGCATTATATATTCCTTTTGGCTTTCTTATTTTTCTTCAGGTTATGGGATCACTGCTTCGATTAACATTTTTGGGGAGAGTGGGCTTAGAAGAAGGTGGTGGGTTGACTTATCTGCGCCCTTTCTTGCCCAAATCATGCTGAACTTGGCTTTTGTCTAATTCTAACCCCTGACACTGCTTGAGTCAAAGGCCTGGAGACTAATACCCCCATTTTAGTTCTTTTTTTTTTTTTTTCCTATCTACCCAAAGCTTCATTTTAAATGATAAAGTTACCCAAGGTGTCAGTTTTCACCAGTATTTCTAAATACATCTAGTAAAAATGCAGCAATTTCATAGAAAATCCAAGCTATTGAGATCTAATCACTGCTTAAGCTGTGGCTTTATTCAAATCTGGTTCACCAATATGGCTTAAGATGTAAATGAAGTGCAGAGAGAAATAAAGCAAGAAAATCTCGAAGGCCTTTCTCTGTGCTATTTGAGCCTGGGTCCTTATCAGTCAATTAATGCAGCATCAGTTTAATAGCCCCGATAACTACTGTCCTCCTCCAGCCTTAGCCAAACAAAACACACTTTCAGTTGCCTTAATAAGAAGTGGAAAAAAGGTCAAAATAGATGGGCTTTGCCAAATAAATCCCAAAGATCCATTCTAATTTCTACCCAAGGATCTTTTAAGTCGTCTAGGATGCTCTTTATGATATGTCGATCCGCACTTAGTTTCATTAAAACTTTGTGGCTTGGTATTTTTCAACCTGATAGCTTCACTAAACTAGGTCTCAAAGTGTTCACTAAGCTGCCATGCATAAAACTACTTTGCTGTCATGGTGGCTTCTAATATCACCTAAATGCAGGCAGCCACCATTCTGGAAATGAACCTGATCTACATGCATTCCATCTGAGCTTGGGAATTACTTTGCTTTTGCTTTTACTGGATGTCTTATGAGGAAGAGGTGCTGTCTCTGCAGCCCCTGGCCTAAGCCCTCCTGAAACCTAATGCTAAATTATCTACCACCCCATATTTGTTCTGGAAGCAATCTGCACAGAACATGACTTTTATCTGCTAAGGTTTCCAACCGTGATTAACAGACGCTAAAACACTTGAGGAGGAGAGAGAGAGAGGAAGGAGGGGCCCACAGAAGAGAACATAATTAAAATTAAGGTCTTTTCCAACAACAGCTTAGAAAATACTGAGGAGACTGAGCAAGAGATTTCTCTGAAGGGCATACCAAGAACCTGGCTTTACTGATGTAAATTTAAAAGGCAGTAAAAGAAAGAAAGAAAGAGGGAAAAAAACCCCACAGCACCCTGGGCTCTTGGCTACCCTGAAAATTACTTCCGAGCTGGCTGGGTTTCCCTCACTGATTAGATCCCCTCAGCTTTCCTGCACCTGAGATCTGACAGAAGCCTTTATTTCTTTATCAATTTCTGTGGTCAGTGCACATTACTGCAGTCAACAGAACTATGGGCAAAGGGTTTCAAAAGAGGTGGAGATCATTTTTCTAGGGGAAAAAGGGATTACATATAAAATAAATAAACCAGCAAGGCAGAATAACAGATTCCTAGTCCCAGCCGAGTCTGCAGTCGTCATGTTTTCAGGTAACATGGTATTTCCAATAGTTCTACCCACCACAACTAGTGGGCAGGCTTGCTCAGCAGCCATTTGCTGGGATACAGAGTGGGAAACCAGTCCTAACTTTAGCTGACCTTGCCTGCTCTACAGGCACTGTCCCAGGGTGTGGGAAATATAGACTAGGATTTGACACCAGGCCTGCACTTACTTTTACCAACCGTCAGGCCTTGCAATCAAATAAAGCTGAATTGGAAACCTGACTTTATCGGCAATTGTTTGTGAGACCCTGGGTAACTTCTGTGAGTTCCAATTTCTTCTCTATAAAATGAAGATGATAATCCTGCTAGTGGATTAGATAAGATAATTTATGTGAAGCACCCAGCCCAGTGCCTGCCACATGTTTGGTGCTTAATACATGACAACTAATATAATGATATTATTATTGTTGTACTGTGACTCTGCAAGTGCAGAAAAACTGGACTGAGCATGACTCTTCATTGGGCCTATTAAATGAAACAAAACACAACCTTCATTTTTGTTTGTGTTGTTGAAATTCCAATAAGCCTCCCACTATAATTCAAATGCACTTGGATTCCCCCATTACTTGGGAATCAAGAATATTTAGATCTACACCCTATGCACTCCCTGCCCCATCACCAGATTGTATGCTGTAGAAGGATATGACAAGTGTAGGCTCGGGTCCCTAAGAATGTTGGAAAGAGGTAGCAAGGCTTTTAGAAGAACACAAAGGGCTCTGCTAGGGAGCTGTAACTCTTCCTACCCCACCCTCTTGACTCTTGCCATGGTATTTTCCAACATGGCTGCAGTTGCTATTGCCAACCCCACCTGGACCAAGTTATGGAGTATGCTCAGTTCTCCTTTCTTTGTTGAGAAGCTGTACCCTCTGGGAACCTGGCTCAGAAAGGGTATGGGATGGTCCTTCAAGGGGAGGGTTTCTTTATACTTTGCAAGGAGTGGCATCGCCTCCCAGCAGCCTTAGTTTGTACTCAGGGGGCAGGTTGTGTCTGGCTTTTTCTGGCCGGAGGTTCCCTCTCTGGGCACCCCTGCCCTTCTCCCCATTTCATGCTCATGTCCTTTCACTAAAAGCTCATCAGAAAGTTTGATGGGTCATTCCCTAACTTGGCTGTGTATCAGAAGCACCTGGGCGGTGAGTTAATACCATAGATTCCCAAGCTCCATCCCAGGAGGTTCTGGTTCAATAGCTCTGGGGTGGCACCCAAAAATCTCCATTAATTTTGAGGCAACCAGGTGTTTCTGATGCCACGAGTTTGGTGCAGAGACAATTAGGGCTTTAGGACTTCCCAGGTGCAGTGGCCCAGGCCTGAAAACACAGTCACCCGTGGAGAAACCATCCAGACAGGTGAATCTAAACATTAAACCAAGCTGCCAGGCCTGCGCAGGTGGGCGGGGGGTGATGGGAACTCCGCACGGGGCCACTGGTGTTTTGACAATAGTGAGCCACCTCCTCCTAGGCCACCCACAATGCACCGCTTCCCCCCTCCCCTCTCCCTTCCACCCAATGACGAGTTAACACACATGGAACCAACCTCGGTAAACAAGAAAAGCTCTGCGTGAAGCCTTCTTGGCTTTGGGAGAATCCAGTCCAATTTGCTACCAATATCAAGGCTTTGCTTTTGATTATGTTGATGATAAGGACTATAAACAAAACAGCCTTTCTCTACTAATTAATTCCCTTCGAAGAACTCTAAAGATCTTTAATTACGCGGTTTGAAAAGCAGCGGTTACCGGATCAGGCTGATCGGCCTGCGTGCTCCTCTCTCTGCCCACCTGAACAGAATATTTTCTTGTTTTCCCTGCTTCACACACCTAGGATGGGTTTGCAGTAAATCCTGTCAACTAAACGCCTGACAAAAGTGCTCTGATGTCAGTTATGAAGAATGCCACCTACAGCTTAATGTCTGAAAAAAAATCCAAGGGCTGCAAACAATGAAGGTTTTTGTCTTCTTAATGCCCAGTATGCAATCGAGTGGAAATGCTACTTCCATCTGTAATCTACAAATGAAATTAAAGTTGTTGAAAGACGCAGGGTAAACCAGAAGCCTTTGTTTCTTTGCAGAGCAGGAAAAATTTAAACCACTAAATGTTTTAGCAGATTTACTAAATTTCCAATTAAAACATGAAATCTATTGCGGAGCTCTGAGAGGGTAGTCTCTCTCTGCCTCTCTTCCCAAACGTATGCAAGAGATAACAAGCAAACCAAACTTCTGTCCACCCCACCCCGCCCCCCAAGGCATAGCTAGTTTAATTTTGTTAGATCTGCAGAGAAATTGGGGTACACAAGCTTGGACGGTGGACACGATAGGCTCAGCAATGGGTTTAGGGCAGGGCTCAGGCCAGCCTTTGAGAAAACCCAGCAATTTATCCCACAAGGAGGGTTCCAAGGTGGCCTGTGGAGGCGGCCTGGCTGGAGCCATTAGGCCTCGGGAGCTCGTTCGTGGGGAGGGAGTTAGATCTACTATACAAGAGCACCCTCTGCCAGTTGGCACAGACGGCTGGCTGGAGAGGCCGGTGGCCCCGAGTCAGGGGAAAGGGCATGGGACCCTGCGTACAAAGCCAGCGGGGCTGGGGGCCAGGCAGGAGTGAGATTCTATCTTTAAAACTAGACAGAACACTCACCTCCGCAACAATAGCCAGTGCAGGCAGGGGCGATGCTGCTTTTCCAAGGGCTCTCCACATTAATCCTCCCCACCAAATCCAGCCACTAGGAGCCTGAATGGTCCTCCAGACACCCATTCAATAGAAAATGACGGGTGATTTTTGCCCTTGTCTCCCGAGATCTCCGGTGAGCACTGCTGCTCCGGCTGACATGTGTTTGTAAAGATAAAGCTCCAGGCTACTTTGGGGGCCCTCCCAGGCTATTACAAAGAGCAAGTGGTGCCAACTCAAGCTCTGCATGGCTTTTTAGAATTGAGCTATTAAATTTTTTTTTAATATGGACCTCTTTCCAAAAAGGATTTCAGGCAACTTACAATAAAAGACAAACACAATAAGGTCATTCAACTAAAATTCGAAAAGGCAAAGCCCTGGAAAGGAGGAAGGAGCAAGCATTGACACTGAAGTGTAATGTAGTGACTGTGATTTAGGCTAAGATTAGCTCTGAGCTTCCTGGCAGCCAGGGGAAAAAGGGTTCCCAATTAGATAGTCCATATAACCTACTAGGAGGAAGCAGAACAATTCTTCAAGAGGTGTGTGCATATTTCTGAAAACATCATACAGTGTGCTTGACAAACTTTTTATTATTTATCTATTCTTGTTCCTTTTCCTTCTTTTTGACTAACTTTTTATATAGCAAATGCAGAGGCTATTCTGATACAACTTATTCTTTCTTTTTTTTAAAGATTTACAGATTTATTTCTCTCCGCCGCCCCCCCCCCCCCAATGTTTTTGCACTCAATGTCTGCTCTCTGTGTCCATTCGCTGTGTGTTCTTCTGTGTCTACTTGTCTTCTCTTTCGGCAACACCAGGAACTGCTCTTGGGACCTTTCAGAGTAGAACGGTGCTCAATTTTTTGCGCCACTTCAGCTCCCTATAGCTTATTCTTGCTATAATCTTTGACACTTGTTAAAGGCAGAACATCAAATCAGAACAATTCAATAATTGTAAATATTAAATGGAAAAAACAAACTAGGGGTGAGAGAGGTAGTTAGATAAATGTGATTCAAATTTTAGCTTGTGGGTGTTTCACTCATTCATTGATGCATTAGACGTTTCTCAAGTGCCCACTAAATGTCAGGTTTTAGGTATGGGGGCTAGGGCAGTGAACAAGACAGGCAAAGTCCTTTTGTCCTGATACTAAGGGAGAATTTAACATTCCCAGAGGCAGAAAAGCTTCCTATGGCTTAGGTACTGCATAAGTGTAGGTATAATAGATAGGATGCTTTCGGATGCAAGTCTCAGAAGCCCAAGTGAAACTGCCTCAAATGGTAAAGAAATGCCGTCTGGTTGATTCAGTGTCTCGACAATGTCTTCTCCGTGCTATATCCTCCTCACTGTTGGGTCCATCCTAGGGCTGGTAGGAATATGACTGCAGCAGGTCCAGGAATCACAAAGAGACAGAACAACCCAGGACAACCTTCTGAGCAAGAGAAGAGAAATTTCTTCCTGTGGCTTCCTCTTAGGATAGAGGGCCATTTTTCCAGCTCTTGCCCCTACCCAACTTGGCAGACTTCCCCTTTTGTCTCCTTGCTCAGAATTTGACCCCTGCTCATTCCTGAACCAGTCCTGGCAAAGACTAAGAGATGCTCTTAGACCAACCAGGCAACCCTTGCAGCTAGGACTGGAGTTGGCTTTCCCTTAATACTTGGCCAGTTGAAAAGGAGGCTACTTGAAAAAAACTGGGGTTGCTCTTGGGAGAAAGAAGTGTGTATGTATGGGGGGGATACAAAGGTGCTGGGATAGACAGCTAACGCTTCCCTTTTGGTAATTTTTTCTATTTCTCCCCCGGCCCCCATTATTTATACTCCCTGTCAACTCTATCTATCTGTGTCTTTTCATTGTGTGCTCATCTTTTTTTTTTTTTTTTTTTAAGGCAGCACCAGGAACTGAACCCAGGATCTCCACATGGGAGGGAGGCGCCAATGGCTTGAGCCAGCTCCACTCCCTGCTTATTGTGTCTCTCATTGTGTCTTTTCCTTGTTGGGTCTCTTTGTTGCACAGCTCACCATGCCAGCCTGTTGCAACAGCTCACGGTCTTGTTCATCTTCCTTAGGAGGCACTGGGAACCAAACCGGGGATCTGCATGTGATAGGTGGGTGTCCCACTGCTTGAGCCACATCTGCTTCCCCTTTTGATCTTTAAATGCCACCTTCATAGGATGCCAAGATTACTATATGTGTACTATGTGTGAGTAGTCATCAAGGCAGTTGGAACATCTATCTGCTTAGCTTCCGCAGGAAAAGTACATTCTTACTATTTTCCTTGTGTCTTGAATCATCAGACTTATTATTGCCCAAACTTTCTGCCACTTCCTCAGTTCAGGCCTTTACTTTCACTTGTGTGCATTGAAAAAAAAAATTCTCCTAATGATCTCCCCATCAATTTTAACCAAATCTCATCTATTCTTCCACACTGTTGGTAGAAAGATTTTTTTTAAAAGGTATACTACTACTCCTCTGCTTAGCAACCTCATTGGTTTGCTGTCCCCTACGTTGTCAAGTTAAAAAGTTTTAGCATGGCATGAAAGACCCTCCACCATCAGTCAGTGTTATCCCCCTCAGCCTAAGATCCACAAATTACCACCATACAGCCTTTGCACCAGTCCTTTAGAGCTTCTCTTTGTTCCTGAACATACTGTGCCATTCCTTGAATCCTTATCACTGCTCTTTGCCTAGAATTCTCCTCTTTATTCACTTACTGGCAAGCTCCTATTCCTCAAAGAAAGCATTGCCTGCCTGCCTACTCTTGGTTAAACTATCAGTCGCTCCCTTAGAGGGGTCTGCAGTCTGTTGGGGAGACAAGAATTCAAGCCGTCCTGATAAATATTCTATATTGGCATCCAGCCTTATTCATTCCCACTGCTTATATTCCACTGTGTCCGAATTATCCTCGCAGTTGTAAGGTGGCTAACACAATGGCAGAGGGGTGAAGTGGATGTCGGGATATCAATTACCATGAACACTACCCACGTATACTACCAAAGGGTAGGAATATGCCTGTTCTACAGGGGTAGCAAAGGTGAAGTTCAGTGAAGTTCAGGAGTTTGGGTAGAGATGGGATTCAAACTGAGGGCTTGGCAGGGCAGAATTTCTACAGGTAACACTGCTGGAGACTTCATCCCAGACAGCTCAGAAGGTAGTCCTGCGGCGAGCCTTAACAGGGTGGAGGCTGCTGTGTCCGAAAAGCCAAGCTGCAACCTAGCAGGGCCTGTCTCAGGAGGAGAAGGTCTGAAGAGATGACTCTTTAGCCCGCGAATAAACGGAGGCACTGAACACAGACTCCTGGAAGGCTCCGTGTGGCAGAGGAGGGGTCATTGCTAGGTTTCAGTGTCCTGCATCCTCTGGCGTAGTGCTTGACCAACAGCAGATGCACTTTAACTATCTGCTGACTAGGTTAAAGGCACGTGAAGATCCCTCCTGTCTGTCAGTTTTAAGGCATTTTCACCTGAACACCCGTCTTCTCGCTGTGCTGAGTTTGTAGCCCTCGGGCCATGCTGATGAAGGAGTCAGGACGAGAAGTCCAGTCTCCTCACACCCCAGCCAGGGCCCATTTGCATGTCTCCAAACCATGGGGAAGCAAAGGGAAGGTGAGGGAAGGAGGCTGGCATTACGGAGCACCCGCTATTATGTATCTGGTTGAATCCTTACACCCAGCTGTGAGAAAACTGAGGTCTACCAAAGCCGTCCCTTCTCTAAGCTCACAAGTTAATAGGTGCCAGAGTCTGGATTCAAACCCAATTGTACTGGACTCCAAAACCCCAGAATTTTCTTTATCTGACATTAAGGTACCTCCTAGTTTCCTAGATGAGGAAATTTTGAAAGGGTTCTGTGAAAAGTCTGTTCTTTTTGGAATAGAAACTGGCTCCCCACTGCTATTAAATAGCAGTGTGGCCAAGGTTAGGAGGGCTGATCTTGCAGTTGGCAAAAGGAGGGACCAAGTCAGGGCCTCCGCCCCAGTCAGCTTACACCTGGGGCGCCGACCCCACTCTGGAAGCCGCCTTTTACAAGGAACGGTGACGGCCTACACCTTGGCCCTGGGAGGTGGCCATGATAGGAGGTGTCAGTCTGGAAGCACTTTTTTTTCTTTTAAGATTTATTTATTTATTTTATATATTTTTAAATTTCTCTCCCATCCCTCTCTCCCTCCACCCCCCCGTTGTCTGCTCTCTGTGTCCATTCACTGTGTTTTCTTCTGTGACCGCTTCTATCCTTATCAGCGGCATCCGGAATCCGTATTTCTTTTTGTTGCGTCATCTTGTTGTGTCAGCTCTCCGTGTGTGCCGCACCATTCCTGGGCAGGCTGCACTTTCTTTCGCGCTGGGCAGCTCTCCTTACGGGGTGCACTTCTTGCGTGTGGGGCTCCCCTACGCGGGGGACACCCCTGCGGGGCAGGGCACTCCTTGTGCGATCTGCACTGCGCATGGGCCAACTCCACATGGGTCAAGGGGCCGGGGGTTTGAACTGCGGACCTCCCATGTGGTAGGCGGACGCCCTATCCATTGGGCCAAGTCTGCTTCCCACATTTTTTTTTATAGTCAACTGTCGTAGCATACTCCTTTTTTTAAAAAATTATTTTTTATCTTTTATTTTTTCTCTTCCCCTCCACCTCCCCCACCCCACTGTTTTTGTTGTCTGTGTCCATTCACTGTGTGATCTTCTGTAACTCTTTCTTTTTTTGTCTTCTCTTCTTGTCTTTCTCCTCTAGGATTCACTGGGATTCTATCCTGGGAGCCTCTGACGTGGAGAGAGTTTCCCTGTCAATTGCGCCACCTCAGTTCCTGGTTTCTGCTGTGCTTCACCTTGACTCTCCCCTTCTCTTTTCTGTTGCATCATCTTCTTGCTGCGTAACCCACTTGTGCGGGCACTGGTTCACCACACGGACACTTGGCTTGCTGCGCAGGCACTCGGCTCACTGTGCAGGCACTGGCTTGCCACATGGGCAGTCGCATCGGCACTCGCTCACCATGCAGGCACCCACATCGGCACTCGCTCACCATGCCCATGCACATGGGCAGTCGCATCGGCACTCGCTCACCATGCCCATGCACATGGGCAGTCGCATCGGCACTCGCTCACCATGCCCATGCACATGGGCAGTCGCGTCGGCACTCGCTCACCATGCAGGCACCCACATCGGCACTCGCTCACCGTGCAGGCACCCACATCGGCACTCGCTCACCATGCCCATGCACATGGGCAGTCGCATCGGCACTCGCTCACCATGCCCATGCACATGGGCAGTCGCATCGGCACTCGCTCACCATGCCCATGCACATGGGCAGTCGCGTCGGCACTCGCTCACCATGCAGGCACCCACATCGGCACTCGCTCACCATGCCCATGCACATGGGCACTCAGCTCACCGTATGGGCACTTGGGTCACCATGTGGGCACTCAGCTTACTGTGTGCGCACTCAGTCCGCCACGCTGGCATCCACATGTGCACTCGGCTTGCTGTGCAGGCATTCAGCTCATCGTGTAGGCACTGAGTTGCTGCACAGGCACGCTTTCTCTTCTTTTTCACCAGGAGGCCCCAGGGATCAAACCCAGGTCCTCCCATATGGTAGGCGGAAGCCCTATCACTTGAGCCACATCCGCTTCCCTGGAACCACATTTTTTATTGATGAAGAGGTTAGTTGTGTCTAACTTGGAGAAGTCCGAGGAGAGCCATGGTGTAAAAAAAAGAGCTATTAGCAGAGGAAGAGCAGAACTCACACAGTGTGTTCCAGGAAGAAAAGCCATGTCCAAAATACAAGGAAGCAAACTTCAGCCCACAAAGAAAAGAGTGTTCAAACCCAGATGACGGACATGGTGATCTCCCTGTGGTCCATTCATCACTGTCTTCCTACATCTGTGCTTCAGGTTTGTGCCCATCTGCCAGGTATGCTATGAAGGGAATTTATGTACCATCTTGGCTTAAGTTCTTTAAAAAGTCAGGGCCGGGAGCAAGAGCTTACAAGCCAATAGGCTAACCTCTTCTTGGGAGGTGGGAGTGGAGGGGTAGAGGTGCAATCCCAGGGAGGCAGAAGGGAGGGGAAAGCAGAGTGAGGAAGGGAGGGAAATACCAGGAGCAGTTACTAAGTTGACCACAGCTTTGAAGCAGGCACAGCTGATTGCTCCATCCTGTGGGACATCGTCAGAGAGGCCGCGTGAACTGCCACATCCTTGAAGGCTCCATCCAGGAGGAGGCACGGAGGAGAATGAAAGGTCCTGCCCACCTCCATCTCCCCTTGTTCTCCCCTTAGTGCTTAACTCTCCTGCACTGTGGAATGTGCCATCCAGCCTCTCGCAGCCACTGGGAAAGTCAGAGCCTCCGTAAGTGCAAGATCCGCCTTTGCAGACATGCCATGCGTGGGGCTCCAGGATCTGTCACGGCAGTGGCCGCAGCGGTGACCTGTCTCCACAACTGTGAGATCAATTATGCTAGCACTGGTTCTGAGCTATGGAAGAAAGGGCAAGAGCATCCAGACAATGTAGCAAAGAAACAGCGCCGTAATGCTGAGGTCTCTCTCATTTTTGGTGCTTAAAAAACAACAACCAGAACATACAGAATGATGTGAGAGGAGATCCTGCAGTGGGGACCTCCAGTCCTGCCAATCCCCTGCAAGGGTTCCAAAGGAATCACGTGTGTATGGAACTCTCTGCCGAGCAAATTCAGGCTCCCACAGATGGTGCCGGCAAACATTTCAGAAAGATGGAGGAAGACAAAATTCTTTTCTCCCCCTCCAACTTAGGGAAAATTGGAAGATCCAGTTGAATATCAAGTTTATGTTAGCAGGGCCTAAAAGGATACCCCACTCCCCAGCCATCATGGGCACGAGGAAAAGGGACCTTCCAGGTGTTGACACAGTTCTCTCCCAGCCTAGGGAAGAAAATCATAGGAAGTGGTTGGGAGAGAGAATCCAGGGACTGTCTGAGAATGGGAAACCATTAAGTCATCTCAAAGATTACTTTTTTTCAGATTTGGGCTGAGGTATCCTTAATGGGGCAAGCAGGCTATAGGATGGAATGACTTTCTCATTATATGCTTAGCATTTGACTCCTGTTTGGAGGACTAAATAACACCATGGGTGACCCTGAGTACAAACATGTTTGGTTTTCCTTTCTCCCTCAGTCCTCTAGAAAGCTGGAACACCTGTGGGTGGCACACAAGCCCTTCAGTAGGTGGTCTCGACAGATTCTTCCATTCTCTCTCCCTATGACTTCAGCTCTCACTGCTAGGTTTGAGGCATGTGGACCTACTTGCCACCCCCCATGTCTTTCCTTCAAGCATCTATGCCTTTGTCCATGGTACTCTGCCTAGAACAGTTTGCCCTTCTTTTGGCTTATTTAACCCCCTGATCATCCCCTAGATCTCACCTTCTTCTAGGAAGCCTTCCATTTCTTCTAAATCTGGGACATGCTCCTCCTTTGGACTCCTTTAGACTCTCATGACATCCCACGTTTGCCCACAGGGTAGCATTTACCATTCTGCATTGCAATTACATGTTGACCCATCTGTGTCCAGGACTCAACTGGAAACTCATCAAGTGCAGGACTCTGCCTGATTTACCAATGAATGTCCAGCTCCTGACACAGAGACAGCCAAATATGAGTTGGCCGACAAAAAAAAAAGTAAGGTTGAACAAAGCAAATGTCTGATCAGTAAATATATAAATCAAAATGTGTACATAATTCAAGTCGCAATATAATTCAGTTTTTAAAGGATAGTACAGTCTTTAAGGACATTTAATTACAGGAGTTCTGAGGGGGGACTGGAGGAATTTGGGATAAATTCATGGAAATGTGACCTTGGATGAGGGAACACTAGATAAATGATGAAATGGTTAAGGGATGAACAGTGGAGGGGCTGGCAAAGGGTGATGGGGAGGGTGAGTAGAATCAGACTGGCCAGAATGGAGAGTTCATCTAGGAAAGCAATGGGATTACAGTGGATGGGCTGGGATTGAGGGCCTTGGACAGCTGGCCAAGGACTTTGGGCTTTATTTTATAGGCAAGGTTTGCAAGAGAGGCACTACATCATGAAAACAGCACGTGAGGAGGATGAATTTGGTGTCATGCAGGACCAATCAGTTGTGGAGAGGTTGGTTGGGAGCTATAGCACTTTTTTAGCACAAACAGCCTAGATGAGATGATAATGAAAGTGGTAATGATAGGGTTGTTTTGTAGATTATTGCCTCAATTCTTCACTGCCTTCAACCTGCCATGTAATAGAATTACAAACTCACCCCCGTGCCATAGCCTAATGTGGGCAGAATGTACTTTCCCCACTTCTTGACCTGAGCTTGGCCAGAAGACTTGTTTTCTGTATTGGGATGTTTGCATATGGAATGTCAGCAGAGACTAGACATGCCCTTGCATGTTTGAATTTTCTCTATTGACTGTCATTGCAATGAAAAGCATTTGCTGTACCCAGAAAAATGAGAAATACTTTGAACAGACTTGAACCAAACATGTAGTCCAGAGTTAAGCCCCACCCCTGTGCCTAGCCCACATCAGCTGAACTCTAGTTTAATCACTGATGTGAAGCAAGAAATAAATGCTTGTTGTTGTAAGCCACTGAGTTGTGGAGTGTTTTGTTACACAGCAAAACATCAGGCACTAGCTGACAAACACACATCCATTGAATATGTATTTTGGCCAGACATTGTGTTAAACACCTCACATACATTAACAAGTTTAGTCCTCATAATAGGCCTATGAGGTAGGTGCTATTGTTATTATTCACATTTACATATTAGAAACTGAGGCACTGTTCAGTTACTTGACCAAGGTCACACATCTGGTAAGGGGCTCCTGATGCTAAACTCTACATCTCTGGGTTATATTGCCTCATCATTTGGAGAAAAGGGAATGGAAGAGGAAAAATTCTAGAACCCAGGGGCAGTGATAAGGAAGAACCAGCAGAACTAGGTGACAGGCTGGCTGGAATGGGGAACAGGAAAGAAGAGATGAGGTCAAGAGTACACTGTAGCCAGATAGGCAGAGGCTTTGAACTCTCCTATCACTGCTGTTGTGTTCCCTCACAGACTTTACCCTATTCCATTCCTTCAACTTGAATTTCAAGCCTCCCTGATTCCTTATGCCTCTCAACTTTCCCCAGGTCAGACTTGGAGCTACTGATCTCTCTTCCTTTGTTTCTCACACGGGCTTCCTATTCCCAGCCCTGGTCTAAGACCTGACCCTGATTCTTCATTGTTCTCCCAGCAAGGCAGCTTGGTTTTGTGTTCTCAATCTCAGAGTGGCTTCCAGCCTTTCCTGGCCAGGCCTACAGTCTCAACCAAAGGGATCTAGGTCCTGTGACAGAATTCATTTTTTTATTAATAATTGTTGGGTCCATGGGTTCTAATAATCAGCACATCAAATGGCAGCCACTGCCCAGAAGTCATGCTCTGGAACCCAATCCTTCCCATCCACCTGGCCTTCAAAATATCCTCCTATATTGCCAATAGGCCCTGCACCTTACAATTGCTCACTGGAAGGCTAGATCCCAACTTAAATGTACATAAAATTCCAAAACAAATAGGAACTTGATCTCCCCAAATGCCAGACCAATGTGACATTTATACACCATGAAGTAAAATGACTATCTGAATCCCAGTGCCAAGGCCCACACCAGCAAGCACAGCCCTTACAGGAGGGTTTCAGAGCAGACAGTCAAGCAGTCACACTGCATGACAAAGTCATTCCCTGTCTACAGGTAGCCCAGCAAAGATACTTCCTGGCACCAAACCTCCACCCTAGCCTGAATCTGCCCCATTTTTTCTCTGCCCCTCCTCCACAGAAGGGCTCATCTGTTCCTTCTTCCTGAAATACTTTCCCCTTTCCCTGTCAACCCTTTCTCCTCGATGGCTTGGATGCTTCTCGTCCTCTCGGTCTCAGTTGGTCTTTTCCCGCAGGTGACTTTCTCTGACATCTCCTTGCTTTGGGTCTGGTAGATTTCCTGTGTAACTGTCAGTGCCTCTTTATTACAGCAGCTGTGACATTATAATGTAATTGCTTATTTTCTTATCTGTGGTTCTCCTAAAGCTATAAATCCCTTAATGTTCCATTTTTTCCCCACATGACCTGACACATAGTAGATACTTAAAAGAAAACTTGTTGAATAAATAAATGAAAAGATAAAACAGAAGAGTAATAAGTAACTCAGTTTTAGAGCATGTGACTCTGCTCTCTCTCAGGCACAATGGGTTTGAACTTCACATGGGCGACACCAGGGAACCATGCTCTGCAAGGCCATCGGACTCAGCTCCCTGATTGGGGTTCTGGTCCATTGTGAATTGTACGAGGCTCCTTGAAAGTTGTTAAACACAGCCAATTCTCCCCTGGGTCTTCCTGCTCCCACATTCTACCTCCTATCTCTTCTGCATTCTGTGGTCTCCATTCTTTGGTTAGAAATTACGCTTTTCTTTCTCTCTCTCTCTCTTTCTCTCTCTCTCTCTCTCTCATTCTGTTTTGGTTGTTTAAGGTTTTTATTTCATAATCATAAATTTAACTCTACAATCCAGCTACACTTGGAAGGAAGGGGAGGATGATGTGGAACCCAAAGAACTGCAGCAAGGGCACAAAGATTATTGGATACTGAGAGCAGACTAGGGGTGGTGGATGCTCTCCTGAGCTACAGAAGGAATGGTTTATGGTTAAGACAAAAGTCAAATCATATCTATTATGCTTGTCCACAGTTAGCCATGGTGATCTTGCTGGTCTTGCCATTCCTGGACCCAAAGCACTCCATGGCTTCAACAATATTCATGCCCTCTTTCACCTTGCCAAAGACCACATGCTTGCCACCCAACCACTCAGTCTTAGCAGTGCAGATGAAAAACTGGGAACTACTTGTGTTGAGTCCAAGATGCCAGGATTTGTGTGCTTCAGGATTAAGTTCTTATCATCAAAATTCTCCCCGTTGATGGACTTGCCACTATGGTGTGTGAACTCACCACCCCCCTGGCACATAAGTCCAGGAGTAATTCTGTGTCAGCAGGAACCCTTATAACCACATCCTTCCTCCCTAGTGCTCAGGGCACAAACATTTTCTGCTGCTTTGGAAGTTTGTCTGCAAACAGCTCGAATAAGATGTGTCCAAGGGCTCACAGTTGACAGCGATGTCAAAGAACCCAGTGGGGCTGACCACGGCTGTGTGTGGGGAAATGCAGTGGTGGACGGTAGTGTCTACAAGACATGCTTTCCTTTATAAGTGGTCACCTAGTTTCTGAAAGTTCTGTAGACTCTTGGGTTGTTGGTTTTTTAAAACTGTATTTTTATTATAGAAGTTGTGAGCAATCATGCACATGTATGGAATTCCCATACCACACCCCTCCACCAACACACTACATTGTTGTGGCACATTTGTTACAAATTACCAGATAGTATCAGCAAACTATTACCACTAACTATGGACTATAGCATATATTTGGTATATTTTTTTTCCACACCTCACTATTAATTATCCCTCTATTATTTTTGCAAGAATATTATAGTATTGCTGTTGACTGTAGTCCATAGGTTACATTAATTGCATTTTCCTCATGCTTCTCCACATTCTTCCCATTCTTGTAAATTGCAATCGCAATTTACATTTGTTCTAGTTCATAGCAGGACATTCTTGTGTTTGCACCACCAACCACAATTCTCATCCATCTCTGGGTTCACTGTGCTATTCATTCCCTAGATTATTCTCTAGCTTTCTTTCAATTGACATTTACATCCTCAGCCTACCCTTTTCAGCTACAGTCCCATTTGTAACCCAGCTGCATTAGTTCTACTCGCTATAATGTGTTATCATCAACTCTATCCATTTCTATACTTTTACAGTCAAGTTAATTAAAACTTCTACATACATTAAGCATCAGTATCCTTTCTCAGCTCTCCTCTTATCTACTAATAACCTATATGCTAGGTTTTAACTCCATGTGTTTATTCTTCGTATTTAGTTCATATTAGTGAGACCATGTAATATTTGTCCTTTTTATGTAATATGTTTTTTGTAATATGTGTCTGGCTTATTTAACTTAGCATAATGTCTTCAAGGTTCATCCATGTTATCATTTCTTCTTACAGCAACATAGTATTCTATCATATGTATGTACCCATTTTGTTTATCCATTCATCAGTTGATGGACACTGGGTTGCTTCCATCATTTGGCAATTGTGAATAATGCCACTATGAACATCAGTGTGAAAATATCTGTTCATATCACAGTTTTCAGTTCTTCTCAGTATATTCCTAGTAAAGGAATTGCTGGATCATATGGCAGTTCTGTATTTAGCTTCCTGAGGAACTGCCAAACTATCTTCCACAGAGACTGCTTCATTTTACACACCCAAGAGTGAAGGAGTGTTCCTACTTCTTCACGTCGTCTCCACTACTTATTACTTTCTATGTGTGTGTGTGTATTTTTAAAAAAATAATAGCCATTCTATGCTGTGTGAGGTGATATCTCATTGTTGTTTTGATTTGCATTTCCTTAATAGCTAGTGATATTGAACATTTTAAAATGTGCTTTCGGTCATTTGTATTTCCTCGGGAGAAATGTCTATTTAAGTCTTTTGCCTATTTTTTAATTGGATTGCTTGCTCTTTTATTGTTGATTTGTATGATCTCTTTATATAGCATGGAAATCAAACGCTTGTTGGCTCTGTGATTTCCAAATATTTTCTCGCATTGAGCAGACTGCCTTTTCACCTTCTTGACAAAGTCCTTAGAATCACAAAAGTGTTTAAGTTTGAGGAGGTCCCATTTATCCATGTTTTCTTTCATCGCTCGTGACTTCAGTGTAAGGTTTAAGAATCCACCACCTACCACCAGGTCTTGAAGATATTTCTCTATATTTTCTTCTAAGAGCTTTATTATTCTAGTTTTTATATTAAGGTCTTTGATCATTTTGAGTTAATTTTTGTATAAGGTGTGAGATAGGGGTCCTCTTTTTTTCTTTTGGATATACATATCTAGTACTCCCAGCACCATTTGTTGAATATTCTGCCCCAGCTGGGTGGGTGTGACAGCCTTCTCAAAAATCACTTTACCCTAGACACGAGGATCTGTTTCTAAATCATCAATTTGGTTTCATTGGTCTATGTGTTTATCTTTATGCCAGTATCATGTTGTGTTTTGTTTTTAACCACTGTAACTAGGTAGTATGATTTAAAGTCCAGAAGTGACAGTCCTCCAACTTTGCTCTGCCTTTTTACAATATTTCTGGATATTCAGGGCCCCTTACCCTTCCAAATAAAGTTGATAATTATCTTTTCCATTTCCTTAAAAAATGCTGGTGGAATTTTTATCTGGATTGGATTGAATCTGTATACCAACTTGGACAGAATTGGCCTCTTAACAATAAGATTCTAGTTCATGAACACAGAAAGTTCTTCCATTTACTTAGGTCTTTTCAAAATTTCTTTTAGCAATGCATTACAGTTTTCTGAATACAAGTGCTTTATGTCCTTGGTTAGGTTTATTCCTAAATATTCTATTCTTCCAGTTGCTATTGTAAATGGATTTTTTTTTTCTGAATTCCTCCTCAGATTGTGCATTACTAGTATATAGAAACACTACTGATTTTTGCATATTAATCTTGTATCCTGCCATTCTGCTGAAATAGTTTATTAGCTCTAGCAACTTTGTTGTAGATTTTTCGGGATCTTCTAGGTATAGGATCATATCATCTGTGAATAGTGAAAGTTGTACTTCTTCCTTTACTATTTGGTTGCATTGATTTCTTTTTCTTGCCTGATTGCTCTAGCTAGAATCTGTAGCACTATTTTGAACAACAGTAGTGACAGTGGGCATTCTTGTCTTGTTTCTGATCTCAGGGAGAAAGCTTTCAGTCTTTCACCATTACGTACTATATTAGCTGTGGGTTTTTCATATATGGCCTTTATCATCATGAGAAAATTTCCTTCAATTCATATCTTTTGTAGTATTTTTATCAAGAAAGGATGCTGTATTTTGTGAAATGCCTTTTCTGGGTCAATCGATAGGATCATGTGATTTTTCTTCTTTGATCTATTAATGTGGTGCATTATACTTATTGATTTCCTTGTGTTGAACTACCCTTGCATGTCTGGTATAAAACTTATTTGGTCATGATGAATAATTCTTTTAATATGTTGTTGATTCAATTAGCAAGTATTTTGTTGAGGAATTTTGCATCCATATTCATTAGGGAAATGGGTCTGTGATTTGCTTTATTCATATATCTTCACCTGACTTTGGTATTAGGTGATATTGGCTGCATGGAATGAGTTTGGTAGGGTTCATACTTGTTCAGTTTTTGGGAGAGGTTAAGTAAGATTGGTATTAAATTTTTGAATGCTTGTTAGAACTCACCAGTGAAACCATCTGGTCCTGGGCTTTTCATTTTGGGGAGTTTTTTTTTTATGACTAATCTCTTTACTTGTGATTGGTTTGTTGAGGTTTTCTATTTCTTCTAGGGTCAGTGTAGGTTGTTTGTACATTCCTAGAAATTTTTCCATTTTCTCTACATTGTCTAGTTTGTTGGTATACAGTTGTTCATAGTATCCTCTTATGATGTCTTTTATTTCTGTAGGGTCAGTAGTAAAGACTCCATTTTCATTTTTTATTTCATTTATTTGTATCTTCTCTCTTTTTTTCTTTGTCAGTCTAGCTAAGGGTTTGCTAATTTTGTTAATCTTCTTGAAGCACCAACTTTTGGTATTGTTAATGCTCTCTACTGTTTTTTTGTTCTCGATTTCATTTATTTCTGCTCTGATCTCTGTTATTTCATTTCTTCTGCTTGCTTTTTGGGAATAGTTTTCTGTTTTTTTTTCTAGTTCCTCCAGCTGCGTAATTAGGTAATTGATTTTACCTCTTTCTTCTTTTTTAAAGTATGCATTGAGGGCTATAAATTTCCCTGTGAGCACTGCCTTTGCTGCATCCCATTGGTCCTGATATGTTGTGTTCTTCTTTTCATTCATCTACAGATATTTAGACTTCTCCTGCAATTTTTTCTTTGACCCACTGATTATTTAATAGTGTATTGTTTAATTTCCATATATTTGTGAATTTTCCCTGTTCTGCCTCTTGTTGATTTCCAACTTTATCCCATTATGATTAGAGAAAGTGTTTTGTATAATTTTGATCTTGTTGAATTTATTGAGATCTACTTTGTGTCCCTACGTGTGGTCTATTCTGGAGAAAGATCCATGCTTTATGGACTTGAGAAAAATGCTTATCTTGCTGCTTTGCAGTACAATGTTCTGTATATGTCTATTAGGTTTAGTCCAATTATCATATTATTCAAACTGTCTTTCTTTATTGATCCCCTGTCCAGATATTCTATCCAATGCTGAGAGTAAGGTATTAAAGTCTCCCACTATTATTGTAAGTATTGTAGAGACATCTGTTTCTCCATTCAGGAGCGTCCTGGTTAGGTGATACATATTTATGATTGTTATTTCTTCCTGGAGCATTGCCCCTTTTATTAATACATAATGTCCTTTCTTGTCTTGAAAAAAAGTTTTGCTTTTAAAGTCTATCTCATCTGATATAATATAGCTACTCCAGCTTTTTTTTTTCGGTTACTGCGTATGTGGAATATATTTTTCCAGCCTTTCTCTTTCAAGCCATAGGTATCCTTGGGTCTAAGGTGAGTCTCTTGTAGACAGCATATAGAAGGTTCATATTTCCTTATCCATTCCTCCCATCTGTGTATTTCAATTGGGGAGTTTAATCCATTAACATTCAATGTTAATACAGTAAAGGCAGCTCTTATTTACTTATTTTGGCCTTTGGGTTTTACCTGTCATATTTTATTTTCACCATTTTTTGACACTTTTAGTTACTTTTGCTGTTATAATCTTCATTTCTAGACTTTCTTTTAAGACTCTCTCTCTCATCTTTTCTTTTCAGGCTGTAGCACTCCTTTTAGTATTTCTTGCAAAGCTGGTCTCTTGGTTACCCACTCTTTCAGTTTCTGTTTATCTGTGAATATTCTAAACTCACCTTCAGGTCTGAAATGTAATCTTGCTGGGTATGATTCTTGGCTGGAAGTTTTTATCTTGCAGTATCTTAAGTATATCATACCACTGTCTTCTTGCCTCCATGGTTTCTGATGACAAATTGGCACTTAATCTTATTGGGTACCCCTTGATGCATTGCTTTTCTCTTGCTGCTCTCAGAATTCTTTTCTTTGTCTTTGACATTTGACATTCTGACTAGTATGTGTCTTGGAATATGTCTATTTGGATTTATTCAGATGGTATTACATAGTGTGTTTTGGACATGGATATCTATGACCTTCAATAGGGGTGGGGCATTTTCTACTACTACTTATTCAAATTTTCCTTCTGCCCCCCCTTTCCTTCTCTTCTCTTTCTGGGACACCCTGATACATATGTTTGCATATCACTTGCCATCATTTTGTTCCCTGAGACCCTGTTCATTTTTTCCCATTCTTTCCTTCATCTGTTCATTTTCAGAGGCCATGCCTTCAAGTCACTGATCCTTTCTTCTGCCTCCTCAATTCTGCTGTTATATGCCTCCAGTGTATTTTTAAATTTCATTTATTGTGCTTTTAATTCCCATAGGGTCTGCTATTTTTCTATGTATGCTTTCAAATTCTTTTTTGTGCTTACCCAGTGCCTTAATATCCTTAATCTCTTTAGCCATCTCACTAAATTTATTAAGGAGATTTGTTTGAATATCTATGATTAGTTGTCTCAACTCCTTTATGTCATCTGGAGACTTCTCTTGTTCCTTTGACTTGGCCATATCTTCCTGTCTCTTAGTATGGACTGTAATTTTTGTGGGTGTCTTGGCATCTGCCTTACTAGATGTATTTATTCTGGGTGCAGTTTCTCTCTTTAGTTTAGGGCTTCCTTTATTGTTAGTTGTGTACTAGGAGCCAAGGATGTATATGATACTGTATACTGTAGAGGCTGAAGATGCCCACATTGTCCCAGGAACCAATGAAGCTCCTGCCTCCTTTCTGCCCTTCCAGGGGTAGGGATGAGCCACAGGCATGTGTAGTAATCCAAGCCTTGCAGACCAAAGAATGTACTTGCCTGGAGAGATTGATAAAGGTTCATGCCTCTTCCTCCACTGACTGGGTTGGGATAGAACTCCAGGTGTGGGCAGCAAACTAAGACCTGTGGGTCAAAACTGTCCACAGTTGACCAGGTAGACTCACATAGCTCTAGCCCTTCCTCCTCCCCAGCCAGGGTGGGAATGGACCCTCCAAAGAGTCCAACAATCTAATCTGTGTGGACCAGAACTGCCTGCAGTTGTCCTGAGAGTATGAGGTAGTACTGTCCTTTCTGCCCTTTAAGGGGTGAAGATGGGACCATAAGCACTCAACAAACTAGTCTGTGCAGGCCAAAAGTACCTGCAGTAGCCCAGAGAGACTGAGGAAACACAGCTCCCCTCTTATCCTTTGGGGGACCCGGATGCTGCTATAGGTGTCCAAGTATCCAGGCTGTGTGGGCTGGAAGTGCCTACAGTTGCCCAGAGAGGTGAGGAATTACCAGCCCCCTCCTATCCTATGCAGAGCAGGGGGGCATGGATGGAATTGTAGGCACACAAAAAACCAGTCCATACAGGTTAATAGAATTTTCAGTTGCCTAGAGAGGCTGAGGAAACACAGCTCCTCTCCTATAATATTGGTGGGCAGGGATGGAGCCCCAGGTGTCTGGCTATCCTGTCTCTACTATCCATAAGCACCTGTAGTTGCCTGGAGAGGCTGGTGCAGGTCCCTTTAGCTTCTTCCCTGCAAGAGGTGGGGCTGGGGCCTAGGCTAGGGATGAAATCCAATCAGGAAAAAAGCCTGTTTTTACCTTTGCTTTGATTTTCAATCAGCCCTGCTTCCCCTCATGCTGGGGGTGGAGTTAAAATGGTGGCTACTGTCTTCTTTCCAATTTGGACATGTTCAAACTTTAGCTGTCCTACACTTTACACTTTAGCTGGCCAAATTTACAAATCAGTAGCTAAAATCAGTGCCCGGCCATCTCTTCCCCATTTTTGGGAAATGGAGTTTTCAACTCCAGCCATGGAATAGCTCCCAAGGTGGCTTGTGCTGCCAGTGGAGAATGGGCACTGGCCTCCATGGTGTGGAGTGCTCTACTCACAATTTGTCACTGCAGATGGGCAGTCTCCTCCTTCCATTCTTTCAAGAATGTTACAGGATGCTTTCTTGGTCTCTTGGGCCCCAAAACAGGTTCTTTAGATAGCTCAGGGTGATTATTGACTGTCCTGTAGGGCAAGCAGACTCTAGGAGCTTCTCACTCTGCCACCATCTTGCCCCTCCCTACTGGTCATTTGATTTTGAATTTTCAGGAATTTCTTTTTTTAAAGTTGCTGTTTTTTTCTGCAGCATAAACACCTTTGTCGCAGTTCTGACACTTGGGTAGCTGTTGACTTCAGGCAGTGTACCAGGGATGTACTTGGGACAAGGATGGGCTCATCAACTAACTGCTCTGGATGTCACATAAACAGATACAATTGTATTGACCTTTGCAAATGCTTCTGTCACTGTGATAGAGGAAATAAAAGAATTCCCGCCCCTCTTTATTTCTTGTTGACTTCAGGTTTTTTTTTTTTTCCTGCTTAAACTAAGTAGAATGGATTCTGCAACTGAACCCTGGCTGATACCATGGCAGTAGTTATTTGCAATATTGAATACAGCTTCTGACTGGAAAGATTGTTAGATAATAGAAACAGCTGTATAACAAGAGTGGCAAGTTTTAAACGTTTTCTTGGCAGCTGCAGCTATGTAGGAAACAAATCATGTCTCTGGCCACTTCGGATGCATATAAAACTTACTGTGACAGGATCACCAATAGGATTTTGGGGAGTGATGGGAGGCAGAGCTCTGCAAGCCCTAACTTTCACATTAAATGTGAACTTTTCCTAGAACTCAACCCTAAACGCATAATCCTGCTGGTTGAAATCTTCTGCCATAATCTTTCTAACGATGAATGGTCTCTTATCTAACTTCCCTGTTCTCTCTCCTTCTCTCCCTTCTTTACCACCAACATATACTCCCCTGCCACACACACACACCAGGGGGAAGTCCATTTTTAAGGAAACAGTGTGCTATAAACAAGAAACTAACCATTCAAAGGAGCAATAATGTCAAGAGCTACAAGTGTTGCCAACTGGAAAGCAGTATAGCCATTTCTCTAAAAGTTAAATATAGAATTAACATCCAATCCAGCAAATTCACTCTTAGGTATATACCCAAAGAAATTGAAAACACACACTCTAACAGATATTTGTACACCATTGTTCATAGCAGCATTATTCACAACAGCCAAAAGGTGGAAACAACTCACACGTCCATAAACAGATGAATGGATAAACAAAATGAGGCATATACACACAATGGAATATTATTAGACCATAAAAAGGATGGAACCCTGAGACATACTGCAACATGTATGAACCTTGAAAAGATTATGCTGAGAGGAACAAGCAAGGCACATATGGTAGACAGAATTATGTACCCCTTTAAAAGGCATGCTCTTAATCTTAATCTGCACTCCTGTGGGTGTGAAACCATTTGTAAATAGGACCTTTTGAAGATGTTATTTTTAGGTAAGGTGTAGTCCAGCCCATTTTCCCACTGGGGCTCCTCTCATCTGGGGATGGTGCAGATGCACCCACATTTGGGAAGCACTCCAGAAGGAAGAGGAGTCTGGTCTGGGGAAGGAGTGACAATGACCATGAGTCCAGACCTACCATGTAGGTTCCCAGAGTACTTGATCACCCCACGTGGCAATGTCTCACCCCACTAAGGAGGGGTGGGCAATGCGAAGGCACAGCCGGGACTTACGCATACCCAGTCATGTGATATTCAGGAAATAGCCGATACCCCCGTAGCATGAAAGCCTATACCTTTTTCTTTAGCATTATCTTATGTTAGGTTTTATTTTTTTTTTAAGATTTATTTATTTATTCCCGCCCCCCCAGTTGTCTGTTCTCTGTGTCTATTTGCTGCATCTCCTTTTCCGCTTCTTTTGTTGACAGCGGCATGGGAATCTGTGTTCCTTTTTGTTGCATCATCTTGTTGTGTCAGCTCTCCGTGTGTGTGGCGCCACTCCTGGGTAGGCTGCATTTTCTTTCGCGCTGGGCGGCTCTCCTTAAGGGGCACACTCCTTGCGTGTGGGGCTCCCCTACGTGGCGGACACCCCTGCGTGGCACTCCTTGCCCGCATCAGCACTGAGCATGGGCCAGCTTCACATGGGTCAAGGAGGCCCGGGGTTTGAACCATGGACCTCCCATGTGGTAGACGGACGCCCTAACCACTGGGCCAAGTCTGCCGCCTCTGTTAGGTTTTATTATATTATTTTTTCTCCCAAGCTCTCATGTCAGCTATAAATTAAAGTTCTTATGGCTCAATGTTTGTTTATATATGTCAAGTTGCTGTGCCTTTGGATCCAAATATGTGCATTTGAAGCAGAAGTCTATTTTTGCTTTCTAAACTAACTGGAACTGCCATATACTCTCTCCCTAGATTATGGAAAGTTGCTCTAAGAGTTTACACAAGAAAAATCTGTGTTAATTGTGATGGGACGTGGGGTGGGGTGGGGTGGGGGAAGAGAGAGAGAATACTGAATAACCGTATCACAACTCTGAGTGTGACACAAGATTCTCTTTCTTCTTAGCAATCCTGCACCTCATTCCTTGCGGCGGCTTGCTCGGTTGGTAGAGGTGGGGTTTGGCTGCGGACGAGGGGTAGGTCCAGCTTAGGACAAGCGGTCGGTCCCACTTGGGACGAGGGGTCGGTCCCACTTGGGACGAGGGGTCGGTCCCACTTGGGACGAGCGGTCGGTCCGGCAGCAGACGAGGGGTCGGTCTCACAGGGGTTGCGCGGTTTGGCTGACGGGGTCGCCCGGCAAAGCCGGCGACGAAGGGGTCGCCCGGAGAAGCAGGCGACGAACTGGGGACAAGGGAGGCCAGGCCCTTGTCGGGGGCTCTCAGGACTGGAGGGCGCACGGCAGAAAAACTACCGCGGAGACAAGGTAAACACGCAAGTCCACTTTACTGAGGGAGAGGCAACAGTTTTATAGGGGCTGGGGAAGGTTGATTAGTCGAAGCCACGCCCTGTTCTGATTGGTTGCTGGAGAAAGGTCAGTGGGCGGTACTGGACCGGGGAGGGGTGGTGGTTAGGGATTGGCTGTCGCTGTTGCTGGGGGAAGGGGCAGGGTTTAGGGATTGGTGGCTGCTGTTGCTGGGGTGGAGGGCAGACTTGAGTTTCCCGCCCACGCCTGGCTGTTGCTGCTGTCGGGGGGGAGGGAAAAGGGCAGACTGGATTTTTCCGCCCACGCCTGGCTGTTGCTGCTGTCGGGGGAGGGGAAAAGGGCAGACTGGAATTTTCCGCCCTGCGCCTGTGCAGGGAGAAAGAAGAAGAAGGGTGCCGCCCCACAGGCATCGTGTGGCGCCATCCGGGAGGAGGGGCGGCCGCGGAAGCATGGCTGCCGAGAAGGGGAGACCCGAGGGCACTCTGCGCCCATGCCGAGCTCCCTTCAGGGGTGGCGGTGAGTCTGACCAGCCACCCTATTATGGGGGCAGCGGCTTGGCCTGCCGCGGCTGCTCCCCCGCCAGGCCAGCAAACCACACTTCAGCCCGAGGGGTGACCGCAATTCCTAATAATTTTAGGGTCTGCTATGCCTCTTGCTATGAGAATTAGCATCGGCAGCTTTCAAAATGACTTACCAGTTAACCCCTCCAGACTTTCTTTTCTTCTTCAAATTCCCTATCTCTAAGCCTTCTAATTCTCCTTCCGACTTCCATCTGTAAAGTTAATGCAATCCAATAAGAAAATAATGTGTTCTGGAGACGCTGACATGCTCAGAGTCATTTTATCCTGCCCTAAAGCCTGGAAAGTCTGAATTTTCCTTGGGATAAAAAAAGTAAGAAATAATAGAATAATTCACTGTACTGTAACAATTAAATCCAGCAATTTAATATTGTGCATTGGTAAATATAATGCTTGCAAGAATCAAAAATCTCCCATGTATTGACAGACAAAAACAAAGTTATAAATCTAAACCTCCTATTCTGAACCACATTCCTAAATGTAAATAAGCACCCAAGCATGCTGCTACATATCTTTACAGAAGCAATTACAAACAAGCCTTATCAGTCACTGCTAAGTCACCAACTCACCCGCAATGCTTATCTGCTATGCCCTCTACTGGAAAGAGTACACAAGGCAGGTCGCATTATTTCCAATTAATTTTTGGCATCATCAGTCAGCATCTGCTTTAGGAATGCATGGCGTGAAATTTATAGTAGCAGATTTAATATTCCATCTAGCCAAAATTATTTTGCTACAGGGACTTACCTTTGGTGGAATATTTAGAGTTAGCTTAAAAAAAAAAAAAAATATATATATATATATATATATATATATATATATTATTTGCTTGCTTCTCTGTTTTTCTGACCCACTGTCCAAACTCTCAAGCTGTCATCTAACTCGGTGCACATGCGAGTAAAATGTGTTTAATTTCACGTTTTCTAAGAATAATTACTTAACATCATGCCACTTAAAATGTATTTCTATATATGCAAATGCTAATGAACCTACAAAAATTTGAATCATCTTTTGAAAGAATTAGGGTATTAAAGGGGACGCTGGGCCTATTCCTTCTTCTCCCACAGTGGCCACCCAGACCAGAGGTGAGATCCTGTCTTCAAACTGGGTGTGAGCCCAGTGGCTTGGAGGGGAATTTAATCCCGTGGACCTTTCTTGAGTCTCCCCAAAATATTGGAAACAGAGCCTTGGGGCTCTCTGGAGATGCCCAGTCCTCACTCAGGTCCCATGAATGACCACTAGGAGGGGTCTCCCACCCAGGGCCACAGGGGGCTTCCTACCTGAACTGAGGCTGGTGGCAGGCTTTGGTCTTTGGCCTCAGCTTATCTGTTTGGTCACGGACACACCCAAGCAACAAAGATCTTAGTCCTATCTGTTGCTCATCTTGAGGCCTAAAACAGTCAGCAAAGAACCACAAGGAGTAAGAGGAAAATGGAAACTTTGGTTTTCATTTTTTAAAAAAAGTATGATTTTGAAATCATTTTAGATTTATAAGAAAGTCGCAAAAACAGTACAGGGTTCCTGGATACTCAATTTTACCCGATTTCACCTAACTTAACATCATACTTATAACCAAGGGACAATGATCAAAGCCAAGAAATGAACTTTAGTACCATACTAATTACTACACTAATGATTTTAAATCAGATTACACAAATTTTTCTACTAATATCTTATTTTCTGCTCCAGGATCTGACCCCACACGCTGCATTTCATTTAGTTCCCATGTCTCCCTAATCTCCTCCAATCTGGGATGTTTCCTCACATTTTCCTTATCTTTCATGAC
This sequence comes from Dasypus novemcinctus, assembly GCF_030445035.2. Classification (NCBI taxonomy): domain Eukaryota; kingdom Metazoa; phylum Chordata; class Mammalia; order Cingulata; family Dasypodidae; genus Dasypus; species Dasypus novemcinctus. The sequence goes on from NC_080675.1 coordinate 54,642,657, forward strand.
CTTGACAATTTGAAGAGTATGGACCAGGTATTCTGTAGACTGTCCCTCGGTTTGAGATTGTTGACTATTTTCTCATGATTAAATTGAAATTATGAAATTTGGCAAGATTACTTCAGAAGCAGTGAGTAATTCTCATTGCTTTGAGGAAGCAGGACTTGTTTTTCTAGCAATGCAGGGGCATGTGCCAAGGACCTGAATGAAATCAGCACACTTTTGTAGGAACATGGGCTTAGGTCTAAGAAGAGTTAGGCACCCAGTCTATGGGCAATTGACCTGCATCTGTGTCCTGCTTTCTCTGTTACTATAGGTGACCTTGGGAGAAGGGAGACTATTTCTAGATACTAGACAGCACTAGTTATTTTCTTAATCTAATGCTCCTGAGATCAGTAGAAGGATGAGGGGTAGTCAAGGAAGGCAGAGTATTATGGATGTTGGCATGGTGGTGGTGGGGCATGGGGAGAGGGGCACCAAAATGAAAGTGTGGGTAAAATGAAAATTTTTTGGTCCCATGCAGTAGGTTCAGCAGGGCTTCAGATACCTCAAGAATGCGATGTAAGGGGTCGGAAACTAGCTAATTTGTGTTGAGGGGATGATGGTAAACATTTCTCAATTGGCATTTTTAACAATGGAAAGGAGATTTGATTTCTTCAGTTGGGTAAGTTGGTGCAGTGGTGAAATATGATCATGGAGCACATTTTTAGACTTCTTCGTTGCCTTTCTCCCCCTTTAGCATGAAAGCTGTGTAGGGGACATGGTGCCACTCTGTAAACCTAGGGCCCAGGTTGGCATATTGGAGAAGCTAAAAAAATTTTTATTCATTAAATGAATAAAAAATAAATGAAGGTATCGAGTACTCATTTGCCAGACATACTCCTGGTCATGCCACTCATCCTGACTCAGAATTATACAACTCGACTCCATTCTCCAGCAGGGTTTTGAAAGCCCAGAAGTGGTCCTGAGGCCTCCAAGCTTTCTTCCCTCGTCCGTCCTGTAAGTGCATAGGGAAGCTGCATTGGGAGGAGGAAATCCCAGAGACCAACAGAATCTATCATTGTTTGGGGGAAGGTAGAAGCGGGGAAAATCCAAGTTTGGGAAGAGGAGGCAAGGAGTGGTAATATTGAAGCCTCCTTCAGGGTGGGCCTTAGTTTGGTGGAGCCAGAAAAGGAAGGCGAGATGGCAGTGCTGGTGGGGATGTGAATGAATTGGGGACACATGGATTTTACTCCTTTGCGTATGGGGTTGTGTGTGCAGATTGAGACATATTTCCCTTGTTGACGGAACTGATTTCATTTCTTTATCTGCTCAGTGCTTCTTGGTTACTCTCTTAAAATTGCCAGTTATCCATATAATTTAAAAAACACACTATTTGTAAGTATTGTAATTTAAATTGTGTTAAGTTTTCTAGATGCATGTTTAGTGAGAACTTTTAAAAACACTCGAGAGAAGCAAAGCAGCAGCAGGCTTTGCAGGTTTATTTTACTCAGGTGTACAAAGTAGACAGGAACTGGTTTTACTGGCACACTAATGAAAACAGACAATGCTATGAGCATTTGGTATGTAGTAGACACTGACATGCTTTATATATACCAACCCATTTAGCCTTTATGAGCACGCATGAATAAGTCTATTATATCCCATTTTACAGAAAAGGAAATCAAGGCACACAGAACTTAAGAAACTGGTTGCCAGCATACAACTAGTAAGTAGCAGAGCTGGGAGTTGCACTCTAACTAGCATACTACACAGTTCCTCTAGAGTGATCCAGAAAAGGTCTGTGCTCTCTGGAAAACTTTGCAACCTGGGAATATGAATGGAAATGTTGGGAAGGACTAGTTTCCTGCTTTTTCTTTTTTAGGAACAAAATGCATATACCAAGCGCTCATCCTTGTGTGGGCTTCTTCGTGCTGGGCAGTAAGAAGTATTGTTGGCCCCCTTGCTTCAGGAGGCTACAGGGAGTTCCTACAGGAGGTAGTGCTTTGGTAGAGGAGGCATGAAGGGGTGAGACGAAGGTGTTTGTTAAGGTTTTTATTTAACCCAGGAGCACTATAAGGAAATAAGTAACACAGAATATCTTATCAAAATTTCAAGCAGGTCACCTAATTATGTGTCATATGACAATTATGGGATATGGTGGAATTGCTTTAAAAAAAGTTTCAGTTTTGTTTGACTCTTGCACAGGTTCACACATTTACTTTGTACCAATTACTCACAGTGTTCAACAGGTTTAGGCTCTGTAAATTCACTATTCATTTGCTAGCAAGGGAACAAGTAAGAGGGGAAAGTACTATGATATAAATGCTGACCCTTGTCAAGCAGGACATCGTCATGAAATGCACAAAGTGCACACAGCATGGCTTGTGTGGTCACATCAGAAAGGGGTCTTGTCTCATGAGTGGCACCAAATTTATTTGCCTCCAACTCTGACATGAAATGCAGGAAATGTAGGTAATTTCAAAGCACTGAAGCCATTTAAAGATAACAAATCACCAGTGATAAGTTATAATAGTAATTGTTGTTATCATTATATATTTTTACACATTATGCATATGACTCAAGAGCATAATTTGGAAGAAATTACTATCACCTAAACTTTTTTTTTTAATTTTAATTTTAATTTATTTAATTCCCCTCCCCTCCCCCGGTTGTCTGTTTTCTATGTCTTTTTGCTGCGTCTTGTTTCTTTGTCCGCTTCTGTTGTCGTCAGCGGCACGGGAAGTGTGGGCGGCACCATTCCTCTGCAGGCTGCTCCCTCCTTCGCGCTGGGCGGCTCTCCTCACGGGCGCACTCCTTGCGCGTGGGGGTCCCCTACGTGGGGGACACCCCTGTGTGGCAGGGCACTCCTTGCGCGCATCAGCACTGCGCATGGGCCAGCTCCACACGGGTCAAGGAGACCCGGGGCTTGAACCGCGGACCTCCCATGTGGTAGACGGACGCCCTAACCACTGCGCCAAAGTCTGTTTCCCTCACCTAAACTCTTAATTGGTCAGGGTTATAATTAGGAAACTGGCCACTCAAATCTTCAAAGAGGCCTCTGCTCTTCTGTTAATAGCATGGCTGAACCAAACAGAACAATCATGAATTTCAGCATTAAGTGGTCTCAGTTTTGGGGAGGTAAAGTCTAATTCCTAACTAATGAACATTCCAGTGGACCTTGGACATATTCTGCCTGCAAAACATAAAATTAGAATGGTGTTTTGAACCCTGCTTGGAAGCAATATATAAACTAGTGCAACGTTTTTCAAATGCAGTATTCAGCAGCTGATTCAGCTGGATCATAATTTATGCTAATAAGTTCCTGGATTTCAAAGTGACCTTTTTCTAATCATACTAAAACCCTATAATTCGGGTATGTTTTAAAGTTTAGAATGGGTAGGGAATTCTCTGTCAAAAGCTAGGCTATGACTGGCCCTTTTTAAAAGGGAAGGGAAAAAAACAAAAGTTACATCCCAGAGGGTTGGAGGAGGGATAGAAAGTTCATTTCCTAAAGTTCTTGATTTCACATACCATTTACCACTAAAGAATTATCACAATTTTCACATGGCTGCAATATTTGTGGAATTTAATGAGACATGGTATTGATGTTAGGAAGTGGGTGGTTTCAGTTAATTATGATGGAAGAGGAGTAAGTATACTGAAGTGAGCTGAGAAGCTCATGTTCTAGTCCCAGGTCTGCACACTACCCAGTTGTGCGACATTAATCAAGTCACTTAGAGGCCTCAGGTTCTTCATTTATAAAACTGGATTAGCTGTGCTGGTTGTACTAGATGATCCTTTAAAATCCTTTTTTTATTCAACAAATTTTATTTTCTCTGATTAATTTAGAATCATCTCCTCATCTTGCTTTTTTTCTGCAGCTAAACTAGAAATTTGAGGTTTTTCTCCTAAAAAATGCAATGATGTTAAAATATGGAATGCTTTATGAATCTGCATGTCATTCTTGCACAGGGGCCATGCTAATCTTCTCTGTGTCGTTTCAATCTTAGTATATGTGCTGCTGAAGTGAACACTCTTACTAGCCACTTTGGCATGAAAATTCCACATAGCTGAATAAGTTTTCCAGACCAGTGGCTTTCAAATTTATTTTTGAGTGTGACCCACAATAGAAATACATTTAATATTGTGACCCAGTACACACATTTATAGATTTATATGTAAATGTTTTTACATGCACATGTGCTAATATGTTATTTAATATGTGATTTGTGTTGCTATACACATATATACACACAACACATTAATGAAATGAAACTGAAAGTTTCACGAAGTAATACTTACCCTTGTCGCCTCAGATGCACTGTATTTATTCTATTTCATTGAAAATGTGCTGGTCAGTTCCCTCCAAACTGACAGTTGGACAATCACTGTAATGAGTCACAATCCTGCACTTGGAGGAAATGCCTCCAGCTGAATACAGGTGGCTGTGTTGTTAACAACAAAAGTTTTCATCGTTGAAACAACACTTAGTTGGGTAGATATCAATCTACATACTGAATAAATAATCTATAATTTTAGTGAAAAATAATAACAAAAACAACTGCTAAGTACAAGTATTCACCATCAGTGAACTGAAGTATTTTAAGGTCTGCAGAACTGAATTTTGTTTTTCCCTTCTGTAAGCAAAGCTTTAAAAAAGTTTCCTCACTTGCTAAACAATCTTTTAATTCTTCAAAGGGACCCTAGTTTTTTGATAAATGGATCATCTTCTGCTTATAAAAATGCCCTTTAAAGCTTCTGCAGCTTTTATTATAGTACTTTATTTTTGTCATGATTTTAGTAGAGCTTGTATGTAGTATTTTTTGAGTTGTTTTTACAGTAATTTTTGAAAGCGCCATAAATGATAAAAAATTATATAATGTTTTCCATTTGTTTTCAAAATAAGAAGATTCTAGCTCTTGAATCTTTTATTACCCCCTCCCCCAGAATTCTCTATGGGACCCCTCTCACTGTTTTTATGTTCAAGTTTTGGAATGCAGGTTATCACAAGGATTTCTTTTTTTTTTTTTTTAAGATTAATTAATTTCTCTCCCCTTCTCCCCCACCCCAGTTGTCTGTTCTCTGTGTCTATTTGCTGCGTCTTTCTTCTTTGTCCATTTCTGTTGTCAGTGGCACGGGAATCTGTGTTTCTTTTTGTTGCGTCATCTTGTTGTGTCAGCTCTCTGTGTGAGCGGCGCCATTTCTGGGCAGGCTGCACTTTCTTTTACGGTGGGCAGCTCTCCTTACCGGGCACACCCTTTGCACATGGGGCTCCCCCATGTGGGGGACACCCCTGCGAGGCACGGCACTCCTTGCGTGCATTAGCACTGCGCATGGGCCAGCTGCACACGTGTCAAGGAGGCCCAGGGTTTGAACTACGCACCTCCCATGTGGTAGACGGACTCCCTAACCACTGGGCCAAGTCCGCTTCCCATCACAAGGATTTCTTGCATCTTAGATCTTACTAGGTGACTCCTGTATATCCCATAACATGAAACCCAGGGATGCCTTTTAGACATATACCTTTAATCACACACATTTTTACATTAACCATAAATGTTATTTCTGATGCTTAACCATCTTGTGAATATTTCATTTAGATGAAATAAATCTCAAAATATTTTCTTTTAAAAGGTTATATTGCAAAATAACCTGATTCCAAGTAAAACTTCTAAATAGATGATTGTTTTTATAAAAAAATCATAATCTGCTTATTAAAGTATGAAGATTGCACTCCATTTCCATCTATTGTACTTTTCTCCCCCCGAAACTACACTATACCAGATTTATGAAAGTGTTAAAAATTAAATTAGGCTTATTTCTCTTTATTTTTAAATTAAATCTTAATTTAACAATATTACCCTCATCCAAGGCAACTATGTATGAAGACACTTGAATGCTCTGTGAAGTTGGATCACAGGGATATGAATATGGTCCAATTGTTTACCTTTCTATTCTTGACCTCTATCTTGAAACTTTCTCTGCCTTATCAACTGAAATTTTCTAAAAAAAAAAAATCATAATACCTGTATCACTGAAAATCAACCTTCACTAATAACACTCTAGATCTGCAGAAAAGATCCAGATAACTCCACTTACCAGTGAACAATTTCTAAATTTACATTTAGTTTTGGAAACTTACCCAGCCCTCCCTCCCACTTTTTTCCCAATATGATGTAAGTTAATATTTTCTACATAAAATTTCCACCATATATATATTACTTTGTTGAAAAGCAATCAGGATGTTTTTTAAAAGAAAAAACGCTTATTCAAGGTATGTTCCTGTTAGCTTACTTTCCTATATCTAGTTAAGCACACTGTGCTGTTCCTGGAGATTAAAAAAAAAAATATCATCCACGCTGATCCAAATCAAACAGACCTTTAGAGGGTACTGACAATGACGTCTTCATTCAATATGATCACTGCTAAAGCTTTAGCTCCTTGTTTGCTCTGTAATGCTGTGCCAAGATCTTGGCCTTTACATGCTCCCAGAATTCCCTGGAAGCATTACTTATTTCTCAGTAATAGCTTTAGAATGGTTTTGTATACACACACACACACACACACACACAAATTAAAGATGAACAAAGCAGTGTGAATTTCCTACTGAGTTGAAAGTTTTTTCTTTACCTCACTTTAGGACTTGGAACCAATTTTAATACCCCACATTGGTGCATTTATAAAGCATACTGGAAGTAAAACAAAGTAAAAAGATTTGCTGTTACAGGATCCATATATTTTTTTCAATCTGGGGTATTAAATTATTTTCTTGAATATTAAACATTTTTACTTATTTATTTTTTACTTCATTTTTTTCTTTTAGATGGTACTGGGGATCAAATCTCCTGCAGGACCTTGTACATGAGAAGCAGGCACTCAACCACTGAGCTACATCCACTCCCCAATGAGAGTTGTTTTTTTCTTTTGTTTGTTTACTTGTTTTTTGTTTTTAGGATATACCGGGGATTGAACCTGGGAACTCGTACATGGGAAGCAGGTGCTCATCCACTGGAACTACATCTGCTCCCCAATATTAAACATTTTTAAACTCTGAGGGCTATTGATGTTTAAAGACTCATATTGCTTAACTTTCAAAAAGTAAATTAGAGGGAAGTGGATGTAGCTCAAGTGATAGAGCTTCTGCCTACCATTTGGGAGGACCTGGGTTCAGTCCCTGGGGCCTCCTTGTGAAAAAGAAGAGAAAGCATGCTCACATGGCAAGCCAGTGTCTGCACATGTGTCAGCTCAAGTGCCCACCTGGTGAGCCAGTGCTCCACACAAGTGAGTCATGCAGCAAGATGATGGTGCATTGAAAGAGATCCAAGGGGAGAGCCAAGGTGAAGCACAGCAGAGACCAGGACCTGAGGGGGTGCAATTGACAGGGAACCTCTCTCTCCATCAGAGGTCTCCAGGATTGAATCCTGGTGAATTCTAGAGGAGAGAAAATGAGAAGAGAAGACAACACAGACAGCAAAAAAGCAGGGTGGGAGGAGGGGAAGGGGATAAATAAATAAATAAATAAATAAATAAATAAAAAGTAAATTAGAAAACTACATTTCATATACTAGCTTAATGACTTAAAGAAACTAGCAGAATCATTAAATAATGCTAACTGTAAAAATGGGCTTTCTTTAAATATCACAGAGGCTAAATAGCATGGTTCCATCATCAGGAAATACTAAGAATATGGATGGAATTAATATTTCATGATTTCTATTTGAAGATTTCAAAATAGTTGATGAGTAATTGATGACTTTGAATTTGGCTGCATTTTGAATAAAAGAACATAAGCATTTTGATCAGATGGGTCCTTTTAAAAAACAAAGAGAAAAGGAAAGTCAGTAGCAAACCAAGCACACCCCCTATCAGAGGAAATAGGGAGAGGAAGTTGAGCACTTTTGGTGGTTTGTTGGAGAACATGGACACCACAAATCCCCTTCTCCACTTGCCCTCCGGTGGATGCCAGCCTCTGTGCCAGGGCAAAAGGGCACTGAAGCATGTGAAGAGGCAGACAGTTTTGCTGGCTCCCACTTGCTCCTCAGGCCAAAGTCCAGGCAGAAGTTGGCCTTGTGGGGTTCCTGTAGTCCTGCCAACCCATTCCACCCCTGAGACACTGCTAGGAGAAGGCTGGCCAAGTCTTGCACGACAAGTCACCTCCTTCCCATTGTTCACACTGTCTTCAATGTCGGGGAGTAAGACTGAAGGAAACCCCTTCTGTCAGATTTTATGGTGTTTGTGAACTTGTCAAGGAAAGTCAGAAAACAAAAAAGAAAGCAACATGTTTAATCTCACGCAAAAGAATTCTTCAATGAAGTTCACCTGTGAATGAAACCCAATAACCCTAACTTTCAGCTCAGTGTAGTATTTTTCCATTTACCAATGGTCTTTAGAAATTTAAATAATTATGATCCTATTTGTGGCCATTGTTTCATTGCTTTGCCAAAGAGAGAGTCATCCAAAGCCATGTTGCACAAACATAGAATAATCTATGCATCATTTGGCAATAATCAATACACAAAGCATATTTAGATGTATGTGAAACTCAACAGGATAGATATAAAATTAAAAAGCAGGCATTCTCAAAAAAAGGACTTCATTTACTAGTCTTAAGAGTATAAACAGGAAATATTACCTTTAATAAGATTCTTTAAACAGCACATATATATGTATTCAGATGAATATTCACATATATTTACATATACATTCAGAAACTAGCACGTTCATCTCACACAGGAATGCAGTCTCTTTTCTAAACCAATAAAGACAAAGAATTTCCAGGAAAGTTTATTTTGAAAATTTTTATTGTCGTTTTTTTTTAGAAAAGTGAAAATCATAATCTCCCATGATTTCTTTCAAATGGATACTTAGACAAATTTATCAACGCTTCCTTCAATTTTTACACCACACTGAACTCCAACAGGTTTTTGTTTTAAGGTAAACCAGGTTTTTGGTTCTTCCCTGTGGAGAAGTTACTTTCAAGTCAGTGAAAGTTCTTGGCCCATGATTAAAAGTCTTTGCCAATTAGTACTCAACAACTTCAATTCATTTTTTTCTGGTTCAAGATGAGTAGGAGCCTAATAAGGCTGTGATAAAAGGGCAAAAGGCACTGAGAGCCAAAAGCGGATTAATGAGCTCCTCCATTTATTTGTCTTCCTAACAGCTGAACTGTTACAACTATTGACACTCTTCAAAAGGTTCCGCTCTGAACCCTGTCCAGGCACTGCAGGCTCCAATGGACATCTTCAAATCCAGAGAATGGAGGGGCAAGAGCTTCCCCTGTGTGATGCCAAAACCAACAAAGCCCCATGGATCAGGTAATGAAACTTCAGCTTTCCCCCTTTGAGATTTATTTACTGGCAGCTGACAAGGGGCAAATTCAGCTCGAATTGTGCAGTCAAGGCCCTGTCAAGCTTTTAGAGGCACCCTTGTCTAGAAGCACCTTCATGACTGGCATTTCACTCAAAAGCCCTCGGCACTGGTCCTTAACAGCTTATGACATCACAAAGGACACTCCAGACAGATGCCTACATGGCATCCTGCAGCATTTTAAAAGAGAATTAGTGGTTTTAATTATGGTCGTAGTATGAAAGGGAACCATGCAAGCTCCACAGGAGACCTTTGATCAGACCCTTTTGCTAGTACAATGCCACGGAACTGTGACTATTCCTGGTAAGGGGCCTTTTCTTGCTGAATGACTCACCAGTGATCTTTGAATGCAGACAAGCTTCTAGCCCTCCCTCTTCATTAGTGAGCATTTCTATACAGGGGCCTATATAGTGCTTGGAGTCTAGGAGCTATACAATTGGGGGGAAAAGAATCCCTACAGATTCTGGCCTCTACTTAGGAAGTGCTGAAGGACTCTGAGTGACTTTATTCATTAAAACAGGTTGCTATTAATTAACTGTCATAATAAAATAAAGAACTATTATTTGCATTTCTTACTCTGTTCTCTTTAGTAATATGTATAAAAGATGCTTGTAACAGAAATGAATTTATGGAACCACTTCTTCATCCCCCCAATCCCTGCCTTTTTTTTTTTTTTTTTTTTGCATTTTGGCAGCAGGAGCTTCCTAATTGTTGGGCCCAGATCTGTGAGTCCAAATAGAAGTAAAACATAAATATAAAATTAATTAAGGAAATACAAAATCCTTTTTACTTTTCAATCAGTTCATGCTACTTAAATTAGCAAACATCAAATTAGCTTCCCTTTTGGTGATTTCTGAGAACTAAGACAATATAACTCAAACATTTTCAAAATATCACCATGTTGGAGTTTTGTTTGAAGTACAAGATTATGTAATAACCATAGTCACTAAAAAATTATTATAATTTGAAGCATAGCAATATTAACTCTGTCTTAAAAAAAACAAAAAACAAAACTATTCTACTTGCAGGAAAAAGAAAATGTCTTTGGTCTGGTATTAATATTTTAAGAATTTAACCTTCAAAACCAATCCCATAAAAGATTCATGGTCGATATTTTAAGTATATGAAAGTAGTTCAACCTCTCCTAGAATCCAGTCATGTGAAAGATTGTGGAAGCAGGAAGATTTTTCAAGATTTTTACTGAAATGCTAATGTGATAACATGGGATAAACAGAATTTTGCATAAATAGCATATCTCAGTCACAAACACCCCAGTAAACAATACTGTAGTGCTATATTACTTGTGTCTTGGAGATGACTTAGTTTTCAATTTTTATACAGTTTCTTTTCTTGGAAAACAAACTTTGGGACTTCAGAATTTTAGAAGCTGAATGACAAGCAGGTTTTTCACATTTTGCTGCCTCAGATATTTTTCATATTTCTCAGACTTTGCAGTTCTTTTCTTAGGTGCTTTAGAGCAACTAAAATATCAGGCAGCTGTGGATCATTCTGTGCTTTCTGGGTGTAGAGACGGAAATGTCTGATGGTTTCAGATAGCAGGACTTCAGGGTCAGCATCCCTTTCCCGAAGACGCAGCATCCGCTCACAGGCGATGGCATAGTTTTTGTGCCAATTCACCGGGTATTCCTTTTGTAAATAGACAATCTCCTTATAAAGCTGAAAAACAGCAAAATGTGGGTGCTCCATTGTTACTCCTTGACTTTTTAGAAGAAAACACAGAGGAATTCATAACACAAGAAAAAAAAGTCCAAGTAGCCTACAGTAAAAATCTAATCGTTGCTAGGCCATGCAGAAAATGCAAGGATGTTACTGTAATTATTACAGTAGCAGGAGGCAAACAGGCTTCATCTAAAACTGCTTTTGGGGTTTTTTGGATGTTGCAGGGGAAACCTAAGACACACTGTGTCAGGACAAAATGCTCTTCCTCCAGAAAGATGTTCTGGGAAAAGGATTTAGTTCTAATTCATGGAAAGCTATTTACTCGACAGGCAGAACGGTTGAAACTCTAAATTTAGCTGTTGGAGGGGAAAAAAATAGCTTTCTTCAGAAGACTGCCTGGAAAATGAACTTAATGGTATTTAAATTTTACCCCACATTATTTACATAAAATTTTCTCTACTTTATAAAACAACAATAACAAAAACCTAAACAAATCTACATCAAGTAGGCTGGGCATAATAATAAAATTTAAGAGACTTCTTTAAAGCAAGGTATTTAAAATCATCACAGTATCCTCTAATTACAATTTTTAAAAAAACTACATCCTTTAATGGCAGGAAATATTTAATTTTGCCAACAGAAGTTCACAAATTTGCTTTTCAACATAGAGATAGTATTAATTAGAGTTAGAAATTTCATAGCAAATTTTCCAGAGGGGGAAAAAGCATCAAAATTTAACAAATAAAAAGGCAGATAAAAATCTGCAAAATAGAATATTACACTTGCTTATTTGGGATAGTCATGGCTTTCTTAGGGCTTGGCAGATTGGAGTCAGATTTATAGGAAATTGGGTTTACTAGTCGACTCACTGAGAACACAGAGCAAGCAATATTGCTTTCTCCAGGGACAAGAACTTTTTGAATTAGAACTGTATTCATGAAATCATTCATTTGAAAAGTACCCAGTTAGATTATCTATTTCTCCAACTCTTACTCCAGAGCAGACACACAGAGATCTAACCTATTTTTAAATAGCTTCCATGTGAAGAATTCCACAATCCATGTGAGAGGTCATTTTGATATTTAATAAGCCTCACTTTTCAAGTTGTCTTTTTAAAGCATTTTCCCCCTTAGTTCCCTTCATTTTATAAAATGGGACAGAGTCACCTTGCACTTTCACATACATCAAGGCTAACAACTCAGCCTCCCACTTTTTCACTCTCTTGGTAAAATATGCAAGGTTTCTCCATCCTTTCCCTGTAGTTTTTTCCCTCTAACCAGTCAGTGCTTCTCTTCCTGAGCCTCCCTCCACTGGCATTCAGCAACTGTGCAGTTTCTTCACCTCCCTGAAGTTTTCAAAACTCTACTCAGGGTTTAGAGGCTAAAATGGAAGCAAGCACTTCAATGAGCATTTCCCCAATGGCTCAGGAAAACGAGGGGCTCACTCATGACCTACCTACCCTGGTCCTCAGACACCAGAGCAGTCACACTGTCCTCTAAAGTACTTTGTTCCTGATGCATACTACAGTTTATTTTTTATCACCCAATAAGCTACACCTGCTGTATTTTAAGGTAGTCATTTCTAACTATATGAGGTTATAGTTCTTCTTCTAGGGGTGTTTCGGTGCTGTTACTCTAAGTGGACTTTTTTCTATTTCTTGGGGATATCTTCAACTTAGCAAATAATTCCTAAGAAGCTGGCTACTTCCTGCTCTTCCACTATGGTGAGTTGTCACCTGAACTTAATGTTCTTCATAAGCTAGTGAGTGGAACAATGTAAATAATAACAAAAATATAATTTCTCACCTAACGAGAGTGCTCTTATAAGATCAGGACTGGGGCTGAATTTGTGCTGACTCATCAATATTTGACTTTATGTGTCCTATTAAAAATGTCATACATCTAGGGACAAATGCAAAGGAGATACTGTCTGTGTTCTCTGAAGAGTAATACTCACTGGCCCAGAGGGCCAATAACTGCATGGATCAGCTTCAGTAGTGGCCTAACAACTGACCACAGAACCAGATCACTGATGAGAATATTACATATTCGTGAAGTCTCAAATCTCCCCTGACAAATTTTGTTTTTTACAGAGTCACAGGATATTAGAAATGAACAGGATATAATATAACCAGGATATGAGAGATTATAAAGTTTAGAGCCCACCTAAAATTTTCTTTTAGATAAAATTGAGGCCTGAAAACATTCATTGGCTCCCTCACAGTTGATAATTAAGGACAGAGCAGGACTCGAACCTGGGCCTCCTGGCTGCCAGTCAGAGCTCAGGAATGCTGCTGCCTATAATCTAATCCCTTACAGTTCTTCCAGGGGGGCACCTTGACAGTTCTGGGGTTCCCTCATTGTGGCCTGCCCTCCCCATCCTCTCCCCCTTCCTTGCTTCCCCATCTGTCTGGTTAGCTCCTTTTCTGGAGGCCTTCCCTCCCTTCCTCACCACTTTCCTCTCCAGCTTCCTCTGATGCATACACAGCTCTCATGTTTCCATAGCACTTCTGCGTATCTCTCATAGCACCTACAACACTCAGCTGTAAGTAAGGGTTTATCCTGTCTCTCCTACTAGCCTTGGGTGGCTGGGACAATGCTTTATCATCTCCAACACAATATTTGGTACAAAATTCATGCTCAATAAATCCTCTGTGAATGAATGAAGAAAGAAAGAAACAATGAACTAAGGACCACTAAATTTAAGAGTAAAATGAGTCATACTGATTGGACACCATGCTATTTTCACTTAGCACCATACAGATGTTGAGGCTAAGTACATCCACAGTGGTCCAGAGAGCGCAGAAATATTTCAACTGCTCATATACTCAGCTTCTGGGCCCTCTTTTTATGGCTCCTTGCCAGGATCTGTTTCCTACTGAGCAGGCTCCATGACTATCTCAGAAGATGTCTAAAGAGCCCAGTACTGAGTAGGGACTTTCTAAAATACTGCTGCAGCAAGCAACCTCTGCTCCGTGTTTTTTTAAAAACTTTTTAATTTCTTCCTCTCCACACACCACGCCCCCCCTCCCCCCACCCCGCCAATTGTCTGCTCTCTCTGTCCATTCGCTGTGTGTTCTTCTGTGTCTGCTTGCATTCTCGGTGGCACTAGGAATCTGTCTCTTTTTGTTGCGTCATCTTGCTGTGTCAGCTCTCCGTGTGTGTGGTGCCACTCCTGGGCAGGCTGCACTTTTATTGTGTGGGATGGCTGCCCTTGTGGGGTGCACTCCTTGCACATAGGGCACCCCTATGCGGGAGATACTCCTGTGTGGCATGGCACTCCTTGCACACATCAGCACTGCACATGGGCCAGCTCATCACATGGGTCAGGAGGCCCTGGGTTTGAACCCTGTACCTCCCATACGGTAGGTGAACACTCTATCAGTCGAGCCACATCTGCTTCCCTGTGTTCTTTTTCATCAGAGAGGATTTGAGAAAGAGCCTCATAACATTGGGTTGTATCTTGTGTAGTTTTTTTTTTAAGCTTTCTGGGGCCACAGTTACAAGACAAAGCTATTCTCCATGGCCCTTTTTCTTTTCTCATGACATTTCAATCAGCCATCATTTAAAGTATAGCCAAGATCTTGACTTTTGCATAGAGGGTAGCCTGCCAGGATTTGTTTATTACAAAGTCATTGCATCTCCTATGGTTCCTATAACAAATTACCACAAAATTAGTGGCTTAAAACAACACAAATTATCTTATAGTTTTGGAGGTCAGCAGTTCTAAAATCAAGGTGTCAACAAGGCTGCATTCCTTCTGGAGGCCCTTGCCCTGCCTCTTCCAGCTTCTAGAAGCTACCTGGATTCCTTGGCTCATGGCCCCTTCCTCCATCCTCAAGGCCAGCAGCATAGCATCTTCAAATCTGTACCTCTGACCTCTGCTGGCATTGTCACATCTCCTCTCTGACTCTAACTCTCCTGCCTCCCTTTTATAAGGACCCCCATTGATTACATATGGACCCACCAGGATTATCCAGGATAATTTCCCCAACTCGAAATCCTTAACTTAATCTCATCTACAAAGCCTTGTTTGCCATGTACAATAACACTCACAGGCTCTGGGGAGTAGAAAGTGATATCTTGGGGAGCAGCATTACTCTGCCTACCACAGGCATTAAATTTATAAATGATTTATGATGCACTTGAGTATTTTCCCATATATACTGATTTATAATGCCTAAATTAAGTTGGAAAAAATCTCTACTGTGATATACTTAATCTCTTTCCCAAACAATCACCATCACCCTCCCACCAAATATATATGTATATAAATTTATAACATACATTATATGCATGAGTATAGAGCTGAGCTTTCATATTGGAAGGTATATTAGCAGTTTCTGCCAGGTTAAAGATGAAGAACGGTGTTTTCATCCTGGGGGGTGAAGGTGGGATAGGAAAGGTCATTAAAACCATGTTGTGAATTTCACATTCAAAGATAAATCTGCTGGACTCTTCCACTGATAAGGAATGCACACAACCCTTTATTGTATTATTTTTAATTTTCTCATATTAATGAAAGTTTACTTAGAACCAATAGCAACTCCTCTCCACCCCTCACCCCACAGTCACCAAGACATTGCATGCACACTGATTACCAAACTTTGTAGAAGAAAGCATACATTCACCGTCACTAATATATGGAGTCCATCTCAGATGTATGCTATTGTTACGTAAGAGCAGCTAGGAAGGGGAAGACTTGCTGGATTTGTCAGCACATCCCTGAAGTTTCCTATCCTGACTGCTCAAGGCATGTGTTCTCCAAAGGTGGCTGAATTCTTAGACCACATGGACTTGTCCACATGGTATGGAACATACCAATTAAAGCAATACCTACCCAAATAATGACCTGCTCCCTTAGTTCATGTGATCTTCTCCCAGCTCTCCTGCACTTGATCACAGTAAAGAATTGTGCAAACATATGGTATATATTTGATCAGTTCTTGAAAGCAAGTATTCATCCCTATGACTAGACTGATAACTTGAAATATGCTATTTTCTGACTTTTTAAAAAACATGACTGCCAAAATTATATCTATTTTTGTAATCATTATTTTGAAGCTGACTTTAAAAAAAATATTTTTAAACTATGTGAGTTCTTTATATTATAAATTAATTCTTGGTGCAAAGTGCAGTTCCTGGCACAGAGTGGGTGTCAGTACCTTTCAACTGAAGGAAGCATTGCCTATACCCTTGGGACCCCTGTCTGTATCACTTAGGACTTTTGCATGAACATTTAGGCCAAAATTTGTTAGGGTTATTTATTTTGATTATTTTTAAATAGTGGCAGGATGTTAAAAAGAGACTTGGTACCACCACTATGACATGTTCTATGAAAGACAGTGTGACCTCTCTTTCTGAACAACAGGAAAGGATGGCATCTATCCCCTTAATATTCCAACCTCTTTTATTATTTCTGTCTGCTCCATTGGACTTTGAGCTCCTTGAGAGCAGGGACTTTGTCATATTCATAGATATAGCTTCACACATATGTGCTTAGCACATACAGTGCTTGGCTTCTGCAAAGTATTAAAGAAATACTTAAATAACTAAGAGGCACATGAAGACAATAGCGACAGGATTGTACTGATCAGTTTCTACTCAATCACACGCACTTTGTTTTAGTTGAGATAGTATAGGTAGGTGTTAAGAGGGTTCGAGAATTACTAGTGGCTATGCATCTTAGCTGACTTCTCTGAGTTCCAATTTGTTCTTCTATAAAAGGTAGGTAAAAACAACTTCTAAGTTGTAAGGCTACAATGAGGTTATTCATGTATATTGATGAATATTATGCCTCAAGCAAAATTATTGCTTAATACATATAATTTTTATTATCACCAATCAGCCCTACTTGCAAAAGGAGGAGTGACGAAAAGTACTCTCTGCAATACTGAAAATAGGTTAAAAACACAAAAATGTCATTTAATCACCTTGCTTGCCACATTTCTTCATTGGCCACAGATTCCCAAGAAGATGCATCAAACCTGTAGTTATAAGAAATCTGCAATTATTTTCTGTCAGCTACATTTATTGTTATGGACATACAAACCCTGTTTATGATCTTACAAGGTGGAAAAAAAAATAGGCTGGATCTTGAAGTACTAATAGGGACCAAAATAATAAAATATATTGTTTTAGAAAAGTTCAATCATCTTGGGAATTGTAGGTTTTGGCAAATGGATTCTTAATCTGCATAGTGAGACTCACTGCATCAAGAGAACAAACAAAGGATTAATGGGAATAGGCTGGAGGCATGTGAAGAACCAGCTGTTTCTAAGAACCCCTAGAAGGATAAGAGGGCAGAGGTGAGGCCTGCTTCACCCTCTGGGCACAGTTAAGAGCCAAAGAGCTGGGAACCAAGGAGCTAGGCCTAAAGAGAGGACTCTGCTTCGGTAAGTCATTGCTGAAGCTGTGATGCTCTAGAAAGAACACTGGCCAAATCATGTGCTGAATTTTCTTTCTCTTAATTACACTCTCTTGTTATGTATCTACTATAACAGAGTGGAAATAATGAGTGATGGTGTGTACTTGTACAGGCTTCAGAAGTTTGAAGAATATGTTATTTTCTAACTTTTCCTCATGATGATCACTGAGTGCTTTGATTTAGACCTAATTATCCATCTCTGGATGTTATACAACAATGTGGTTTGTTTGTTCATATTGATTTGAAACAATTTTTGTAGCATTTTTTCATATGATCTTGTCTGCTCTTGAGCTGTAAGCAATAGTTTATATAATCTTTAAGTAATTCATAATTTTAAAAATAGGCAATGGAGGCACACACTGTTCTTTAAATGGTGACTCATTTTTCATGAGGGAGAGAGAAAATTTTATGTAGAAATGCCTAAAGGAAAGCAGAAAAATCCCAAAGCAACAATCATGGGCTGATGCCAAAGAACTATAAAGAAAAAGTTACTCAAACCATGGCTGCTCTTATAGAGAAGCTATCCACATTCTTGAAGAAAGGAAAATATGGCAAGTTTATGCATATGAAAACTATCATGGGCAAATGAATGCCTTTGAAAACCCAACTGCAATTAGTGAATCTCTTCTACTTTTATGGTAATGAGATATAAGCTGGTGGCCAATGTAGCATTCAAAGAGCTGGAGGTAGAAGCAGCCATGGCATCTAACTCTTGTGGTTTCCACTCAACCACAGACTCCTTTCCCTTTCATCTCCCTATTATTCTTCCCACAGGGGGGCAATCAAGACATGTTCTTTTCTGTATAATTCTTATGACTAGTTCAGTCACAGCCAACAGCTGTGTGAGTTACTTTCTGAGGTCACCAGGGACTACCAGTGCTGGGCCTCATGAAAGAAAAGCAGTTACATCTAGAATAGTGGCTAGTTTGTACATCCTGGTGAAAGCTGACAAAACCCTTAAGAGATTTACCAGCCGGGAACAACCAGAATACTTCAAAATGACTTACCGACAAGTAGACCCTATAGTTCCTGCAACAACTGATTAAGTTTATAATAACATTAACAAATACAAAATAAGATGAAAAAGCATCTCAAAATTTAAGGACACAAAATTACTATACTCTAATTTAAAAATGTAACTACTGTTCATACCTTCCATATTCTTCAGTCCAGTTATAGATATTTCTCGTAAGTTTAATCCATTCCTCAGGGTTGAATACAATCTCTGAAGGAACTAATTTGTCACAAGAGCCCCATGGCCAAAGTGAATAGTTCTTTTTCCAAGTTGGGTCACCTTCATGAATTCCTATGCAAACAAATGTTTCTTTTCTACTGAAAACAGAAAAATACATGATATATATATATATATATATATATATTTTTTAAAGATTTATTTATTTCTCTCCCCTCCCCCACCCTCACCCCAGTTGTTTGTTCTGTGTCTATTTGCTGCGTCTTCTTTGTCCGCTTCTGTTGTTGTCAGCGGCACGGGAATCTGTGTTTCTTTTTATTGTGTCATCTTGTTGTGTCAGTTCTCCGTGTGTGCAGCACCATTCCTGGGCAGGCTGCACTTTCTTTCACGCTGGGCCGCTCTCCTTATGGAGCGCACTCCTTGCGCGTGGGGCTCTCCTATGCAAGGGACACCCCTGCGTGGCAGGCACTCCTTGCGCGCATCAACACTGCGCATGGGCCAGCTCCACACGGGTCAAGGAGGCCCCGGGTGTGAACCGTGGACCTCCCATGTGGAGGATGGACGCCGTAACCACTGGGCCAAGTCTGCCGTCCTACATGATCTATTTTAAACTTAAAGTGCTAAGTGTTAAATAAACACGATGGGCCATGATAGGTCATTTTTAACTCCTTAAACCTTGGTTACCCATAAACCATTTGTAAACATTTTTGTTTTCAAAATCTTTCCCAAATAGATTATTTCAAATTTATCTTAGTGTAAAAAAAGCTGCTTCTGGGGAGTTAGGGGAAGATAACAGAGATGATAAAACTTAGTTGACCCTAATATTATAAGAATTCACTTGGGGACAAGCATTCTTATAAGGAAAACCCCTGTAATGAAAAAGTTACTCAAATCATGGCTCTTCTTATGGAGATGTTATCTGCCACTCATGAAGAAAAGAAATATATGTACTCTGACACATTTTTAAAAATTTACAGGTGAATATGTCTTCCTTTTTTTCCCTACTTAGAACTTTATTTTTGTATCTCTTTCATTAGTACTGTGTTATACTTATTATTTGCATTTGTAAATCTGACTAGCCCAGAAGCATCCTGAGGATAGGCTCTCTATCCCTGAATTAACTCTGAATCCCACACAGCATGATGTATACCAAGCACACAATAAGTATTTGCTGAATAAAATTAATTAATTTGAATAACCATTAGGAGATTCAAATATTGTACTAGAAATGGTTTAAACAAGCTTGGTTCAATAAAATTTATAATGGAATTTGTGGTTTATGCCTCAATAGCTACTATTAAGTAGAAAAAAAGGAAAAAGAAACCTATTAGCCTATTAGGAAAAGTCAGTTTTCTGGTGTAGATTATTTTTCTTTCTTTTTTTTTTTTGAAGATTTATTTCATTTATTTCTCCCCCCACTCCCTGTGAACCTGTTGTCAGCTCTCTGTATCCATTTGCTGTGTGTTCTTCTGTGTCTGCTTGTATTCTCATTAGGCAGCTCTGAGAACTGATCCTGGGACCTTCTGGAATGGGAGACAGGCGATTACTCTCTTGTGCCACCTCAACTCCCTGTTCTGCTATGTCTTCTTATTTTCTCTCCTCTGTGTCTCTTGTTACATCATCTTGCTGTACCAGCTCTCCTTGTCATCCGGCACTCCTGCATGGTGTGGCTTTCCTGTGCTGGGCAGCATTCCCGCAAGACCAGCACTCCACGTGTCCAGCTTGCCCTCACCAGGAGGCCCTAGGCACCAAACCCTGGATCTCCTATATGGTAGATGGGAGCCCAGTTGGTTGAGTTACATCCATTCCCCTAGATTGTTTTTCTTTACCATTTATTATCTCTATGATTTTAGGAAAATTACTTAAGTATCTGTGTCTATCTCCCCACCTGTGAGATGGGTATGATAACTAACTTCTAGAGCTGTTAGGATTAAATGAGATATCTAAAACATAAAGCACAGTTGGAAAACATAATAGGATTCCTATTGTGGGCAAAATGGTGTAAGCATACTCTACCCTGTCCTTCCCACTGAATACAACTATAATTCCCACTTGGAATGCATGGAGCAGTCATCTGATGACTCTGAAAAGTAAATGGAAGAAAATTGGGGAAGGAGACCAGTATTTCAGGTTCCATCAAATCAGTAGTGAGTATATCATCCCCCACCCTCCTCCAATATCATCTGGCCTTGGACTCAAAGGCAGCCTGAAACCCAGAAGTGTGTTCCAGGTGAAGAAAGAAAAAGCCCCAAGAAAAGTCCCTTCTTTCTAGCCCAAGGAGTGGGAAAGAGGACTCCTAAAGGTCAGAAAGAGTAGAGGAACCCCCCTGGACTTTCCCATCTCTTTTTCCTCAGCCACTAAGGAATACTGTGGCAGCAGTGGAGGCAGCAGTACAGGGATGCCAGTGGCATTTGGGTAGGTGCCTAAAACTCTAAGGGGAGAAGCAATGGTTCCAAGAGAATTGGAAAAATCACCATTACTTTCTGTCTCTCTCTGTCCTTCAGTTCCTTGACAATAGATGCAGACAAAGTCATGGGAATTGTGTCATAACGGGGAAATCAAAACTCAAGTCTCTAACTAGACAGTTAGGAAGGAAAATATTGGGGCACTCACAGAAGGGAGGGAGATCAAGAGAGCAATCCCATAAAGTTATGAACTCCTGGCTTATTTCTGAGCTATATAGGGTCTGACCCTATACAGGCCTTGAGAAATGAGATACAGTATAGACGTGCCATACACGTGGGATTGATCCAAATAGCAATGCAAAGCCTTTGAAAACTGAACTGAGATTGGGATCACAACTCACAGAAGGCTGGTTAGAACTTGTAGTCTGAGATAAATCTGGTCTCTGGCCTGCTAAACAAAAAGTTGGCATTCTCCTTAGGATATAAACAAGGTCCAGAATATTAAAAATGTTGAAGACACAATAAAAGTTATTCATCATGTGAAGCGCTAATACAATTTCAACTCATAAAGGAAAAGATAATCAAGAGATGTCAATCCCAAGATGACACAGATGTAAGAATTGTCACACAAAGACTTTAAAACTGCCAGTATAACCATGCACCCAGAAGTAAGGATGCAAACTCTTGAAATGAAATCTCAGCAAAGAAATAGAAGCTATAAAGAAGAACTAATGGAGACTTTAGAACCGAAAAATATAACAACCAAAATAAAAAATGCACTGGATGGGCTCAATAGAAGATTGGAGAGAAAGAATGTCAGTGAACTTGAAGATAAATCAATAGAAATTATCCAATTTTAACAAAGAGAGGAAAAAGATTGGGAAAAATGTACAGAGTCTCAGACAACTGTAGGACAATACCCAAAGTTCTAACATTCATACATCAGAGTCAAGGAAGAGAAGAGAAAGAATATGGAGCAGAAAATATATTTGAAGAAATAATGTCTGAAAAGCTTCTAAATTTTATGAAAACTACAAGTGTACAAATTCAAGAAACTCAGCAAACTCCAAATAGGATAAATTTAGAGACATGCCCAGATATATGATAATCACATTGCCAAAAACTAAGGACAACAAACAAATTTTGAGCAGCCAGAGAAAACAACACATTTCATGCAATGGAACAATGAATTAAATGACTGTAGATTTCTCATTGGAAACCTTTTAGCTCAAAAAGACACAGAACAACATTTTTAAGGTACAGGGGAAAAAAAAGAATTGTCAACAGAGAATTCTATATCCAGAAATATTCTTCAAAAATGAAGGTTGAATAAAGATGAAGAAAAACTAAAATATATTGCCAACAGTTCTGCACTAAAAGAAATGCTAAAGGAATATCTTCAGATGGAAGGGAAATGGTACATGATGGAAATTTAGAATACCAAGATTGAAGGAAGAGCAATAGATCTGGTAAATGTCTGGATAAATATTATAGATTGTTCTTTTTCCTCTTAATTTCTTTAAGTCAGTTGAAAGCAAATATTATAACACTTTATGATATATAAGGCAACTACAGTAAAAAGTGGAGAGGATAAAGGGGCTTAGTGGTAAAGTTTCTAAATTCTATTTGAAGTGGTAAAATATTAATCCTAAATAGAACATGAACATAGACCATGCAAAGTATGTAGACTGTAATTCCAAGAGCAATAACTAAAAAAATTATAAAAAGGTATAGTAAAGCTTCGTAATACTGAAAACACCCATAATTATAGTCGAAGACTACACTACTCCTCTCTCAGTAATCAATAGAACAAGTAAGTAGACAGAAAACCAGCAAGGATATACAAGAACTAAACAACACCCTCAACCAAGTGGATCTAATCGGTATTTATACCACTCTATCCAAGAACAACAGGATAAACCTCCGTTTTATGAGTACATGGAACAATCACTAAGATAGTTCACATTCTGGGTCATAAAACCAACCTAAACAAATTGAAAAGAATTGAAATTATAAAAAGTGTGCTCTCTGACTATAATGGAATAAAACTAGAAATCAATAATTCTGCAATAACTGGAAAATCTTGAAATACTTGAAAATTAACACACTTTTAAATAATCCTGTAGGCCAACAAGGAAGTCTAGAGAAATAAAAATATTTTGAACTTACTGAAATACAGCATACAATGTTTTAAAATGTAGCTAAAAAGTACTTAAAGAGAAATGCATAGCACTTAAAAGTTCACATTAGAATAGAAGAAAATTTCTCAAATCAACAATCTAACCTTCCATCTTAAGAAACTAGGAAAAGAAGAGCAAAATAAATCCAAAGCAAGCAGAAGGAAGAAAATAATAAAGATATGAACTGGAAATGATGAAATTTAAAACAGAAAAATAGAGAAAATAAATAAAATAAATAAAAAATAAATAAATAAAATTCTTGAATGAGATTAATAAAATGTATAAACCTCTAGCTAGACTGACAGAAAAAAATAGACACAAAAATTACAATTTTAGACATGAAAGAGGGGATAACACTAGACACACCACAGACAATAAAATAAGATAATGCTATGAACAAGCCTATGCACATAAATTAAAAAATGTAATTGAAATGGACCAATTCCTTGAAATTGACTACCAAAACTTACCCAAGAATAAAGATAAAACCTGTATTCCTGTATTGATTAAGGGAATTGAATATTTAGTTAAAAATCTTAAAAAATATCTAGGCCCAGATGATTTTACTGTTGACTTCTATCAACAGTTAAAGAAAAAATGACAATCCTACACAATCTTTTACAGAAAACAGAGGAGAAAACACTTACACCCTATTTTATTTTTTTATTTTTAAAATTTTTTTATTTAATTCATTTTTTAAAAAAATATTACATTAAAAAACATGAGGTCCCATTCAACCCCACCACCCCTACAATAAAGCAAGAAAAAGAAATAAAAAACATGCATAACAGAAAGGAATAAAAACTATCCATTTTTTATAGATGATATGTTTGTATATGTAAACAATTCCAAGAATGTCCAAAAATCTCCTATAATTAATAAGTGAGTTCAGCAAGGTTGTAGGATATAAGGATTACACTACAAAATCTATTGCATTTCTATATAACAGCAACAAACATTTGGAAACTGAAATTAAAAATATTATTACAAGGAGCAGATGTGGCTCAAGCAGTTGAGTACCCACTTCCCATATGGGAGATACTGGGTTCAGTTCCCGGTACTTCCTAAAGAAGACAGACAGACAACGAGCAGACAACAAGCAGACATCAAGCAAATACACTGAGCAAGACAATGAGCAAAGAATGAGTAGACAGTGAATAAAAACAAATGAACAGGGAGCGGATGTGGCTCAAGCAGCTGAGTGCCCACCTCCTACCTGGGAGGTCCCAGGTTTGGTTCCTGGTGCTTCCTAAAGAAAAAAACAGACAGTAAGCAGACAATGAGCAAAAAAATATAAGCAGACAATAAGCAAAAACAATGAGTACAAACAATGAGCAAAAACAACAAGTAAACAGTCAAGGGAGCCATCTCGGTGGGGAAAATATTATTACAATAGCTTTCCAAATTAAATATTTAGATATTTTTAAAAAACCATGTAGAGTCTGTATGCTTAAAATACCAAACTGCTGCTGAAAGTAATCAAAGGAATCTAAGTAAATTGAGAGGCATACCATAATCATGGATTAGAAGAATTCAATAAAATTAAGATGTCACTTCTCCACAAATTCCTCTACAGCTTTAAGCAATCCTGACTATGGTGTTTCTTACACAAATCTATACATGTGTTAAAATCCAAAATGGACCACAAAAGGTCAATTTTGCCGCATGTTAATTTAAAAATAAAATTTTAAAAAATCATAGATGCTCAATAAATATTAGCTTCCTTCTTCAAAAAATACTCATGCAGAGACCTTTCACATGATGCTGATGATCCAGTGCTTTGGGGGGAAAATCTCTATCTAGTGCTTTTAAATCATTCATGTCCTTTGACTTAATAATTTTACTTCTGAGACTGTATCAATACTTCAAAATTCTATCCCCTCCACAAACAACAACTATACACACAAAGGCATTTGTTGTAGCCAATAATTTTCTTATAATTAAAAATCAGATACCATACTACATATTCACTAATAGTTCTATTCACCTATTAAATTTTATATAGGTACCTACTAAAAATATTTACAAACATTTTGCAAAAACATAAAAAAATGGTTATGACATACTGAATGAAAAAAAAAGCAGGACTCATTATGCTTTTAAGTTTGTAAATAACATGCATTTTTGATGCATTGGTTATTTCTGAGTGGTAGGATCATGTGATTTTTTTTTAACTCTTTCTAGTTTATACAATTTCTTACTTTTGTAATGAATAAATTCTTCTTTTAAATTAAAACTGTATTTTAAAAACTGACATCAAAAAGCAAAGTTTACCCTGAGACCTTTGATAATCAAAAATATTAACAAAAATTTACACGCCAGAATGTTCACCCCATGTTATATTGTAATAGGAAAAGTTTAGAAGCAACAAAAATGTCCAAAAATAGAATATTTGTTAAATTATCAAACATCTATATGAAAATATTATATAGCCAAAAATAATGGTTATGAAGACATTTTGTTAATTACATGGGAAATGAAATACTCATGATATAAAGCTAAGTGAAAATAACTGGACAGTACGTGTATATGTTGTGTGTGTATAAATATGTAATTTCTGTTAAAAATGAATGGAAATGGAAATGGACTTGGCCCAGTGGATAGGGCAACCTATCCACATGTCTACCAAATGGGAGGTCCGCGATGCAAACTCCGGGCCTCCTTGACCTGTGTGGAGCTGGCCCATGCACAGTGCTGATGCGCACAAGGAGTGCCGTGCCATGCAGGGGTGTCCCCCACGTAGCGCAGCCCCACGCGCAAGGAGTGCGCCCCATAAGGAGAGCCGCCCAGCGTGAAAGAATGTGCAGCCTGCCTAAGAATGGCACCGCCCACATGGAGTGCTGACACAACAAGATGACACAACAAAAAGAAACACAGATTCCCATGCTGCTGACCACAACAGAAGCAGACAAAGAAGAAAGACGCAGCAGCAAATAGACCACAGAGAACAGACAATGGCGGGGGGGGGGGGGGGGGGGGGCGGAAATAAAGAAATAAATCTTACAAAAAAAAAAGAATGGAACAGAAAAAAGTTTATCAAAATGTTAACAGTGGTTGGCCTTGAAAGATAGATAATACTGTTCTTCTTTACACTTTTCTGTATTGTCAGATTTTCCACAATGAATACTCCTATGTGTATAAGGATAAAGCCCTTCATAATCTGTCTCTTACCCTCCCTCAGACACATGCCCTCTACTGGCCTTCTAAGCCCTGAGCTCCAAACATGCTGAGAACTCTCCACAGTTTCCTCAGTGCTCACCAGGCCCTTTCTATAGCTTTGCATGTGCCTTTCCCCTGACTCAGTCTTCTTCCACCCACCTAAGTTCCTACCTAGCCTTTAAGACAGTAAGAGTCCAATGCTTTGTCTATATGGACACTATCACACTTCCAAAAGATATTATAATTTATCTGTTTCATATTTAAAACACCACCTGAAACCCTCTCTGAAAAAAATGGCAATAGCAGGGATCATGCTTCATTCCTCTTTGGCTAGGATAGTTCTTAGAATATGGTGACACCCAATATTTTTATTAAATAAATGTTTAATGAAACCCCCTGCCCCCAGGAGAATTAATTGCCTTCTCATCCATGCTCTACTTGGTTTATACTGTCAGTTAAATCATTCATTCAGTAAAAACATATTGAGCATTTATTATTCTGATACTTTATAAGGCAAATCCCATCATATTACTGTTGGTTGTGTTCATATCTGTGTCTCTATACAACTAGATTATGGATGACTTGAATTTGGAAATGAGTCTCACTTGTCTTTTTATTGCCAGGCCCTACTACAAACTGGAACAAAGTAGATATCCACTAAAAGCTTGTGGGGTTGAATTAAATAAAATTAAACAACAAAAAAAGACTATTTGGGATTATAATGATTATCAATATTTTATTCTAAAATAGAACAATGAAATATTCTCACAGCACATTTATAACAATTACCTTCATGAGGATCACTTACAAGCCACAGTAAACTTCAGAGTAAAGCTCTGAACACCAAAAGTACCACATTATTACGTTCTTAACAGGGAATAATTTAACTTTGGAATTTACAAAGAATTTCTGAAGTCCCCTTTATAAAAAATAGAAAAATTGAAATTGACCTTTCTTCTTCAAGTTCTGGACAATCCCTGGTATTTCAGAGACAAGAGAAATGTTCAACACTCTACAGTCGAAGAGATATTTATTCTAGACTTTAAGAATAATCTTGTGTTCTCAAGTATAGAATTCACAATTTTCATATTTTATCTCAGCTAGCATAACTGTAGGGGTTTTTCTTATTTATATAAAATGTCTTATCCTTTATAAAAAGCGGTAAGCTATTTTTAAGAGTGATTATTCCTGGAAAACATTGGCTTTACACTTAAAAGCGGGCCATGGTGTTCATCTGGGGGAACTATAATTGCTTGCGATTCACCTGCAAAGATTTCAAGTAGGCAGGCACATCTCCAATTTCTCTGAATTGTACTAAGATCTTATTTGCTGTTTTTGCTAATCTGTCTTTATTTTTTCTCTACCCAGAACAATAACATTGATTTCTGCCTGGCCTCATTTATGCACAGATATTCAATTTAATTACAAAGATAATCTCACTGGTGACAGGGAAATAGGTGTAGAAAATTGGTCTTTTGGATGAGGCACAGCTGCTACATAAACAATTTCAGAAAAGCTTAAGAGTTTAGAAAAGCTATTATATGAAAAGAATGCTTACTGTTTATTTCTTTCAAGAAAATGATAAAGATTAAATGTGACTACTCCACTAGGGAATATTCCTTCTACAGGATTCCACCGGTTCCCAGGAAAGTTGACACCCGGTAAATGCTTTGCCATCTTGGGCAAATACCACTGATAAGTCATCATCTGTCAGAAAAATTAAAAACGAAGTCATATTTTTAATATATTTCTTTAAAAATTCAAGTTTTTCAAGTACAAAGAGAAGATTCTAAAATGGGAACATACATTTTATATATATATATATGTATATAATTTAAAAATACAAGCACAGTCAAGCTTTAGGGCACTGAAAACTTTTCCAATGACTTAAACCTTGGATTTTCTGTCTTAAGGTATAACAATCATCAATAATATCAATACCTGCTTTCATTTTATCTCCATGCACTTGACTGACTACCCAGAATGACCTTCCCCCATCTTTATACCCAGAGAATGTATACTCAACTTTCAGGATCTGCTTAAATATCATTTCTTCTATGCAGCCCTCCTCAGTTTACACAGCCAAAACGTAGGATCCTATGGCACTTTGTACCTCCCTCTAATATACCTCTTGGTCTATTATTCACTAGACTGTGAGCCTACGTGGCGGGACTGTATCTTTTCCCGTGTCCCTTTGCACCTAGCATATTGCCTGGCATAAAATAGTTCTCAAAATATGTTTGCTGAAGTTAAAATTTCTTTGATGGCCAGGCTGGGCAACCTAGACGAAATATAAATATATCATTACTCCATTATTTCTTTCATTCATTCAAAAAATGAGTATTGTTCATCTATGATGAATAAGATTATAATCCCTCCTTTGAGAAACTCAATCATATGATAACCTAAGCCTCGAATTTAAAAGCCCTTTTGGCTAAATTATCTGAATTTATTATAGCCACTCAATTAATTACATGTCCTTACAACTTCCCTTGATTAAAATAAATCATTTATATCAGAAAAAAATCTTTGAAATGACACTTTTTAAAAAAAGATTTATTTTGTATTTATTTTTCTCCCCTCCCCCTCCCCCTCTCCCCTCCCCCCCCTCCACCCACGTTGTCTGCTCTCTGTGTCCATTTGCTGCGTGTGTTCTTCTTTGTCTGCTTCTGCTGTTGTCAGCGGCATGGGAATCTTTGTTTCTTTTTGTTGCGTCATCTTGTGTGTCAGCTCTCCGTGTGTGTGGCGCCGTTCCTGGGCAGGCTGTACTTTCTTTTGCACTGGGCGGCTCTCCTTACAGGGTTCACTCCTTGTGCATGGGGTTCCCCTACACAGGGGATACCCCTGTGTGGCAGGGCACTCCTTGCATGCATCAGCACTGCATGTGGGCCAGCTCCACACGGGTCAAGGAAGCCTGGGGTTTGAACTGTGGACCTCCCATGTGGTAGACGGACACCCTAACCACTGGGCCAAGTCCTCTTCCCTGAAATAACACTTAATTCTATCCTTTTTTTCCCCCTATACTTTTTTATGTACAGATTTCCTATTTTTAAAGAAAAGACTCCTACTTAACCTCTGCAAACCTTAGAGTGTAGAGATCATTATTTGAGCAATTATGCTTATGTTTTGCTCACCTTATATCCCTCATTTAACTAGCAAATGACAAATTAATTTTGGTTTGAGTGTACAATGTAAGTACTCAAAAAATATATACTGAATTAAATTTTATTACTCCCAAGTTTCAGTTCTTGGGGAAATTAACTTTAAGTACTCACTATGTACTATGACTTTAATGTGCTTCATTTAATTCTTTTAATAACCTTAATATATGAAAATAATTGTATCAGATACCTTTGATTGCTGACTCAACAGCTAATACCTCTTTTTTCACAAATGCATTCTTGATTTTGATCAGGTAGTTCAGAGCAGCATGTGCTCAGGTATAGTCATTCTTTTTGCTAGTGAGTGATTTTAAGTGGGCATGTGACCAAATAATTGTCACTGGGGACTGAGTGGAGATCTGCTAGGCCCTTCTGGGGTATACATTCCTCCCAATAAAGAGAGTGAGTACAAGAGTAAGCAAAGTAGCCCAGAAGAAGCACCTTGCTTCCTGCCTAAAGGTGGTTATTTTAAGATGGGATGTTTGGAACTGGGCATCCATCTTTTGACTCTGAGGGAAAAGTCACGAGAGCTGCCCACAAGCTGCATCAGAACACTAACATCATTGAATTGCTTATATTATCAATCCTAAAACCTATCTCCAGACTACTCATTATGTGAGATAAAAACTCCATAGTGCAAGCTACTTTTAGTCAGGTATTCTGAGGGAAAAGTCACGAGAGCTGCCCACAAGCTGCCCCAGAACACTAACATCATTGAATTGCTTATATTATCAATCCTAAAACCTATCTCCAGACTACTCGTTATGTGAGATAAAAACTCCATAGTGCAAGCTACTTTTAGTCAGGTATTCTGTTTCTTGCTTTCAAAAGCATCCTAACTTATATAATGATCATTTCCATTTCACAAATAAGGTAACAGAAGCTTTGAGAGAAAAAGTCATTAATCCCATGACGTGAAATATCCAGGAAAGGACAGAATGGGGATTTATGTCTAATTAACCTTGAAATCCATGCTTCTCAACTATAGTAACTGCCAGCCCAACAATATTTAAAATATTAGTTTAATATCATATTATCCACAAATAACCTTGCTTTTGTCAGAAGCTATAATGAAGCTCAGATTACTCCATGTACATGGTATCAAGGCAAACTGCTTATAAAAATACATATAATTTGCAAATTTTCCCAAATTTGGAAATAAGTTTGTGTAGTTTTCTAAAAAATTACTAATTAGTCATTAATTCAATAAAATTTACTAAATAAGTATTTTGCCTAATAAGTTACTCAAACTAATCATATTCTTTCAATATTAAGAAATTTCTTTTTTCCTAATTATTGCTCTAAAAACACTAGTGATAGATTTGTTCCCTTTTGAGTACCCATGGCTTAAATAATAAATTTTATAGTTTAAACATATTTCTTCAGTTCCAGAAAGTTATTTTTAATAGCTCTCAAAATTTTCACAAACATATTTCTGTCACAGGATCAACCTCCAAACCCAAACTTTGTATGAACATTTCATAGCAGAATTGTGGTTTATAATGTCTATTTTGAATGAAATATTTACATATCCACAGGATGATTTATTTTAGATTCAACCTAATTTACTTTAATCCCTAGGCCAGTCAGTGGTATTAATTAGAATGGTTGAATTGGCTGAATGTGAAAGAACAATTTAAAAATAAACTTACATTGAACATTTTTACAGTTTGTCACATGAAGTAGGGACCTAGGATATTATTTGAATCCAGCATGAAATGCATTAATTCTTAAAACATACAATTTAAATGAGAAAGAAGCAACTCATATGACATGCTATTAGTTAAGTAAAAGAATGTGATACATATTCTACCTAAGAATGATCATGAAACTATACTCATCTACTGTTAAAAAACATGCTTTAAAAGTATTATCATTACCATATTCCAAGTATATTTTTTATATACTTACTTCTTGATCCACTAATGAAATATCTGGTCTTAACCCTTCACAGTAGTGCATGTAACGGAGAGAATTCCCTGGCAAATCTCCTCTGAGTAAGATAATTGCATCATGAGGCATGGAGGCTAGAATGTTCTTTGCAAATTTATCAATCACATAGTTGGTCCTTTGGTCACAAATGCTAAATAAAATGGTCAAAATATATTAAAATAAGAACATTAAAACATTACTACAGTTATAATGACTAGGCTTACTTTCTGCTCCATTCCTCTTCTTTCTCAACAGCTGCGCTACTATTTCAAAGTATTCTAATTTACATCCTCTCAGATGACGAACATATTTGAAAAGAGAATACTACCATCTGAAAAAAGAGGAGAAGGAACTAATTGCGCAATTGAAAAAATGAGTCAAATGCTTAATTTCTGGGATCATTTACTGTTCAAGAATAAGTCCTTTTTTTTTTGGTCCCCCTGAAAGCATATCCAAGTTCAATTTTAAAAAGTTAGGTTCCCCATTCCACTGGAATTTAAGGTAATTTTATGTTAATTCCATTTACTCCACAGGAATTTTCAGAAATGCAAAAGGAAATCTGCCAATTTCTGATATAAATTTAATATTTGTTTGATCCTCCTATACCCAGAGGTATACCACTCCCCTGACCTCCTCTGTTCTTTTCTCCCTTCTATATCAAGAAATCACTAGGGGAGGACTTCAAATAAGATGGTGGATTAGAGAGACACAAGACTCACTTCTCTCCCAGAAAAATAGCTAGAGGACAGGCAGAAATGACCTGGGGAAAAATGTTCTATGGTTTGGGACACCAGGGGAAGGATGGACACCACCCAGGAGAGGGGCACAGGAAAAGAAATTTAATGGGAAGACTGTGAGTAAAAGTTGCAACTGTAGCTGCTGGTGCCCTTCCCCCCATCCTTGGACCAGACAGCTTTGAATTCTCTGGCCACTGGCCAGTGGCTACAGATGGAGGGAGCCAAAGGGATCCGCCTCCCCAGGAAAGCAGGGAGAGAGGGACACAGCCTAAGACTGATTGGGCTTTTGCCAACAAATTTGGTCTGCTGTGTCCCATAAGACCTTCCAGGCCAGGAGGGCTGCATCATTGTTCACCCTGGGAGCCAGCAAGGTACTAAGATCTGACACTCTCAAATACCCTTCCTACTGACCAGGACTTGTTGAGGATGCAGAGGGGAGTGGAATTATTTCCTACCCAAGAAAAGGGAAGAGGCTGTCTGTAAAGTTTGGGAAACAGCCTCAGAGGAAAGTTTGATTTGTGAGGTTCTGAATAACCTTGAGGCAGGATCCTCTGTCACACTGTTGTGGTCAGTGTAGCTACAAAAACACTTTGACCAGGGTTTGAACAGAGAGCTGCCAAAGAGCACTATCTTCTGGCAGACGAAGGAAATACATGTGAGGAAATGAGAAGTAAACAAGAGAGGCTTTTTCTGGCCTTTACAGCCTCCTTCCCCATGGCCCTTGGAAGTGGGTCTGCAGCCCATTACTGGGTCCATGGCCTGGATTTGAGCAACTAACAGGGACAATCCTAAAGACCTAGAACAGGCTGAACCAAGAATCAAAGAATGGCAATAACACACAGCTTCCCACCACTAAATTCCTATGCAACAGAGAGAAATTAAGCCTCAGAGTAAACTCACCATCATAATCAAATGCCTAATTATCCACAAAAAATTACAAGCCACACTAAAAAATGGAATAAATTGCCCAAGCAAAAAAATTTATCAAAGTCCCAGATGAGACACAGGATTTGAGACAGTTAATCAACAAGGTTGATACAAATCTCCTAAATCAAATCAATGAGTTGAAAGACAATATAGCTAAAGAGATAAAGGATATCAAAAAGACACTGAGTGAGGACAAAGAAGAATTTGAAAACCTGAATAGAAAAATAACAGAGCTTATGGGAATGAAAGATACAATATGTGAGATCAAAAACACTTTGGAGATATACAACAGCAGACTTGAAATGATGGAAGAAAGAATAAGTGACACAGAAGACAGAACAGCTGAAATTGAAGAGAAGAAAAGAATGGAAAAAATTGAGCAGAGGCTCAGGGAGTTGAATGATAACACATACATGTCATGGGAATTCCAGGACAAGAGAAGGGAAAAGGGGTAGAAAGAGTATTTGAGGAAATAATGGCTGAAAATTTGCCAACTCTCATGAAAGAAATGAATTTTCAGATCTAAGAAGTGTAACATATCTCAATCAGAATGAATCCAAATAGACATACTCGAAGATACATACTACTCAGAATGTCAAACACCAATGATAAAGAGAAAATTCTGAGCAGGAAGGGAGAAACAAACCATCACATACAAGGGAAGCCCAGGAAGGCTTAGTGTAGATTGCTCAGCAGAACTCATGGAGATGAGAGAACAGTAGTATGATATAATTAGGATACTGAAAGAGAAAAATTGCCAGCTAAGAATTCTTTATGGGGCTAAATTGTCCTTCAAATATGGAAGTGAGTTTAAAATATTCACAAATAAATAGAAACTAAGAGAGTTCATAACAAAGAATCTGCCTCTGCGGAAGCACTAAAGGGAGATTTACAGTCCCAAAGAAAAAGACAGGCGATAGAAGCTTGGAGGATAGTATGGAAGGCAAGTCTAGCAGAAAGGCTAACCAAAAAAAGAAAAGACAGATGAAAATAAGATATGACATATGAAAGCAAAAGAATAAAATGGTGGAAGTAAATAATGCATTTACAGTAATATCATTGAATAAGAATGGATTACATTCCCCAATAAAAAGATACAGGCTGACAGAATGGATGAAAAAACATGAGCCATCCATATACTGGCTACAAGAGACTCACCTTAGACCTGGGGATATAAATGGGCTGAAAGTGAAAGGTTGGAAAAAGATACTCCACATAAACAGCAACCAAAAAAGAGCAGGGGTAGCTACACAAATATCAGACAAAACAAACTTTAAATTAAAAAAAGTTTTAAGAGATGTATCAATAAAAGAGACAATCCACCAGGAAGAAATAACAGTCATAAATATCTATGAAACTAATCAGGGTGCCCTGAAATACACAAAGCAAATCTAGCAAAACTTAAGGGGGTAAAAGACATCTCTACAATAATATTTGGTGACTTCAACACACCATTCATGTTATTAAAAACTAGACAGTAGATCAACAAGGAAACAGAGACTTAAACAATATAAGTGAGATAGACTTAACAGACATATGCAGAATGTTGCACCCGAATCAGTGGATTATACATTCTTCTCAAGGGTTCATGGATCTTTCTCCAGGATAGACCATAAGCTGGGTTACAAGGCAGGTCTCAATAAATATAAAAAGACTGAAATTATCCAAAGCACCTCCTCAGATCATAATGGAATGAAACTGGAAATCAATAAGAGATGGGAAAGGGGAAAATCAGTAAATGTATGTAGGCTTAACAACACACTCCTAAACAATCAGTGGGTCAAAGAAGTTGTAAGAGAAATTAGTAAATATATCAAGAAGAATGAAAATGAGAATACAACTTATCAGAACTTATGGGAGGAAGTAGATGTAGCTCAAGTGGTTGAGCATCTGCTTTCCACATAGAGTCCCAGTTTCAATCCCTGGTACCTCCTAAAAGCAAACAGCTCTCATTGGGGAGTGGATGTAGCTTAGTGTTTGAGTGCCTACTTTCCATTATAATGTCCTAGGTCCAATCAGAGTGGATGTAGCTTAGTGGTTGAGTGCCTACTTCCCATTATAATGTCTTAGGTCCAATCCCCAGTATCTTCTTAAAAAACAAACTAACAAACAAACAAAAACTTATGGGGTACAGTCAAGGCAGTGCTGAAAGGGAAGCTTATAGCCCTAAATGCCTATAATAAAAAAGAAGAAAGAGCTAAAATCAAAGACATAACTGAACATCTGGAAGAATCAGCAAAAGAACAGGAAACCAATTCCAAAGAAAGCAAAAGGAAAGAAATAATAAAGATTAGAGCAGAAAAAAATGATACCAAGAACAACAACAAAAAAAATAGCTTAGAGAAAATCAACAAAACCATAAGCTGGTTCTTTGAGATGATCAATAAAATTGACAGATGCTTAGACTAGCAAAGAAAAAAAGAGAAAAGATGCAAATAAAGTCATATATGAAAGGCGGGACATTATGACTGACCTGACAGAAATAAAAAGGATCATTAGGGAATATTATGAGAAACTTTGCCAACAAACTAGACAACCTAAATGAAATGGATAAAATTCCTAGAAACACACAAATTACTTACATTGACTCTATGAGAAATACAAGAACTTAACAAACCAATCACTTTAAAAAAAAAGATTTATTTTTAAAATTTATTTTTCTTTATTTATCCCCCCAATCATTTTTAAAGAGATTGAAACAGTCATCAAAAATCTCCCAACAAAGAAAAGTCAAGGACCAGATGGCTTCCCAGGTGAATTCTACCAAGTATTTCTAGAAGAATTAACATTAATCCTGTTTAAACTCTTCTAAAAAACTGAAGAGGAGGGAAAATTACCCAACACATTTTATGAAGTCAACATTACCCTAATACCAAAGTCAAATAAAGAAACTACAAGAAAAGAACAGGCCAATCTCTCTAATGAACATAGACACAAAAGTTCTCAACAAAATACTTGCAAAGAGAATCCAATAGCATATCCAAAGAATTATACACCATGATCAAGTGGGATTTATTCCTGGTATGCAAGGGTGGTTCAGCACAAGAAAATCAATTAACATAATACACCACATTAACAAGTTGAAGGGAAAAAAGCCACATAATTATCTCAATCAATGCAGAAAAAGCATTTGACAAAATCCAGCATCCTTTCTTGATAAAAACACTTCAAAAGATAGGAATAGAAGGAAAAATCTTCAATATGATAAAGGAAATATATGAAAAACCCACAACCAACATCATACTCAATAGGGAAAGGTTGAAAGCTTTCCCTCTAAGATTGGGAACAAGACAAGGATGCCCATTGTCACCACTGTTATTCAACATTGTGTTAGAAACTGTAGTTAGAGTAATTAGACAGGGAAAAAATAAATAAAAGGCATCCAAATAGGAAAAGAGGAAGTGAAAAAGCTCACTATTCACAGATAACATGACCCTATGTTTAGAAAATTCTCAAAAGTGTACAACAAAGCTATGTGAGCTAATAAATGAGTTCAGCAAAGTGACAGCATGCAAGATCAACACACAAAAATCAGTAATGTTTCTAAACACTAGTATTGAATAATCTGAGGAGGAAATCAGGAAAAAATACATTTACAATAGCCACAAAATGATTTAAGTACCTAGGAACCAATTTAACCAAGGAAGTATAGGACCTATATGCAGAAAACTACAAAACACTCCAAAAAGAAATCAAAGAAGACCAAACCAAATGGAAAGACATTCCATGTTCATGGATTGGAAGACTAATATCGTGACTATGTCAATCCTACCCAAACTGATTAAGAGATTCAATGCAATACTAATCAAAATTCCAACAGTCTACTGATGGAATAGAAAAATAGAAAAGGCAGTTACCAAATTTATTTGGAAGAGAAAGTGCACCGGATAGCTAAAAGCATTCTAAAAAAAGAAAAGTGATGTGGGAGGGCTTTCACTGCCTGATCTTGAAACATACTACAAAGTTACAGTGGTCAAAACAGCATGGCATTGACATAAAGATAGATACATTGATAAGTGGAATAAAACTGAGAGTCCAGCAATAAATACTCATCTCTATGGCCAACTAGTTTTTGACAAACCTACCAAGTCCATGTTACCAGGACAAAACAGTCTCTTCAACAAATGGTGCTGGGAGAACTGGATATTCATAACCAAAACAATGAAAGGGGGCCTTGATCTTACTCCCTAAATAAGAATCAACTCAAAATGGATCAAAGACCTAAATATAAAACTATTAGAAGAAAATGTAGGGAAACATCTTTAAGATCTTGTGGTAGGTGGTGGTTTCTTGGATCTTAGACCAAAGCACAAGCAACAAAAGAAAAGATAGATAAATGGGACTACCTCAAAATTAAACACTTTTGCACCTCAAAGGATTTCGTCGAAAGGGTGAAAAGACAGCTGACTCAATGGGAGAAAATATTTGGAAATCACATATCCAATAAGGTTTAATATAAATGATATACAAAGAAATGCTACAACTCAACAATTAAAAGACAAACAACCCGATTGAAAAATGGGCAAAAGGTGCTACTCCATCTTTGTATAGATGCTTTATTCCATCTATACAAAATATAAATACAAATAAAGTAGAAAGACAGAAACAGAACAGTGGTTATGTACAACAGGGGAAGCACAGTGAGATTTAGAGAGGATGAGTTTTTGTCTTTTTTGTTTATTATTATTATTGGAATAATGAAAATATTCTAATAATGATTGAATTGATGAATACACAAATATGTGATTATACCAAATGCCACTGAGGATATACTTTGTATGGATTGTATGCTTTATGAATGTGTATCAATAAACTTGATTTGTTTAAAATAAAAAAAAAATCACTAGGGAATGAGACTGATGAGAAAGAAGGGAAAGAGTAGTTTATAGAGTTTACTTCTATGAAGGCATATTACAGCAGTACAACTCTTTTCAGTAATGAAGTGGATTTTCTAATGTCAAAGAAAATGGGCATGAATTCCAAGAGCTTACCATGAAAAAAGGAAAAAAGACTGTAAGAGAATAAAAGCATCAAAACATGGAGCAAGCAATTTCCTTGCTCTTATCAGGTCTATTACATTTAATGGAGCTTAGAATCACAGCCTAAAGTTGAATCACTGGGTTAATATCATAAAGCAAATAAACACTTCTAGGAACAAAATTTCACCCCTGCTTTTGTAACTGATGGAGCAATTACTGTTTCCTACTTTAATGCCCTGCTTTGTATTGTGATTCTACACATTTTGCCACCTAGCAAAGATGCTATGTAATTCCATTCCTCTGGGGCAAATTAAAAAAATCAAAACAAAACAAGCATCCCTGGCATTGAACCAGTACTGTACTAAGGACCTGAACCAGGAAAAGACAGTAATATAAAAAAAAGTTGAGAAAAACACTGTGGGCTTGGTGAACCCTTCTTAAACTACCTGTGCAGGCATGTCTGAAACACATGTTCCCCTCCCACAAGATCTCCTGGAGATACAGCCTTCCCAACACTGGATCTACCCCTATATTATAAAGAATTGTTTTTAAAATATATTTTTTATTATTTTAAAAAGATACTTAGATTATATAAAATGTTACATAAAAAAATATAAAGGATTCCTATATACTCCACATCTCCCACTTTTCCCCACATTAACAACTTCTTTCATTAGTGTGGTACAATAATTGCAATTGATGAATACATTCTGGAGTATTGCCACACAGCATGGATTATAGTTTACATTGTAGTTGGCACTCTTTCCCACTCATTTCAGTACGTTGAACATTGGTTTTTTAAATTAAGTTGAAATGGGAAACTTAATCTTTTAAAATAATATCAGTCAAATTTCACTATAACAAAACTCCAAAGGACTCCTCCACTCTTTAATACTGCTGGAAATAAACAAACTATCATCTGAAATTTGGACATCTTTTATGTTCGGCAGATTTTCATTGTCTTATCAAAACATGGATACTACTAATAATGCATAAGAACTAAGAAACTTTTAGAATTTATTTTAAAATAATTGAATATTTATTACCACAGGGTGAACTGGGTAAAGGCCAGGTATGACTCAAAAGATGAAATCTTTGAAGGATAAAGTAAATTTATGGCCTGCAAAAAGTCCCAAATGTCTTTACTCTCCATCTACACGATATTTTACATCATGAAATTTTTCATACTCTCCTGATTCCACAAAGTATCTTTAGGGTTCTTCAGAGGAAAATATACAAATAGACCCCATGCACTGCCCACAATCTCATTGGCAATGGCCTGAAGCTGCCCATGTGGAGATTCTGTTTCAGGAATTTTAACAACCCCCAAAAGTCTAAGAGCTGCCTCACTCTGAGTCTTGAACATCTGTGGGAGTTAGAGATGAATTAAAACCCTAGAATCTAAATATTCAATTGTCTATGGGTTGAGTGCTACTTTTCATAAAAATAAACATGGGTTACCTGTAATTAGAATATATTTGGTAAATTACAAAAATAGTTGCTGAAAGCCATTCCAGACACTGAAGCCCACTGCTGGTATTCAGCACTCGGTTACTCTCAGATATAAGTGCAGCCAAACCAACGCCAGCGAGGACAGCCACCACCGCATTGCTCTGCATCCAGAATCGTTCTACCTTCGAAATAGCCGGGGAACAGTATGTCCAATTAACTAGTTTATATAATCAGTCAGGTTCCAATACATTTAGAAAACACATTGCCCACACCTATATGTTTATGCCTGCTCTTATCCAAGTCTTGTTACGTGATTTTCCAATCTACTTCCTTGTTCATTTTTCAATTGCCAAACATTCCTCCACCCTGTTTTGATCCCTTTTCAGACCCACACATTCATTTCAACACTGTGGCCTGAGTCTTGAGCCCCTGATATATGTTGGGGGCAGAGAGTGGAGAAATGCTTTTGCTTACTCCTAATGTTTTCTTACATGCAGAGATGCTTCATAGCACAGCACCCCTGTCCTCTCCTTGCCCCCTCACTTATTTCTGCCTGTGGGAGTATAGGAACTGATCTGATGGGGTTTGCATAGCCCTGCCCTTTCCTCTCTTCCATTTGGAAATGAGCCACCAACAGCAAGCACTTGTCTAGGGGCCGACTGTCCCTGTGTCAGCAGTGGGGTAGAGCTGGGGTAGGGACAGGCCTGCCCTGTGCAGCACTGCCTGTGACGATTGTGTATGTCTGTCAGTTCTGGGATTTGGTATGAACAAGCCTCCTTGCCCACAGATAGAAACCACATTCTCTACTCTTGGTGCTATTGGTAATTCTCCCACCCTTTGTACTGGTTTATCTTCTTTCTAAATTGATTCAGAACTCAGGTGATCAAGTGGGGGTATTATTTATTAGGTTTCTTGAATGCAACAAAACAGCTAAAAGAGAGCTGTCTATAATGACAGGGTTTCTACATAAGGAGAAGTATACCAGTCTCAGAGAAAGAGGGCAACCAGGAAAAATAAAAAAAGTGCTTGCTTTTATGTTCAGGCCTGGGAATAGTGATTTAAGAAATAAGGGTCTGTTTTGTGTGATCTATTTATCTTAAGGAAAAAGAAAAAGAAATAAGGG
Source organism: Dasypus novemcinctus (assembly GCF_030445035.2). Taxonomy (NCBI): domain Eukaryota; kingdom Metazoa; phylum Chordata; class Mammalia; order Cingulata; family Dasypodidae; genus Dasypus; species Dasypus novemcinctus. The sequence continues at coordinate 54,683,349 of NC_080675.1, forward strand.
GATATGTTGGTCAGAGACTCCAGTTTCAATCCGTACTTCTCTTGCTGTTAAAAAAAAATACTCTAGAAAAAATATAATAATATTTGCAAAGAATATTCGCAAACATTGTTTTAAAATCACTAACCAAAACCTACCTTAAATTAATTTTTCTAGCTACCTATTGTGTTAACAAAACGTTGCCTTTTTTTTTTTCCTTAAAAAGTGGCCTTAGCCTTACTGGCTCAAAAATTTCAACTTTGTTTATAACAACATATATAAAACCTTACTCTGTTCAAGAAATAATTTGTTCTTATCCAAAATTTATGAAAGAAAAATTTGTATATTCTTCTCAAAGGTCAAAAGGATTTATCTAAGTAAAACTTACCACACCCATGAAAAGTGGTTTTGAAATGTCTAAATTTGCCCTCCAAGCAAAGAATGATGAATAAATGCATAGCATTCCAGTAAAAAGCCATACTAATGATAGATTCTGTCTCTCCCTACAAAAATAATAAAAATATGTTAAAAATTATTTATCTGCACAAATATCAATAATAATATTACATAGCTTTAAATTACATAAAAAATATTTGGATCTGTAGAACTTTCCATTTTAACAAGCAACAGGGAAAGATCTTAGCTTTAAAAATATGAGTTGGATCCTTATGAGCCTTTGTCCTTGAAGTTGCAACATAGCCTAGTGCTGTAAAGTGCCTAAGAGTTACCTCCTGAGAGCCTCCCTTTTGTTCAAATGTGGCCTCTCTCTGAGCCAAACTCAGTATATAAATGCATTACCTTCCCCCCAGCATGGGACATGA